>NC_057808.1:181968714-182302471 GCF_018294505.1 Triticum aestivum
CCGGGCGGGCCGCGGCGTACGGTGCGGGCGACGGCGACACGTGGCGGCGGCGGACTCGCGGGAATTTCGTCCGGCGCCGGGCGGACGTGTCCAGCGCGCGGAGGGACGAAGCTAGGGTTTGGACTGAGAATGGTATTTCGGGATGCCCACATATTTATAGGTAGAGGGAGCTAGGAGGCTCCAAATGAGGTGCGGTTTTCGCCCACACGATCGTGATCGAACGACCTAGAGCATGGAAGGGAGTTTGGTGGGTTTTGGGCTGGTTTTTGAGGGGGGTTTTGCTGGACACTCAAATGGACTTTGCGGATGCCCGGTTAACCGTTGGAGTACCAAACGACCTTCAAATGGAACGAAACTTGACCGGTGGTCTCCGGGTGGTACATGAAGGCCACTTGACAAGCCTCGGTCCATTCCGAGAATGTTTGGCACCCGCACACAAAAGAAAACAAGAGGGGTGCACCGGAGGAGATAGGAGCGCCGGATTGCAAAACAGACAACGGGGAAAATACTCGGATGCATGAGACGAACACGTATGCAAATGCAATGCACATGATGACATGATATGAAATGCATGACATGACAAAATGCAAAACGAAAGACAAAACCCGGCCACGGAGGGAATATCGTAACACATAGCCGAAAATGGCAAGAGTCGGAGTTACAAATATGGCAAGTTACATGTGGGGTGTTACAGCATTGCAGAATTGAACCAAGCAGTTAACTAAACACCACAAGAAATGAACCAAACATTAACTGAGCACCACATTGCACAATATAACATACTCCTAATAGAAGATCAGACAGTTAACCAAACAGTTAACTACAGCCAATTGTAGCAATTGTATTTGTTTCTCATGTATTTACTACAGCCAAATTCAATCCATTCCTCACATGGTATACAATAACAGAATGCACCCACAATTTTGTAAAGATAAATTCTATTTATTTCTCACATGGAAGACAATACAAAATTGCAGCCTGGAGAATTGAATATCACATTTGCAGAATTGAACCAAACAGTTAACTGAAGACGACAACTAATTAACAAAACAGTTAAAAAGTGAGCACCACACTGCAGAACATATAGAACATATATACTAGAGCAACAGATTGCATGGTAAAATTAGATAGCACAATTCACTAGGATTTGTGAAGGAAAGGCAGGAGCAGCACACGCAACGGGTAAACCGAGCATGCTTAACCGGCGTAGCTAGCAAATGGCAAGGTGCTCCTTCAAGATCTCGGGGTCGGCACGAATGGCAGCCATTGCGACCTCATCCACGCGTGCGGCCACGATTTGCTTCTCCGCTGCCAAATGCTCCTTGAGGTCCTGGCTATACTGCATGCACCATGGCCTAGGCCGGCGCTTATTTTGTGGAGGCGTCGATGATTTGGGTGGAAAGTGTCGCGTTCGCGTCGGCGGTCGGGGCATGTGGGATGTGGAAGGAGGAGGAGGATGGGGGTCGGGTGTGGATTACCTGCCTGGATAGAGGAGGCCGAGCAGCGTGAATGAGGGTCGCCAATGAGGAGGCGGCGCTGCAAGCAAGGAGTGAAGGTTTCAACTTGGAAAAGGAAGGCGGAAAGAGGGGAAATGTGGCTTTTGGTAAGGGGGAGGTGGCGGGGAGGTAGATATTTCCGCGGAAGCCGAAAATTTGGAATCGCTTCAGCGAAAAAACTGGCGCGCAAAGTGTCATCAAACACGGTCCCTTATTCAGAACTGTGTATGATATGTGAACATCACAAACGATTCAGATAGCTTAACCCGTGTGTGATGAGTTTGAACGTCAAAAGTTTTGGTTCGAATTTCCATGGTTACAGTGGTCATCCACGTCATTGCATAATTTGGGCACACAAAGGAGACTACAGCACACCCACACTTCTTAATCGAGAAAGTTTAGCAATTAAATTGAGCTAGCTGACCTAAACATTACTCTAACAAATTAAAGACCGGTGCTCTTAATTAAATAAAGCAAAGAGTACTACTATGGCTGGTGCTCGTCGATCTCCGCCGCCGCCTCCATGTCCAGCTCGCGCCCGACGGTCTCCTGGGGAAGGGGCTCCATGGCATCAATCGCACCATGCTCGACAAACATCTCGCCATCCCCGTCCGCCATCTCTTTGGAAAAGGCCGCCACGAGTTGGGCGTGGGCGGACGCGATCTGGGCTTGGACGGGCTCCGTCGTCACAAGGTATGAGATGGAGGAACGGACGGCTGCTCGAACACTCTCGGCGATTGCCAGCTCTTCGGCCGTGGGTTGCCGACCGTTGTCGGAGAAGCTTCATTTGATTTGTGCGGTGACCGCCAGGAGCTGGGCGTGGGTGGCCTCGACATGGTCGTGGGTGGCCTCCATCAGGGCTAAGGCAGCCACTGCGGAACAGACAGCTGTTGTGCCGCTCTCGCCATTTGCTACCCCCGAGGCAGATGTTGCTGCCGCCACCTTAGAAGCAACAGCGGCCGTTTGGGCTGCCTTTGCCGCCCGATCACAGATTGTGGCCGCGCTCATGCACCTTCCTAGCACGCGCATGTCGGCTGCGGCCGCGCTCTCGCTGGAGTGGGCCACCGAAGTAGCCCTCACGACGCGGGTCCATGTGCCCATCTTTCACCGGCGACGATTGAACAGTGAAATGATATTTGGGAGCGAGCTAGTGTGCTTGAGACGCCGGCTGTGGACTATAGCTGACGCACCTTCTCGCGTAAGCCATAAGCGTACTATACACCGACGGTGCTCCAGGATATTTTGTGCTGCATCTGACACGGTTGCTGATAATAAACTGTGTGCGATCTACTTGATTTTTTTATCTTGATTTGAATTACATAATGGGGTCGCAGCGGCAATAGACGGTGTTTGAATTGCTAGACCTTTTATCTGGAGTGAACATGCAACTATATGTGTGTCGTAAAAGAATTGGAATTATTCAGGGTTCGTTTGAACATTTTATATATTAAATTGGTTTTCTAGCCATTTCAGGTGAACAATTAAAATTTGAACTACCTGCACATGCTCCAGTGCATATAAATTGGTTAAAAAATAAAATTTGTGTCCTTGGGTCCATGTATAGGTCCCATGCAAGAAATGGTAATGAATTTCAAACACCAGGGCATCGTTGATTGCCGGCAAAACATTGAGATGCCTGGTTTTTAAATTCTAGTAGATCAAAAACTCATCTGAAATTCATGAAACTTTGCATGCTATCATGGAGTGGCATCAACATGCCGTGGTAAATTTTTAGTCCCATTTGGGACAGGTTTGGGTATATGCTTACAAACCGAAGCTTCTCACAACAAGCATGATGGTTTTCGGTAGGGAACGTCCCACCTTTGGGGACGAAACGGTATCCATTGCCTCTTATTGCTTTCAAATTTTTTCTAGTGTCAACATAGAACAACAGGAGTGTTGTGTGAATTTTTGTGATTTTTCGGGGTTCGTTTAGACATCTTTATGCAGTAACTGAGTTTTCAATGCATTTATGTGCATAATTCAAATTTGAACTACATGCACATGCTCCAGTGCATATAAATTGGTCAAAAATCAAATCTCTGTCCTTGGGTGCATGCTTAGGTCCCATGCAAGAAATGGGAATGAATTTCAAACACCAGGGCACTGTTGATTGCCGGCAAAACATTGAGTTACCTAGTTTTTAAATTGTAGTAAATCCAAAACTCGTCTGAAATTCATGAAACTTGGCATGCTATCATGGAGCAGCATCAACATGCGGTGGTACTAATTTTGTCCCATTTCGGGCATGTTTGGGTATATGCTTCTCACAAATCGGAGCTTCTCACAACAAGCATGATGGTTTTCGGTAGGGAACGTCCCACCTTTGGGGACGAAACGATATCCATTGCCTCTTATTGCTTTCAATTTTTTTCTCGTCTCAACATAGAACAACAGGAGTGTTGTGTGATTTTTTGTGATTTTTCGGGGTTCGTTTGGACATTTTTATGCATTAACTGAGTTTTCAATGCATTTATTTGCATAATTCAAATTTGAACTACATGCACATGCTCCAGTGCATATAAATTGGTTGAAAAATCAAATATGTGTCCTTGGGTGCATGCTTAGGTCCCTTGCAGGAAATGCGAATGAATTTCAAACACCAGGGCACCGTTGATTGTCGGCAAAGCATTGAGATGCCTGGCTTTTAAATTCTAGTAAATCCAATACTCGTCTGAAATTCATGAAACTTGGCATGCTATCATGGTGCGGAATCAACATGTCGTGGTACAAATTTTGTCCCATTTGGGGCAGGTTTGGGTATATGCTTCTTACAAACCGGAGCTTCTCACAACAAGCATGATGGTTTTCGTTAGGGAACGTCCCACCTTTGGGGACGAAACGATATCCATTGCCTCTTATTGCTTTCAATTTTTTTTCTCGTGTCAACATAGAACAACAGGAGTGTTGTGTGAATTTTTGTGATTTTCTGGGGTTCGTTTGGACATTTTTATGCATTAACCTAGTTTTCATTGCATTTATGTGCATAATTCAAATTTGAACTAAATGCACATGCTCCAGTGCATATAAATTGGTCGAGAAATCAAATATGTGTCCTTGGGTGAATGCTTAGGTCCCATGCAAGAAATGGGAATGAATTTCAAACACCAGGGCACCGTTGATTGCTGGCAAAACATTGAGATGCCTTGTTTTTAAATTCTAGTAAATCCAAAACTCGTTTGAAATTCATGAAACTTGGCATGCTATCATGGAGCGGCATCAACATGCCGTGGTACTAATTTTGTCCCATTTTGGGCAGTTTTGGGTCTATGCTTCTCACAAACCGGAGCTTCTCACAACAAGCATGATGGTTTTCGGTAGGGAACGTCCCACCTTTGGAGACGAAACGATATCCATTGCCTCTTATTGCTTTCAAATTTTTTTTCATGTCAACATATAACAACAGGAGTGTTGTGTGATTTTTTGTGATTTTTCGGGGTTCGTTTGGACATTTTTATGCATTAACTGAGTTTTCAATGCATTTATGTGCATAATTCAAATTTGAACCACATGCACATGCTCAAGTGCATATAAATTGGTTGAAAAATCAAATCTGTGTCCTTGGGTGCATGCTTAGGTCCCATGCAAGAAATGGGAATGAATTTCAAACACCAGGGCACCATTGATTGCCGGCAAAACATTGAGATGCCTGGTTTTTAAATTCTAGTAAATCCAAAACTCGTCGAAATTCATGAAACTTGGCATGCTATCGTGGAGCGGCATCAACATGTCGTGGTACAAATTTTGTCCCATTTGGGGCAGGTTTGGGTATATGCTTCTTACAAACCGAAGCTTCTCACAACAAGCATGATGGTTTTCGGTAGGGAACGTCCCACCTTTGGGGACGAAACGATATCCATTGCCTCTTATTGCTTTCAAATTTTTTTCTCGTGTCAACATAGAACAACAGGAGTGTTGTTTAATTTTTGTGATTTTTTGGGGTTCGTTTGGACATTTTTATGCATTAACTGAGTTTTCAATGCATTTATGTGCGTAAATCAAATTTGAACTAAATGCACATGCTCCAGTGCATATAAATTGGTCAAAAAATCAAATATGTGTCCTTGGGTGCATGCTTAGGTCCCATGCAAGGAATGGGAATGAATTTCAAATACCAGGGCACCGTTGATTGCCGGCAGAACATTGAGATGCCTGGTTTTTAAATTCTAGTAAATCCAAAACTCGTCTGAAATTCATGAAACTTGGCATGCTATCATGGAGCGGCATCAACATGCCGTGGTACAAATTTTGTCCCATTTGGGGCAGGTTTGGGTATATGCTTCTCACAAACCGGAGCTTCTCACAACAAGCATGATGGTTTTCGGTAGGGAACGTCCCACCTTTGGGGCCGAAACGATATCCATTGCCTCTTATTGCTTTCAAATTATTTTCTCATGTCAACATAGAACAATAGGAGTGTTGTGCGAATTTTTGTGATTTTTCGGGGTTTGTTTGGACATTTTTATGCATGAACTGAGTTTTCGTTGCATTTATGTGCATAATTCAAATTTGAACTACATGCACATGCTCCAGTGCATATAAATTGGTTGAAAAATCAAATCTGTTTCCTTGGGTGCATGCTTAGGTCCCATGCAAGAAATGGGAATGAATTTCAAACACCAGGGCATCATTGGTTGCCGGCAAAACATTGAGATGCCTGGTTTTAAATTCTACTAAATCCAAAACTCGTCTGAAATTCATGAAACTTGGCATGCTATCTTGGAGCGGAATCAATATGTCGTGGTATAAATTTTGTCCCATTTGGGGCAGGTTTGGGTATATGCTTCTTACAAACCGGAGCTTCTCACAACAAGCATGATGATTTTCGGTAGGGAACGTCCCACCTTTGGGGGAGAAACGAGATCCATTGCCTCTTATTGCTTTCAAAAAATTTTCTCGTGTCAACATAGAACGACAGGAGTGTTCTGTGAATTTTTGTGATTTTTTGGGGTTCGTTTGGACATTTTTATGCATTAACTGAGTTTTCAGTGCATTTATGTGCGTAATTCAAATTTGAACTAAATGCACATGCTCCAGTGCATATAAATTGGTCGAAAAATCAAATCTGTGTCCTTGGGTGCATGCTTAGGTCCCATGCAAGAAATGGGAATGAATTTCAAACACCAGGGCACCGTTGATTGCCGGCAAAACATTGAGATGCCTGGTTTTTAAATTCTAGTAAATCCAAAACTCGTCTGAAATTCATGAAACTTGGCATGCTATCATGGAGCGCCATCAACATGCCGTGGTACAAATTTTGTCCCATTTGGGGCAGGTTTGGGTATATGCTTCTCACAAACCGGAGCTTCTCACAACAAGCATGATGGTTTTCGGTAGGGAACGTGCCACCTTTGGGGACGAAACGATATCCATTGCCTCTTATTGCTTTCAAATTATTTTCTCGTGTCAACATAGAACGACAGGAGTGTTCTGTGAATTTTTGTGCTTTTTTGGGGTTCGTTTGGACATTTTTATGCATTAACTGAGTTTTCAATGCATTTATGTGCGTAATTCAAATTTGAACTAAATGCACATGCTCCAGTGCATATAAATTAGTCGAAAAATCAAATATGTGTCCTTGGGTGCATGCTTAGGTCCCATGCAAGAAATGGGAATGAATTTCAAACACCAGGGCACCGTTGATTGCCGGCAGAACATTGAGATGCCTGGTTTTTAAATTCTGGTAAATCCAAAACTCGTCTGAAATTCATGAAACTTGGCATGCTATCATGGAGCGGCATCAACATGCCGTGGTACGAATTTTGTCCCATTTGGGGTAGGTTTGGGTATATGCTTCTCACAAATCGGAGCTTCTCACAACAAGCATGATGGTTTTCGGTAGGGAACGTCCCACCTTTGGGGCCGAAATAATATCCATTGCCTCTTATTGCTTCCAAATTTTTTTCTCGTGTCAACATAGAACAATAGGAGTGTTGTGCGAATTTTTGTGATTTTTGGGGTTCCTTTGGACATTTTTATGCATGACCTGAGTTTTCAATGCATTTATGCGCATAATTCAAATTTGAACTACATGCACATTCTCTAGTGCATATAAATTGGTTATGATTACTTATAACAAGACTTCTCCCATGTCGTCAGGAACAAACGTAACTAATCACAAAGCATATTCATAATCATAATACGAGGAGTATTAGTTATCATTAAGGATCTGAACATATGATCTTCCACCGAATAAACAAACTAGCATCAACTACAAGGAGTAATCAACACTACTAGCTACCCACAGGTACCAATCTGAGGTTTTGGGACCAAGATCGAATACACGAGATGGACTAGGGTTTGAGAGGAGATGGTGCTGGTGAAGATGTTGATTGAGATTGACCCCGTCTAGATTATAGGATCGATGGTGATGACGATGGCGATGATTTCCCCCTCTCGGAGGGATGTTTCCTCAGCAGAACAGCTCCGCCGGAGCCCTAGATTGGTTCTGCCCAGGTTCCGCCTCGAGACGGCGACGCTTCATCCCGAAAGCTTCTTCTTGATTTTTTAGGGTAAAATACACCATATAGCCAAAGGTGGGCTTCGGAGGCCTGCCAGGGGGCCCACAAGGTCGGGGGCGCGCCCAGGGGGGAGGGCACACCCTCCACCCTTGTGGCTGGCTGTGGCCCCCTCTGGTACTTTCTTCGCCCAATAGTTTTTATATATTCCAAAAACATGCTCCGTGAAGTTTTGGGACTTTTGGAGTTGTGTGCAGAATAACTCTCTAGTATTTGCTCCTTTTCCAATCCAGAATTCTAGCTGCCGGCATTCTCCCTCTTCATGTAAACCTTGTAAAATAAGAGAGAATAGGCATAAGTATGGTGATATAAAGTGTAATAACAGCCCATAATGCAATAAATATCAACATAAAAGCATGATGCAAAATGGAAGTATCAGACTCCAAGTCCCCTGGGTGTCTTCTGGTCCAAGAAAAATCATCGTGAAGTTTTATTCCGTTTGGACTCCGTTTGGTATTCCTTTTTGCGAAGCTCAAAAACAAGGAAAAAACAGAAACTGGCACTGGGCTCTAGGTTAACAGGTTAGTCCCAAAAATAATATAAAATAGCATATTAATGCATATAAAAGATCCAAAATAGATAATATAATAGCATGGAACAATAAAAAATTATAGATACGTTGGAGACGTATCAAGCATCCCCAAGCTTAATTCCTGCTCGTCCTCGAGTAGGTAAATGATAAAAACAGAATTTTTTATGTGGAATGCTACCTAACATATTTATCCATGTAATTTTCTTTATTGTGGCATGAATGTTCAGATCCATAAGATTCAAAACAAAAGTTTAATATTGACATAAAAACAATAATACTTCAAGCATACTAATAAAGCAATCATTTTTTCTCAAAATAACATGGACAAAGATAGCTACCCCTACAAAATCATATAGTCTGGCTATGCTCCATCTTCATCACACAAAATATTCAAATCATCACTACTGCATGATGCTGCTAACGCGACACTACGATCAAAGACCCTTTGACGAAACTGTCTGTGATGCATCACTACAAAAAAATACACTTCCGTGATGATACGTGTTTGTCACAGTAGGTCATGTTTTCTGTCATGCATGTACATCCATGACGATTTTATGACATAATCAAGATAGTCATACTTGTGTTGTCATAGAAGTGTTCCATGACATTACCAAAATTATCATCACGGAAGTGTCCACTTCCATGACGATAAATCGCGTGTCATAGAAGTGCTTTCGTCAAGGGTGACCGACACGTGGCAACCACCGTAACAGGTCGCCGTTAAGCTATTGAGTCCGGTTTTGGATCCGATAACCCGTTAACAGCCCGGACCAATGGGGATTTTCCACATGTAAAATTCTCATTGGCCAGAGGAAACACGTGTTGGCTCACCGCTGGGACAGATGTCATCCACTCATTGGACAGGTGGCGCCTATGATACGTCAACACGTGGCACAGCCTGTTAACGGCCTGTTCATATATAGCCCATTTACGGCCCGCTAACTACCAGCCTGTTACGGCCTATCGGAATTAAGCCAGTAGCTTCATCTGGGCCGTCCAATATGATTCTAGCCCGTTGTAACTTCCAGCCCATGTATGGCCCATGATGTCTTTCAGCCCATATGAGGCCCTTTGTAACTCTCGGCCCATTAAAGGCCCGAGATGAAATTGACCCATAATGAATAGTGTATCGCTTTATACCCATTAACGGCCCATGATTCCGTCGGCCGTTTCCAACCTGTGTTAACTTTCGGCCTTCTAAGGGCCCATTTATTCTTGGGCTCATTTCTAGAATTCCGTTAGATACGGTCCGTTACTGGCATATTCCGTTTGTGGGCCAAATACATCCCATGGTTACATTCGGCCTATTGCCCGTTAACCCGTTGGGCTGTTTTCATAGTGTTATCAAATACGGCCTATTAACGGCCTGTTATGGTCCATGAATAGTATGGCCCATGTTTGGCGAAATGATTATAGGCCCGTAGAAGGCCCATGGATCCTACGGCCCATAGAAGACCAATGGATCCTACGGCCCATAGAAGACCAATGGATCCTACGGCCCGTAGAAGGCCCATGGATCATACGGCCCGTAGAAAGTCCATGGATCCTACGGCCCGTAAAAGGCCCATGGATCCTATGGCCCATAGAAGGCCCACAGATCCTACTGCCCGCAGGAGGCCCATGGTTACAACAGTCCATGTGTTGCCATGATTATTGTGGCCTTGTTACCAAAAATAGGTTATTGTGGCCACTAGTAAAATGCGGAAAAAGAACTGCAGTGACTACAAGCAAACAACTAAACAAGACAATAAGGAAATAAATAAGCAAGCAACTAACGCTAGCCTATTATAGCTATTACACATATTACATCCACTAGGCATCAAAGTTCGCCACCAGTGCAAATATAGGGAACAAAGCAGCATATTACATACACTGGCCGTCAAAATTGGCCACCAGTGCAAATAAATGCGGAAGCAAAACAAGTCCATAACTGAAACAACTTCAGAAGAGCTCAAGAAACATTATCCTGGGTATCCACCATGCTGGCAATAAGCTTAGCAAGCTTATTAACTTTGTCCTGTTTGGCGCTAAAATCCTCCAACGCTTGCTGTTGCACCAGAAAGTATGCATCTGAATGCTCCAGGGACTTCCGTAGTCCTTTCGCTTCTTGTCCCAGCACAGCTAATCGGTGTCTTTCAGCTTGTAGTTGAGACTCAACAAACCGAACTGATTCAGACAGTGAGTTTGAATAGCTTGTGCAAGCGGTAGTGGCCAGTAACTCGAATAGTAAACCAAGACAGGACTTTGGGGTTGCCTCACTATCTTCAGGATAGTTTTCCTTAGTTGTTTTATCAGCTTTGTTGGAGACCAACAAGGATGTCTCACGATCATGAACCTTATCTGCATTACTTCCTTTATCATTGCTTAATAAGGCACTCTTCCCCAATATTCTGTTAGCATTCTAAAAGAAGAAACAAGCAGACACATAACAGGTTTAGCGTGTACTAGTATATGAAACTCATTTCGGTGAACCAGTTCATTAGTAAGGTGGACAAGATTAAACTACCAAGTCTTCTATTTCCAAGTAGTACATTATAAAAGCATCAAACAAACATATATCTATGTCCTATGGTCACTACATTGTCTTGCCAAATCAAAATAGAGACACGGTTCAAATCATATCAGTTCAAGAGAAAGCAGCACTAAAAGAATACAAAGTGTGGGAAACTAAACGGTACAACAAGATTTCAGATGGGTACCACGGGTCTACATGTACAACAACACTATTGGCCCTGTTATGATGCTAGTAATGTGCATGATATGAGAAGTCAACTGTATACGCAATTCAAATTGAAATCAACAGAGCTATTTATAAGAGCAAACCTGTTAAAGAAACATGCGTAAACATACCTGTTGTGCCATTGGAGTTTCCATTGGATAGTTCAATTTAAAAATAAGTTTGTATGAGTAAATACAGTGATACAAGAGCAAAGCAGTATGCACGATAACAATGGGATCTTAAATGAGAACAGGTGTTCTTCAGGTTTAAGCACTTGTTCTACATGAACAGAGTACAGTAAGACGCAAGCATATAGTACTTAAAATAAAATGAGCTCATAGACCTTACCACATTCTTGGTTCGGGACCAGTAAAGAACAAGGCGTTCCCAGTCATCATCAGTAAATGTGTCTCAGGAGAACGTAAGGGAATTTGATGAGTTTCTTTGCCAGTGAAGTATGTTTTCTTCAGGTAATTCCGTTATTGCCACCAAGCATTCTTGAAGATAGCAGAGGTATTAGCACAGGTTACCTCATAGAGAAAAATGGGAAAAAATTGTTGTATTATAACCATCATGGAGGTAGAATGTATGGGACAAAGCAAAGTAATTGCCATGAATAACATTACTTACACATAACTCCTGGACAAACACCTGCAACTGGCATTTTTTTCATCTTTAGTATAATATTTCCATGATGGGAAGATACGCACATAGGATTTAACAACATCAAATGCGATAGATGCTAAACTATGAATGGCTGGTTATGCTTCCTGCACAGGAATAGGTGTACTAACTGGTGGAGTTGGGGTTCGCCGTGGTAGTACTGGCGCTTTGGGCACTGGAGCTACCTTACTAATTGCTCTTGTTTGGGAGCTCTGTGGTGGAGATGGTGTTGTGTCAATAGGAACTGGTTACTATATGCTGGGGTTGGGGTTAGATTGGGTGAAGCTGGTTCTCTGTCCATCGCAGTAGGGGTAAAATCTGCGAGAGTCTGGGTTATGTGTGGTAGGGCTGGTTCTCGTGCATGTACAACCGGGGTGCTATCTCCACCAGGAGGTAGCACTATTTTATTTGAAGACCGTGTTTTTACTCCGCTAGATACTGCCATCACCCGCTCCAATTCAAATGGCTTATAAACATGAAACATAGTTGAATGTACAGACATTGTATGAGAGACAGACGGAATTGATAGTTTGGAAAAAAGAGGGCATTGAATAATTCACATGTATATTGTTTAACTAAAACGGATAGCATGACACAATTTCACATATATGATGTCTATCTAAAATGGATAGCATAGCATAACATAATTCAAAGATATGATGACTAACTAAACATGATCGCATGACATAATTCACATACATGTTATCTAAGTAACCAGGATCGCGTGATTTAATTCACATATGTGATTTATATGCTAAGCGGAGGGGATTCGCATATATGATGTCTGAACTAAGAACATGGTGTTGAATATTGTGTATATGATGTCTAAACTATGCAATGCAAGACACCATATGCATGATATGAGCAGTAGAACCGTGCCAAGTTAGAGCATACACCTCGGTGGGGGAATAGGACTGGTCATCTGTCTCTGAATCCATCTCTGAGGAGCTATTGGGACCCAGCAAGAGATCTGCTTCGACAGGTAGCACTGTCTGCTCTGAAGGCCTTGTTTTCACTCCAGATTTTTCCATCACCCACTCAAATGGCTGATTCACAGGAAGGTTACTTTAATGTACAAACATTGTCGATAAATGGAAATTTAATGAAGAAAAGGATGGGCTAGATATCATTCAAATATATGATTCCTGGTTAAATAGGATGGCATTGCACATTTCACATATATTATGGCTGGCTAAAAGACATGAGACTGCATAATTCCCATATATGATATTGAAACTAAACAGGTGGCATTACAGAACATGTCTAAACTAAGCAGATGACATATGTAATGTCAAAAGTAGGCACTTCAAGGCAACATATGCATGATATGACTAACATCATCATGCCAAGTTAGAGCAAACACCTTGGGGGGTAAATAGGAGTGGTCAGCTGCGTCTGAATCCGCCTCAGAACATATATCTTCCTCTGGATTACAACCTGGAGAGGGGGGAGGGTTTGCCATTGAACCCACCATGGAGCGATGTCTGCATGACATTGTATTGCCGCGCAAAACTCTTCTCTTTTTCTCTACATGTTTAGCATGACTGTGTACAATATCTGACATGCATACAAAAAAAATATAGTGATATTATGTAAGGAGAGCATGCAGAAATCTAGAGTAATGGTAACAACCAGTGGATGGATCCAAAAATAATGATAGTAGGCTGATGATTGCTTTAATTTAATAAAAAACAGATGATGATTGCTTTACTATTTGTTTCCCACCCAAGATGAACAACATAGGCATACCCTAGGTGAACTAGATATTAGACAGAGATACTATTCATTGCTGCCTTGATATGTGCCCCACAACTAATTTAGAACTCAAGTTTGAACATCAATTTGGACCTGACTTGGAGTCTAAGAGGTGAACAGGACAATAAAGTAGCAGGTATATTAAGGAATGCATAACATAAGGAGAAACAAAAGAGTGCGACCTCTCTTGTGGACCCGTGTACTCCTCAGGTTCATCTGTTGAGTCAATGATGGTGATGCCGTTGCGGTGGGTGCCGGCGGCAGGGAAGGAGATCTGAGGCGGCGAAAGATGGCCAGGAGTCGTGATGTCTCGTTTGGTGGATGCTTCTATCAATGGAGCAGCTCAGGTGAGGTGGACGACGTTGCGGCAGGAGCAGGACAAACCACACAAAGTTTTCTTTGACACCTACCTGTAACTGAAGTAATTCTGTAAGGGCTCATTTGGCTTGCATGATTCTAAAAACGTAGGGATAGGAGGAAAAACACCGGAATAGGATAGGAATGGACATGGGAAATAGAGCATTTGTGAACACATGATTTCTGTCAACTTGGGTGTTTGGTTCACAGGAATTGGAGGAGCAGAGGAATGCAAAGAAACATGGCCAAAATAAAGTGAAATCATATGAAAGCGTGTACAGTTAGAATGTTATTCTGCCACTAATGCACTTGGTCTTGTTTTCATGCATAGGATTGGTCGCCGAAGAAGTTGAGGCAGAGGTGGCTCTGAACTTGACATGAATGTAGAGTAATAAGTGATGCGACAAGTGTACAACCTCTTTGTCGTAGCCGTGTCGACCTCAGCATCATTGGGTTTGTCGCTGAAGAAGTTGAGGCAGAGGTGGCTGTCGGAGCTGTGGAGGAAGATCTGAGGAATCTGTAGACGGCGTCCAAGGCACTGCTCTGTTGTGAAGGATCGTTCCGTCGTTGGAGCAGCACCAGTGAGCCATAAGACGTTAAGGCTGAAGCAGCACAAGATAGACATCGTTAATCTCAAGTGGAATTCTAATAGCATCTCCAATAGATGATGTAAAATGCATTACCAAAAAGTGATAGATGTAAAATTTACATCACCAAAAACCACCTGACTACAACAGATGAGGTAAAAACTATTGACTCTGAACTTAACTGTCGAAACTGAAATTTACTGTGGAATCTGAATGTTATGTCATGACCGGATTTTCGGGATATTAATTTCCCAGAAAGCGGCCTTTGTGCTCACCAGCCCCAGGATTACTGTTAGCTGATGAGGCACCAACTTGATACAAGAATTCCAAGCAAAGTACAGAATATGTAGTACAAGACCATTGTGGCCTAGGAGTACAACACTTGGTTTCTAGTGGTTGATGGCGGAAGCGGTTTGTGGTACATCTGCGTCTATGGGACTCCATTTCCCACAAGAACAGCTGACCAGGATAACTCCTATCTTCGCGAGGCTGCTATCGTCAATGCGTAGGTTCCGGGGCTGTCATCGCGATGCTTATCTCCATGCGCGAAATCTGGCCAAGACAATAGCCAGGGACAAGCCAGTGAGTACGTTTGAATGTACTCGCAAACATTAAGAACACGGGTATAATATAATAAGAGACAATCATGCTCCGAAATATTTATGATCATAACGTCAGTCACGAAATAAACAAAATTTTCATGATGCACGCATGCAGGTAGATTCGTGTAAAATGCATTACGGGAGTAGAAATAGGATGCCCCGATCGAGTGTCTGAAGCGACGCCTTGAAAGGATAATAAGATAAATCATGCCTCAGTCAGGCGTCTGAGCGACACCACATAAAGGGCTTATGAATAAAAGAAAATAACGAGCATGCCACGGTCGGGCGTCTGAGCGACACCACATAAAGGGCTTATGAATAATAAATAAATGACAACATGCCACAGTCGGGCGTCTGAGCGACGCCACATAAAGGGCTTATAAAGGATAAATAAATAACAAGCATGCCGCAGTCGGGCGTCTGGGCGACGCCACATAAAGGGCTTATAAAGGATAAATAAATAACAAGCATGCCGCAGTCGGGCGTCTGAGCGACGCCACATAAAGGGCTTATAAATAATAATCGCAGTGAGTATCCAGGAGGTAGAACCGTCCCAGGGATACTCAATAATTCAAAAAAAGTAACTGGTTAGTCCACGGTAATAATAAACATAAACCTCATATGTCATAGGTCATAATCAATATTCTAGTATAGCCGTTTCTCCATCCGAAGACCGTCACTATGTTCTAGTTTAACCGTTTCTCCATCCGAACACCGTTACTATGATCCAGTTTATCCGTTTCTCCATCCGAATACCGTCACTAGACCCATCTCAGACTGAAGTCCTTACCCATGAACATGGCTATCCAAAAAGATATGACCTCTCCAGAGGGTGTACTCTTTACCCACGAGTAACGGATTTATTTAGTCCATCGGGACTAATTCCGCCTACGGCCTTTTAATTGAAAACACGCCTGACCTGCACACACCAGCTTAACTTACCGGTGTCTGGAATCACCCACGACACCTGTCAAGCAAAACTCTAAGTGGGGAGGCTACAACCTCGACGTAGCATGGGATCAAATTTATATCGCGCGCTCTAAGGGGTGCCCCCCTCTCGGTCCCAACCGGAAACACCCATGCCCCCGGACCAGGTGGCATGCCTACCGGATGCATCCGGTATCTTCCACCATGGCCTCTCTGTACGGTGTGTGCTTTGGTAAGGGGTTGACAACTTACTGAACCATACCCTACCTGCAGCAGGGACAAGTGGTAGTACAAAACAAGGAGGGGAAGTTACTGAACAAGACTCGACCTACGGCCAACTCAGGGGGTCCAAGTATTCTCCGAATGATTAGCATAATCAGAATGTTTCCATTAACAGACAGAATCACCGCTCATCAAACCTCATCATGCCATACCGGACACACTTGTCCCAACGAGGAACTAGGGACAAGCTCATGTCTACCCAAGACCACGACATTCCCGGCTTCCTTCCGGTATGCACGAGAAGCTCACGAGGATGATCACTAACTCCAGCATATCCATTAGTAACAGCAAAGCATCTCCAATATGCACTCATGCGTGTGACTTTATCGTTACATAAAAATAACGTATACTCCAAGTCAAAGTGGTGTTGTAACCGTATCAAAACACCACACAAAATATTATGCCAGAGTTCAGAATGCTTGCCTTCAAGAGTATGCAAGGGGGTGCACTTTTTGAAAGTTTTCTTCTCTCTCCATTTCTTATTTTGTAAAAAAAATATTCAAATAACAAATATTTCAAACACAGTACAAAAAATTGTCCCAAATATTTTTGAAATAAATCTTAAAATAAACTAGGTGAAATTTGAGAGAGGTAGGAAAAAGAATCAACTCATTTGGAGTTTTATTTTAAAAGATATAGCCAGTCAAAGTTCTGTTTTAAATAAAACCAGAAAACAAAAACGTTTTGATACAGAATACGCTTTCGAAGCAGAGGAAACGTACTCAGGCATTTTACGTGACCACTTAAGCCAGCGTGGGTGGCGCGGGGGTCACTGACAGTGGGTCCAGAGGGCCCACTGGTCAGGTTTCACCATTCCCCCCTCTCCCTCCTCTTCCTCTGCCCGAACGGGGCGGGGCTCCGGCGATCGCCGTCGACGAACGGCGGCTCCTCGAGGGCACCTGAGGGCGGGGATGGACCCGCCAGACCGGGGCGGTCCTCCCGGTGGTCATTGGGTCGACGGTGGTGGAAGGAGTCGCCGGCGGCGAGCTCCGCGGCGGAGGGGGCTACGGGAGTGAAGTGGGTTTTGGGCTCCGGTGGTTTCCGATCGAGGCTGAGGCGCTGGGCAGCTCCGCAAGAGCAAGGGGAAGTGAGTGGTGGCGCTGGATGGGCGAGGGAGTTCCTGGTTGCGACGAATGGCACCGGAAGGCAGCGGCGGGCGAACCGGTCGGATTTGAGGGAGATGGCCTCTTCCGGTCAATCCACTGCTTGGGGAGCTCTAGGAGGAAGGCTTAAGGTCGCCTGAGCGCTTGAACGAGTTTGGGGATCCCTTAAATAGGCACTCGAGGTTGGTCCCGCGGCGGCTGTGGATAAGAACGCCGGCGACCGCGGTGCTGTAGCTGCAGGGCGACGTGGCAACGACGAGCGCGTGCCGACGGGCTCTAGGATAAGCTCGAGCTGTTCACAGGGGCAGCTGGCGCGCGCGGGTGGCTTGGGCGGCGCCAACCATGGCAGGAACTCATTGCCGACGCCGGCATGCCTCCAAAGGCCCTGACGGCGGCGCTGTAGGGCGCCAGGGGCGGCTTGGCTGGTACTGGCGAGTGGGCGAGGCTAGTGCACGGCTCTGCAGGCGAGCAAGGGCCAGGGGCGGGGCGCGGCGAGGGCGGCAGTGCGACGCAGCGGCTCGGTGCGCGCGCGTGCAAAACGTGCGCTCTGGGCGCGCCCAGAGCACGCACGGGACGTGCTCGACGAAATGCCAGGGCAGCCTAGAGTGCGAGAGGGAGGTTGGCAATTAACAGGACTAGGTTAGGAGTAGCTAGGATCTTAGTGGACAAGGTTGCTGGGTCAGAGGATCAAGTACAGAGTGCAAACAACAACTCATGTCAAAACAGACTGTGCACACCAAGTGTTCGACAGAATGCTAAGTGCAATCTGGCAAGTCTTGGAGTGGCCAAAATCTCCAGATCAGGGTCTCCCTAGATGTAGGGGATGATGGCAAGATCATATGGGGAAAACCAGAAAGTTGCTAGTGCAAGTTTTGCAAAACTTCAGTTTTGGACAGAAAGAAAAGGGTCTCATTACATGCACTGAAAATCCTCCAATGGTCCACTCTCCTGGACTTCAGGGTTTTGCAGGGAGGGCTACAAGCAGGAAAAAGTTCATGGGCACTAGAGCAAAATAAAATAGGGTTGCAGTACAAATCACCAAACTGGACCAGGATGAAAAAGAGGTTGATTCACTCAAATTTTTCAAAGAACATTACTGGGTTCTTGCATGAAGTTGAATTATATGCATCTACTGACATCTCCAAACACTTGGGAAGAATTTTTAAAGAAAAATTTAAATAGGTTGCAGTGCAAAAATGCCTAGTGGACCAGATTTGAAAAGTTGGTGTAGAGCTCGAAATCTCCAAAGACCAAAAGATATTTTTGCATAAAAGTGATGTGGAAACATCACATGACATCCCCAAATTTTGGTGGAAATTTTAAATGTATTTGCCAAATGGTTGCAGTGCAACAGAGACTCCAATTTCATGAAAAATCATTTAAAAGAATAAAGCTCAGGGAAAGGCAAATCTTGCAATTAAATCCACTGAATAAGAATTGTTTCTTAGAAAGAGTATATAAGTCCAATAATACCTTTGGAAAGTTTTCACTTGCGGTAAAAACCCATAATATCAAAAGGGTAAATCTAGACAAATGGAAAAGTTTTATTTCCTGGCAAAATTTTAATTAATAAAACAAGGTCAAAAATTTTGGGGTGTCACAACACTACCCCCCTTAAGGAAAATCTCGTCCTCGAGATTTGTTAAAAGCCCTTTTTGAACAAACCTTGCTCTTACCAAAAAAAGGAAAACAACACTTTACTATGCAATAAAATGTGGCTACAGTGAGAGGGCAATAAGTGGTGTAAAACCACAGTGTGGTATACTGGCGTTGCGCGGAAAAAAATCCATGGTTGGGGAAAACGAGATATTTCTACGTGGATACAGTAATTCAGAAGAAATTCTAAATTACTAAAGCACGCTGGTCGCACCCGAGAGCACAGTGCTCCCTTTGGCTGACAGGTGGACCCAGGGCCCACTGTCGGCCTCTTCTTCTACCTCTGGCTCTCTCTTCTTTCTCGGGTGCTCTCCCGCGCTTCCTCCACCGGCGACGCCTAGCGCGTAGGGCATCTAGGCCGTACTGTGGTAGTGCGCGGCGTGCTAGCTGCCGGTGTAGCGTGCACTCACCTCGCGGGCCAATGCACTGTCGGCACTGCTCGCGGACTCGCCTCCGAACACCGACGATCGAGCGACGGGTGGCACTGGTGGACCTCGCCCACCGTACACCGATCTCGAGCTATAAAATGATCGTGGTGCGCCTCTCTTCTTCCTCACACCTGGCCTCGCTTCTACTTCTCCTTCCTTCTCCTCCATTGCTGTGAGCAGGAGCTCGAGACGAGGCTCTAATGGCGGAGGCGATGCCGGACTGGTACGTGGTCCTGGTGTGTGGAGGTTTGGCGGTGCTGCTGGGGTTCTCCGTGCTCCTGTGTGCGATGATCCTGGATGATCGTCGTGATGCTGCCGCTCGAGTGTTAGCTCTTCGCGGTGGCGGCGATCATGAGGATTAGGTGTGGCATCGAGTGCTAATTGCTGTCGGTGCGCTGGGGCAACTCGTGCCCGAATGTTTACTCACAAATCTCTCTTACTGAGACTATGGTGTCCTCGAGTGTGATCAGTTAGGCGTAAAAACGTGTACGAGAATTTGTAATCAGCGCACGAGGTCGAGTGGTTGTAGCTGTGAGTCTGCTGTTATGGTGCTGCGCGAATAAAAATCTATGCAGTGAAGATATGTACGCTGCAGTAACTCGGGGAAAGAAATCTCATTACAAAATTTATCGTGAGTGCAAATTAGTTAAAACAAAATTAACAGCAGTAAAATTGCTCACATAATTGAAAACCAAATATCCGATCCGTCGCACAAATTTTTGGATACCACGCACAAGTTACAACACATAAATCAATACTGGGATAATAAACACAGCGGTGATGTCTACAGAGAGAACGACAAAAGGACAGGGTCTTGAGAAAACGCCTCTGGCACTGGGGCACACGCCTCTTCTATCGGGGGAAGCGGGTTGACCAGTCAATGAATGCGCCTCTCTTGGTCAGGCCTCAGTGGTCTGCCAATAGCGATCCGAGGATTTAAACCAGCGAGGCTCTGGAGATAACCCATTACCCGCTGAGTCAAACGCTCCTGAGTGATAACGTACTGGGCAAGGTTGGCCAGTACTGGATCTCTCTCAATTCGTCCACCGGGAAAAGATGCTAGTTCTCTGGGTGCTGCACGACTCGGAAAATAATAATATCCTCGCTCGCTGGCATAGGGTACCGCGAATCGAAGACGAGTGAGCGCCTCGTACGCAGCAGCTTCTATGGCCATATGCGGAGTCGGCATGGATTTCCCCACGAAGGAAACTTCCGTTGGGTCTTGGTGTGGGTTTGAGGGAGGGATGTGCACCACTGCCCAATATTTCGAGGTGGATGGGGTGATCCTCGATTTGAGCAACTCATACTGGGGTGGATGGATGGCACTCATGGTACTGCAGGTAAAGTCCCACAATAATTTAACGAAACTACCCGGGGTTGCGTCTAGGGTTCGCAGATAAATGCTGGGGGTCGGCATGGCAAAGAAACGGCGGTGAGCGTTGCACACAAGGTGAGGGGTACTTGGCAAGGTCACGAGGTGGCCTTTTATATAGCATTGGGGCTGGGTTATCTACCGTGGTGAAGGGTAACTGGTTGTCGATCCTGTTCTTGGGTCAATGCCACAGATATACATATCACATAAATGTGACGCATTACTGTGGTGGGTGCCGTCGGGGTTGGTCTTGGTAGCTGCGCCCGAAATTTAAAAAAAACAAATGTACGTCTACGTACATATGCATAGCTAGTACTCCAAAAATAGGGGCGCACAAGCAGACAACATTTAATAAAAGCGACGCAGGACCACACAGTTACAAAGCGCAAGAATACCAAGGCTCGACATTACTCAAGCGACTTAGTCCACTTCGTTAATGTCTAAGTGGGCTGGCCTGGCGGATGCCGAGGTTTCTCCGTCAGGATTTGCTGGTCGAGGTTGAAGGGCTGCAGGGTCGGGGTAGTGGTGATGACCATCGCGGGGGTTGCTGGCCACAATCCCGTTGGAGCGGGTTCCCAAAAGGCGACGAAGCACTTCTGGGGACACCAAGGCACTCTGGTTGATGGCTGGGGCAGACCTCAAGGGATTGATCGGGTGTCCGAACAGCACGACTGGGTTGTCGGCGTCGGGCTCCACTTCTCCTCTAGCCGGGGCTCGGCGAACCAGTTCTCCACGAGCTGCGATCAGATCGAGGGTGATTCGATCGAACAGTTGCTCTAGTGCGCTTACATAGCGCACCAGATGCAACAGTGCAGGATCTGTCTCGTGATCTCCGTTGGCAACCTGGGGCGGCCTACCATACCCGTCACGACTGGGGTAGTAGTAGAACGAGCGACAGTTAACTCTGGGCGACAAGTGCCGGAGTTGAACTATAGCTTCTCGGGCTGCCAGTTGGATGGCTTGTGGCTCAAAGGAAGTTGTCCTTCCAGTGAACTTGTAGGAGCGTTCTGGCGACAGACCCCTACCATAGATGTGTACAGTGGCCCAGTACTGACAGCTCTCGCCGTACATGGGTCCTTGATACACAACATATTCAGGAGGTTCTTCTAATGCATAGGCACGGCGGGTGAGGTTTGCGAGCACGGTCACAAAACCTCCAAGGTTGGTTGCTGTGGTCTCATTGTGAACAATGGGGCCAGGCATCGTGGCTTGGTTTGGGAAAGGGTCTGTGTTGTGCTGGGTTGAAGGTAGCGTGCCCTTTTTATAGGAAAAAGGGGACGGAGTCTTCCTTCGCACGCTTGCGAATGAGACGTGTTAGGTGCCGGTCACTGGCGCGTGATCGACGGGCTAGGCTGATAGGTTGGGCAACGTCTGCCGAAAGGCGTCGGGTCACTGTGGGGCTATCTTACGCGAGAAGCTTGGCCGGGGTTTGGTTAAGGTCTGGTGGTTTGGTTAACCTAGGTTCATTGACCTGGCTAAGACAGGATTAGCCAATGGTCAGCCTGGCTCTGATACCAAGTCTGTCACGACCGGATTTTCGGGATATTAATTTCCCAGAAAGCGGCCTTTGTGCTCACCAGCCCCAGGGTTACTGTTAGCTGATGAGGCACCAACTTGATACAAGAATTCCAAGGAAAGTACAGAATATGTAGTACAAGACCGTGGCCTAGGAGTACAACACTTGGTTTCTAGTGGTTGATGGCGGAAGCGGTTTGTGGTACATCTGCGTCTATGGGACTCCATTTCCCACAAGAACAGCTGACCAGGATAACTCCTATCTTCGCGAGGCTGCTATCGTCAATGCGTAGGTTCCGGGGCTGTCATCGCGATGCTTATCTCCATGCGCGAAATCTGGCCAAGACAATAGCCAGGGACAAGCCAGTGAGTACGTTTGAATGTACTCGCAAACATTAAGAACACGGGTATAATATAATAAGAGACAATCATGCTCCGAAATATTTATGATCATAACGTCAGTCACGAAATAAACAAAAAAATTCATGATGCACGCATGCAGGTAGATTCGTGTAAAATGCATTACGGGAGTAGAAATAGGATGCCCCGATCGAGTGTCTGAAGCGACGACTCGAAAGGATAATAAGATAAATCATGCCTCAATCGGACGTCTGAGCGACACCACCTGAAGGGCTTATGAATAAAAGAAAATAACGAGCATGCCACGGTCGGGCGTCTGAGCGACACCACATAAAGGGCTTATGAATAATAAATAAATAACAACATGCCACAGTCGGGCGTCTGAGCGACGCCACATAAAGGGCTTATAAAGGATAAATAAATAACAAGCATGCCGCAGTCGGGCGTCTGGGCGACGCCACATAAAGGGCTTATAAAGGATAAATAAATAACAAGCGTGCCGCAGTCGGGCGTCTGAGCGACGCCACATAAAGGGCTTATAAATAATAATCGCAGTGAGTATCCAGGAGGTAGAACTGTCCTAGGGATACTCAATAATTCAAAAAAAGTAACTGGTTAGTCCACAGTAATAATAAACATAAACCTCATATGTCATAGGTCATAATCAATATTCTAGTATAGCCGTTTCTCCATCCGAAGACCGTCACTATGTTCTAGTTTAACCGTTTCTCCATCCGAACACCGTTACTATGATCCAGTTTATCCGTTTCTCCATCCGAATACCGTCACTAGACCCATCTCAGACTGAAGTCCTTACCCATGAACATGGCTATCCAAAAAGATATGACCTCTCCAGAGGGTGTACTCTTTACCCACGAGTAACGGATTTATTTAGTCCATCGGGACTAATTCCGCCTACGGCCTTTTAATTGAAAACACGCCTGACCTGCACACACCAGCTTAACTTACCGGTGTCTGGAATCACCCACGACACCTGTCAAGCAAAACTCTAAGTGGGGAGGCTACAACCTCGACGTAGCATGGGATCAAATTTATATCGCGCGCTCTAAGGGGTGCCCCCCTCTCGATCCCAACCGGAAACACCCATGCCCCCGGACCAGGTGGCATGCCTACCGGATGCATCCGGTATCTTCCACCATGGCCTCTCTACACGGTGTGTGCTTTGGTAAGGGGTTGACAACTTACTAAACCATACCCTACCTGCGGCAGGGACAAGTGGTAATACAAAACAAGGAGGGGAAGTTACTGAACAAGACTCGACCTACGGCCGACTCAGGGGGTCCAAGTATTCTCCGAATGATTAGCATAATCAGAATGTTTCCATTAACAGACAGAATCACCGCTCATCAAACCTCATCATGCCATACCGGACACACTCGTCCCAACGAGTAACTAGGGACAAGCTCGTGTCTACCCAAGACCACGACATTCCCGGCTTCCTTCCGGTATGCACGAGAAGCTCACGAGGATGATCACTAACTCCAGCATATCCATTAGTAACAGCAAAGCATCTCCAATATGCACTCATGCGTGTGACTTTATCGTTACATAAAAATAACGTATACTCCAAGTCAAAGTGGTGTTCTAACCGTATCAAAACACCACACAAAATATTATGCCAGAGTTCAGAATGCTTGCCTTCAAGAGTATGCAAGGGGGTGCACTTTTTGAAAGTTTTCTTCTCTCTCCATTTCCTATTTTGTAAAAAAAATATTCAAATAACAAATATTTCAAACACAGTACAAAAAATTGTCCCAAATATTTTTGAAATAAATCTTAAAATAAACTAGGTGAAATTTGAGAGAGGTAGGAAAAAGAATCAACTCATTTCGAGTTTTATTTTAAAAGATATAGCCAGTCAAAGTTTGGTCAAAGTTCTGTTTTAAATAAAACCAGAAAAGAAAACGTTTCAATACAGAATATGCTTTCGAAGCAGAGGAAACATACTCAGGCGTTTTACGTGACCACTTAAGCTAGCGTGGGTGGCGCGGGGTCACTGACAGTGGGTCCAGAGGGCCCACTGGTCAGGTTTGACCATTCCCCCCTCTCCCTCCTCTTCCTCTGCCCGAACGGGGCGGGGCTCCGGCGATCGCCGTCGACGAACAGCGGCTCCTCGAGGGCACCTGAGGGCAGGGATGGACCCGCCAGACCGGGGCGGTCCTCCCGGTGGTCGTTGGGTCGACGGTGGTGGAAGGAGTCGCCGGCGGCGAGCTCCGCGGCGGAGGGGGCTACGGGAGTGAAGTGGGTTTTGGGCTCCGGTGGTTTCCGATCGAGGCTGAGGCGCTGGGCAGCTCCGCAAGAGCAAGGGGAAGTGAGTGGTGGCGCTGGATGGGCGAGGGAGTGCCTGGTTGCAACGAATGGCACCGGAAGGCGGCGGCGGCCGAACTGGCCGGAGTTGGGGGAGATGGCCTCTTCCGGTCAATCCACTGCTTGGGGAGCTCTAGGGGGAAGGCTTGAGGTCGCCTGAGCGCTTGAACGAGTTTGGGGATCCCTTAAATAGGCGCTCGAGGTTGGTCCTGCGGCGGCCGTGGATAAGAACGCCGGCGACCGCGGTGCTGTAGCTGCAGGGCGACGTGGCGGCGACGAGCGCGTGCCGACGGGCTCCAGGATGAGCTCGAGCTGTTCACAGGGGCAGCTGGTGCGCGCGGGTGGCTTGGGCGGCGCCGACCATGGCAGGAACTCACTGCCGACCAAAGGCCCTGACGGCGGCGCTGTAGGGTGCCAGGGGCGGCTTGGCTGGTACTGGTGAGTGGGCGAGGCTAGTGCGCGGCTCTGCAGGCGAGCAAGGGCCAGGGGCGGGGCGAGGGCGGCAGTGCGACGCGGCGGCTCGGTGCGCGCGCGTGCAAAACGTGCGCTCTGGGCGCGCCCAGAGCACGCACGGGACGTGCTCGACGAAATGCCAGGGCAGCCTAGAGTGCGAGAGGGAGGTTGGCAATTAACAGGACTAGGTTAGGAGTAGCTAGGATCTTAGTGGACAAGGTTGCTGGGTCAGAGGATCAAGTACACAGTGCAAACAACAACTCATGTCAAAACAGACTGTGCACACCAAGTGTTCGACAGAATGCTAAGTGCAATCTGGCAACTCTTGGAGTGGCCAAAATCTCCAGATCAGGGTCTCCCTGGATGTAGGGGATGATGGCAAGATCATATGGGGAAAACCAGAAAGTTGCTAGTGCAAGTTTTGCAAAACTTCAGTTTTGGACAGAAAGAAAAGGGTCTCATTACATGCACTGAAAATCCTCCAATGGTCCACTCTCCTGGACTTCAGGGTTTTGCAGGGAGGGCTACAAGCAGGAAAAAGTTCATGGGCACTAGAGCAAAATAAAATAGGGTTGCAGTACAAATCACCAAACTGGACCAGGATGAAAAAGAGGTTGATTCACTCAAATTTTTCAAAGAACATTACTGGGTTCTTGCATGAAGTTGAATTATATGCATCTACTGACATCTCCAATCACTTGGAAGAATTTTTAAAGAAAAATTTAAATAGGTTGCAGTGCAAAAATGCCTACTGGACCAGATTTGAAAAGTTGGTGTAGAGCTCGAAATCTCCAAAGACCAAAAGATATTTTTGCATAAAAGTGATGTGGAAACATCACATGACATCCCCAAATTTTGGTGGAAATTTTAAATGTATGTGCCAAATGGTTGCAGTGCAAGAGAGACTCCAATTTCATGAAAAATCATTTTAAAAGAATAAAGCTCAGGGAAAGGCAAATCTTGCAATTAAATCCACTGAATAAGAATTGTTTCTTAGAAAGAGTGTATAAGTCCAATAATACCTTTGGAAAGTTTTCACTTGCGGTAAAAACCCATAATATCAAAAGGGTAAATCTAGACAAATGGAAAAGTTTTATTTCCTGGCAAAATTTTAATTAATAAAACAAGGTCAAAAATTTTGGGGTGTCACATGTTACTGTCGAAACTGAATGCAATGGTAGCAGAGAGGCACTTCACATCGGATAGTTTAGGGAGGGCCTGCAGATCATCTTCAACCTGCACCCCCCTCAGCCGCCAGCCTCCACCAGCCGAACCACGCGCCACCTCGTCGTCCTGAAACAACTCCCCACCGCCCGTCCGCCGCCGCCCCGAAACAACTCCCCACCGCCGGTCCGCCGCCGCCCCGACCAGCCCTCTAGCCCCCCTCCCCCGCGCCAAGCTTTTTCTCCGGTGATCCCCACGCCACCGCCCCACCATCGTGCCCCCCACCACCGGCGAGCAGCACCCACCCTGAACCCTAAGATAGATAGTGGGGTACCTCTCCGGCGAGCCCCCCTCCCCGTTGCGGGTGGTTCTTCCTTAACTCCGGTGAGATGCCCCACCCCCTGAAAATTGACTGACCCAAAAGTCGATTCAGACGACTAAAGTGTAGCTAAATCGAAGCAGAGCAGCAGCACGAGCGAGGGGGAGAGCAGTAGCAGTAGCGCGAGCGAGCGAGAGCCGGAGCAGCAGCAGCTAGTAGAGCGAGCGAGCGAGAGCCGGAGCAGCGTGAGCCAGCGAGCAAGAGCCGGAGCAGCAGCAGCAGATCCGGCTAGGATGGACACCGCCGCCGAAGGGGCCTCACACTGGGGGAGAGCCGCTATGGAGATGTCGCCCGCGGCGCCGGCTTCGTGGTAGCCGCTCCATGGTGGTGCGGGATGGAGCACCGTTGGCGCCGGGAGGTCGAGTTATGGAGAAGGTGCGATGCGATGAGTGTACAACCTCTTTGGTGGTGCCGAGTAGGCCTGGGCTTTGTCTGAGGAGTCGGTGACGATGTTGCGGTTCCGGCGGAGCAAGTTAAGGCGGCGCTATGGGGATGGAGCAGCCGCGATAGACGAGGCGATCGTCGGAGTAGCTCCTTGGAGGTGGAGGACGGGGCTGCTGAACTGGCGGGACGACAGGATGGACGACGGATCCTCATCCGGGGAGGTGGATGAGGGACGTCGAGCTGTTGCGGTGGACGATGTCGTCGGGGAAGAGGCTCCGGCTGGGCAACGGAGAGGTGGCGGATGGAGGATTGTGGGGTTTCGCGGCTGGAGCGGAGAGGTTATGCGGCCAGATTTCGAATGGCGAAAAGGAGGTGATGGGAGGGGGGAACCATGACTTAGGGACGCGCTTGTCCAAAATGTAGGGTGTGTTACAAAAGTACCCCCACCGATTTGAACTAGCGGCCCTTTCAGCTCAGGGTCAGAAGGGGGATTTCGCGTGTCGGAATTTGGCAGCTGGAGGGAGTTTTCGCGTGCGTTGTAATTTCGGGATAGCAAGGCGCGGGTTGTGAAGGCGCCAGTTTTGGGAGCACGATATCTGAATTTTCGGGATATAACAAGGCACGTGTTGAATTTTAGGGGCAAGCCTAACGTGTAATATTGTACTTGTAGTACATACCAAATTAATTCACACTTCCCTCAACAAAAACAAAACAAAAAAAATAAAACTATTCACACCACACAAAGAGAGAGTCTTGTCCCATTTTACTATACAAATGCTATTCAAAGCTACACCCTCCTTCCATCTATATAGGGCCTAATGCGTTTTTCGAGGCTATATTTGACCAACCAAATATTAGAGCAATAATATATGACATGCAACTTACACAAAGCACACCGTTAAATTCGTGTGTGAAAGGAGCTTTCAATGATATAATTTTCACATTGTGCATGTCATGTGCTATTAATCTTGTCAATAGTCAAAGGCGGTCTTAAAAAATGCATTAGGCCCTATATAGATGGAAGGAGGGAGTATGGATCCATGTTATGTCCAATTAAATTTTTTGCTGGCTGTATAATGCATGTAACCTACTCATGCTAACATTTTAGTGCATTCCAAATGTCTATACTACCGCTGCAATTCGAACTGAATTTGAATTCGTTTCTCTATTTCAGTAAGAATTACAATCATGATTGTTGCCAACTTCAACCATCATTCGTGTATTACCTTAACAACACACCACATGATTACTATAGAGATAGATATGAACTATGTGTACTATATGAACTCGAATTCAATTTTTTGAATACACTTGATGTTGATTCCAAATAATAGTACATTTGATGTACTAACTAGATATTCATAATCTAAACCATGTTTGATACGTACACCGTGTTTATCACACAAAGTATAGTGCCCCGCCCCCTACATATGACAAGTATTTAGCCCTGAGCTGCAAAAGCCACACATTAGCCCAAATTACAATCAGTGTTCTACATTATCATATCTTCTTCAAGTATCCGTATCCACTTTTTTATAATGAATTATGATCTATGTTCGTCTTTAACACCTTCACGATCCTCTTCTCTTTGTAGCTAGCTAGGACTAATTTTCTATCGTGCATGCACATTCCCACCCCCCTCTCACCCTCCCTCAACGTCCCCTCCATCATGCACGTTCATTATTTCTCTTTAGGTCGTTCACCCGCGGTGTGTGTAGGCGCCCCGACTCCTTTCCGGCACACACCGGTCAATATACCTCTCTAGCCAAGTGTGGCTACCACAAACACATACTTCCCCTCTTCTCTTCTCACCGTCCATGCCCCCTATGTCCAATACGGTTCCAGGCAGGTGCACACTCCCGCCCCTCTTTTCATCGATCTCATACTCGCACACTCCTCCCCCCTCGACATAGTAGGCCTCTCGCACCACCTCCTAGCCACACCCCTCTCCCACTGTCTGTCTCTCCGGACATTATTTGCTTCTAACACATGCATGCATGTATACATATTGATCTCCCTACATATAGCTAGGTCGACTATAATTCTTTTTCCCCACACACCGATAGACTTACCTCACTAGTTATGTCTCTCCCTTTCTCGGACACACAACGGTTGATCTTCCTATGTAGTTACATATGCTTACCATAACCATATCGTCTCCCCTCATAATTCTTGCATACCTCCCAACCCATCTCTCACACGCACATGCATAGACATACAGACATCCCCGCCCTCTCTTATTGATATTGCACTCGTACTGTTGAGGATATAGCTACTGGTATAACCCGCCGTAGATGGGCCGGGTTACGTTGCGACAGCTCTTCGTTCAAGAAGACCAAGGACAGGTTAAGGATGGCGGTTTAGTAATGGGTCTAAGGCCCAGAGGCGGCTTAAGGCCCGTAGTGGTAAACCGCCGTTGTGGCATGACTTGTAGTGTAAGACAAGAATAGTTAAGAGTCCGAGCCGGACACAGTTTATGAGCCGGCCGGGACTCTGAGAGCCGCTGGGCGTTAACCTTTCTATATAAAGGGACGACCCGACGGCGGTTCAGGACAAGCAAGATCAGATCGATAGCCAGGCAGAGCGGTTTAGCTCCTGGTCATCGAAACCTTAAGTAATTCCACCTCAACTGGAGTAGGCTTTCACCTTCAACGTAAGGGGCCGAATCAGTATAATCCTCGTGTCCTTTGTCCCGTTTAACCCCTTTAAGCTTCCTAGCTGCGATGGCTCCACGACTAAGTCCTTGCACGAGGACATCTGCCGTGACAATTCCACGACAGCTGGCGCCCACCGTGGGGCCAGCGCACGGTGGATTTGAGTTCTTGAAGGGCAGCTTCGAAGGGCTCAAGGGATACGTTGTGGGCCGGATGACCAAGAGTCGTCGCGGCAAGCTCTACATCGACGATGCAAGCTGGGGCCCCAACGCCGGCTCAATCGAGTACGGGTACCGGGTCCCCTTCGGCGGAATCCACGTTTTCATTGGGAAGATTGACGAGCCGGGCCTTGAGCCGGACCTCTGCGCCGACCTCATCGAGACAGCTCAGCGTGCGAGACCCGCCCGGACTCTGCCGGCCTTGAAGCGTGCTTTCGTGGGATGCGTACATGGAGGACTCTCTGAAGGATCTGGATCTGGCGATGAGACGGCCGCTCGCTCTGATGGCGAGTCGTCCACAGATGAGACCAACTCGTTATATCAACTTCAAGCTGGCGGGCTCAGGGGTTGTTTCGATGGCGACAGTATTCCAGACCCCTTTGAGCCGCCCAGCCGGGTTGGAATCTTCATGGCCGGCGCACAACCTGTTCAAAACCCCGCCGCTGGGGCAGGGGGCCCTGCGCACTCGCCGGCTCAGGTGCTAATGGATCTCACAGATAAGATGACGGCCCTGTTAACCGCTACGGTCGTCCCAGCGGATCAAGCTCAACATGATGCGGAGGTGGCACAGTTAAAGCTGGATATAGCAAGAGCCAAGGAAGATCTGGCAGCAGAAAGGATCAGGATGGCTGCAGAGCGGGCGGCTCTCGATGCCCAGACTCAGCAGATTCAGGCGTAGCCTTTCCGGCTCACGATGGACCAGAACGCATCCAATGAGATCATAAGAAGGAGGCATCAGAAGGCTCAATCTCAACTCCCTCCGGTTTACGATCCTTGAAACCTCTTCAAAACGCCTGGTGCAGGGCCCAGTAACCCGCTAGAGATCACGACACCCGGGGCTGGAACGCCGATTCAGCCGCAAGTGATGGGGCCTCCCCGTGTGAACACTACCCCGCCTCAGTACGTGCCAATACCACTGGGTCATTATGCCAACCCGTTGGAAAACATGATCGCCGCAGCGGCGCGACTGGCGGCTCTCCCAATCGAGGGCGACTCTCCAACGGCGGTCGAAACCCGCCGGGTCAAAGAGATAATACATTCGTCTGATAAGATGGATGCCGGCTCTGCAGTCTTAATGTTGGAGCAAAATTGTCGTTTTGTGCCCTTGAAGATGAAGCTCGGGCGGCTCAAGCGCGATTACAATGATATGGGCACGCTGATGGCGGCTCTGGTCAAGTACGCCGACTCTGATAGTACCAAGGATCCCGTATCTGATGATGAAAGGACAGGGAAGGGAAAGAAGAATGGCAATGGCAAGGGCCCTCAGCATAACCCGGCGAACCAGGGAGGTAACAAACGTAAGGCTGATGGCAGTATGGAGTTTGTGGCCAATGCCAATGCGCAGGGTAACAACCACCGACGTAAGGGGAGACCACCTCCCCGAGCCGGCGGGTCAGGCCCGACGCTTGAGCAGTTGTTGAATGAGCCCTGTCCAAGGCATGGCTTTAGGGAGAAGCCGGCCACTCATCTATGGAAAGACTGCGCAATCATGAAAGCCTTCAAGAATTCCAACGCTTTTAATGGCAACAATGGACAGGGCGGCGGCTCAGGCGGCGGCGGCTTTCATGGCCCGGGCGGTGGCTCAAATTCCAATTCTCAGAATTTTCAAAGTAATCATGGAGGTTTTAATCAGCAATCTGGCCAGGGTAATCAACAGCAGCAGCAGGGGGGATACTAGACCAATCCAAAGCAGCTCAATGGTGGACAGTATCATGTGTTTACTACCAGTCTGTGGAAGCGAGATCAGAAGCTTCATAAAAGGGCTGTGAATGCTATTGAGCCGGCAGTTCCATGCTATTTAAGATGGTCTGAGCAGCCTATTGTATGGAGTAGGGAAGATCATCCTCCCCGGGTTGATAATCCGGGTCACCTGGCCTTGGTGGTGGCTCCTCGGGTCGGGGGGTATAAATTCACTAAGGTGCTCATGGACGGAGGCAGTAGCATCAACATCCTCTATTATGAGACCTTCTGTTGTATGGGGTTAACTGATAAAAACCTCAGCCAGTCCAACACTGTCTTCCATGGGGTGGTGCCCGGTAAGTCGGCGTATCCAGTCGGTAAGATCGAGCTGGAAGTAGCCTTTGGAAATGAGTACAACTACAGGGCGGAAAAACTAACTTTTGAGGTGGTTAAAATAAGAAGCCCGTACCATGCTTTATTTTGGCGGCCGGCTTACGCCAAGTTCATGGCACAGCCGTGTTACGTATATTTGCAACTCAAGATGTCGGGTCACAATGGGACCATTATGGTTCATGGCAGCTGTAAGATAGCCTTGGAGTGTGAGGAAGGTGACGCTGCTTACGCTGAATCTGTTTGTGCGATGGAGGAATTGAAGTTTGACAAGGATAATGTTGACCCGGCAGATATGACGTCTTTGAAAAAGCCAACCACGGAGCATGAGCCGGTAATGAAATTTAAGTCAGCAGATGAGACTAAACTTGTTGACTTTGTTCCAGGTGACTCATCTAAGCAGTTCAGCATCAGTGCCAATCTGGATCCGAAATAGGAAGGCGCGCTCATCAAGTTCATCCGTGAGAACAGGGACATCTTTGCATGGAAACCTTCTGACATGCCGGGTGTACCAAGAGAACTCGCTGAGCACACTCTTAATATTGATCCGAAATTTAAGCCAGTCAGGCAATTCCTCCGGCGGTTTAATGAGGAGAGGCGGAAAGCCATTGGTGAGGAGGTAGCCCGGCTCTTGGCGGCCGGGTTTATCGTTGAAGTCTTTCATCCAGAGTGGTTAGCTAACCCGGTGCTTGTGCTCAAAAAGAACGGCACCTGGCGTATGTGCATGGATTATACGGATTTAAACAAGGCTTGTCCGGCTGATCCTTTCGCTCTCCCTCGAATTGATCAAATTATTGATGCTACGGCGGGTTGTGAGCGTTTGAGTTTTTTGGATGCGTACTCTGGTTACCATCAGATCAAAATGGCTGTTAAGGACCAAGAAAAGACGGCGTTCATTACTCCTTTTGGAGCCTTCCGTTATGTGTCTATGCCTTTTGGGCTCAAGAGTGCACAGGCGACTTACCAGCGTTGCGTGCAGAATTGTCTTCATAATCAGATTGGGCGCAACGTTTATCCTTATGTGGATGATATCGTGGTCAAATCCAGAGAGAAGGAGACCTTGATAGATGATCTGAGAGAGACCTTTGATAATCTCCGGGTCTACAAGATGATGCTTAACCCAGCCAAGTGTGTTTTTGGTGTTCCTGCAGGCAAGCTCTTGGGTTTTCTGGTTTCTCACAGAGGCGTTGAAGCTAACCCGGAGAAGATCAAGGCAATCACCTCTCTGGCTAAGCCGGCGTGCATAAATGATGTCCAGCGTCTGGCGGGTCGCATCGCTGCTTTGAGTCGGTTTATCAGCCGGTTGGGTGAAAAGGCCATGCCACTGTATCAGATGATGAAGAAAACAGATGACTTTGTCTGGAATGATGCTGCTAATGCTGCCTTTGAGGATTTGAAAAGACAACTAGCTGAGCCGCCAGTCCTTGCTGCTCCTGTCGACAAGGAGCCTTTATTGTTGTATGTAGCCGCTAACACGCGAGCCGTCAGTGTGGCTGTGGTGGTGGAGCGTAAGGAAGCGGGTAAGGAACATCTGGTTCAGCGGCCGGTTTACTACATCAGCGAAGTACTCATTGAGTCCAAAACAACGGTATCCACATTGGCCGAAGCTTGTTTATGGGGTGTTCATGGCAAGCCGGAAGCTTAAGCATTATTTCCAGGGCCACCCTATCACTGTGGTCAGTTCTGCTCCCCTAGGAGATATCATCCAAAACAGAGAAGCCACAGGAAGAGTTGCTAAGTGGGCTATAGAACTTGGGCCTCATGGTCTAAAGTACGTGCCACGCACTGCTATCAAATCTCAAGCATTGGTGGATTTCATCAACGATTGGACAGAGCTGCATGTGCCTGAAGAGAAACCGGATAATACATACTGGACTATTCACTTTGACGGGTCCAGGCAATTGGAGGGCTCGGGGGCTGGAGTTGTGTTAGCTTCCCCTCGAGGTGAAAAGTTTTGTTATGTACTACGGTTGATGTTTCCCTGTACCAACAATGCAGCTGAGTACGAGGCTTTGCTCCACGGTCTTCGGATGGCTAAGGAGATGAGTTTAAGCCGGGTAAGGTGCTTTGGCGACTCAGATTTAGTGGCCCAACAAGTATCAGGCACGTGGGATTCCAAGGACCCACTCATGGCGGCTTATCGCCGTGAAGTTGATGCCATTGCTGGACATTTTCAGGGTTACCAAGTAGAGCACATTGGTCACAGAAAGAACGAGGCAGCTGATGCATTAAGCCGGCTGGGCTCTCAGCGAAAGCCGGTGCCGCCTAATACTTTCTTGGATATTCTGCATAACCCTTCTGTCAAGTTGCCTACAAAGGAAGACTTGGCTGTTCCTAACCCAGAAGCACAGTTGGTGGCGGCTCTCCACATTATCCCAGGTTGGACAGTGCCATACTTGGCTTACATGACCCGGGGAGAGTTGCCTGAGGATGAAACTTTGGCCAGACAAATAACCCGGCGGTCTAAGTCAATGATAATTATCAATGGCGAGCTGCATCATCGCAGTGTCACTGGAGCTTTTCAGCGTTGTGTTTCCTCTGAGGAAGGTCAAGAAATTCTATGTGAGATTCACGAGGGGGATTGTGGCCATCATGCTGGCTCAAAATCCCTTGTGGCCAAGGCTTTTCGTCATGGTTTTTATTGGCTGACGGCTCATGCTGATGCGGAGGAGTTGGTCAGTAAATGTGACAGTTGTCAGAAGTTCTCAAGACGGGCTCACGTGCCGGCTCAAGAGTTGAGGATGATTCCAATCACTTGGCCGTTTGCAGTCTGGGGGCTTGATATGGTTGGGCCTTTCAAAAGGTCCGAGGATAAGAAGACCCACCTCTTGGTGGCGGTTGACAAGTTCACAAAGTGGGTAGAGGCAGAGCCAGTTAGTAAGTGTGACGCAGCCACGGCGGTCCAGTTGATGAAAAAGGTGATATTTCGCTTTGGTTTTCCACACAACATTATAACTGACAATGGTACCAATCTGTCTAAAGGCGCCATGGAGGAATTTTGTCAACGAGAGCATATTCGGCTTGATGTTTCATCAGTGGTTCACCCTCAATCCAATGGTCAAGCTGAGAGAGCCAATCAGGAAATCTTGAAGGGCATCAAGCCCCGGCTTTTGGTCCCTTTGCAACGGACGCCGGGTTGTTGGGTGGAGGAGTTACCCTCCGTATTATGGAGCATCAATACTACTCCTAACAAGTCTACGGGTTACACGCCTTTCTTCATGGTTTACGGAGCTGAGGCGGTCCTCCCTAGCGACATCCGTCATGACTCGCCTCGAGTGGCGGCTTATGTCAAGGCGGATAATGAGCAGGCGCGTCAAGATGCTCTTGACTTGTTGGACGAACAACGTGACGTAGCAGCAGCTCACTCGGCGATTTACCAACAAGACCTGCGCCGCTATCACAGCCGCCGGGTTAAGTCCAGGGTCTTTCAGGAAGGTGATCTGGTGCTCCGGCTCATCCAGGATCAAACAGACGCACACAAGTTATCCCCGCCTTGGGAAGGGCCCTTTGTGGTGAGCAAGAACTTGCACAACGGGTCATACTACCTTATCGATGTTTGGGAGCACAAAGATTCACGTAAGTCGGAGGAGGAGACCCGCCGGCCGTGGAACATAGCTCAGCTTCGGCCTTATTACACTTGAGCCACCGGCTCTCATAATGTACATATTTCTATAGCCATGTATATATTGTGATAAATAATAAAGCAGGACCTCTGTCCTTTTTTCCTCCAAAGGTAAATGTATCATTGTTATTTTCATTGTAATATTACATGGTCATTGGAGGTTGATCCGGCTTAGGATCGTATTCGAATCTAGCCGTTAAAATATGATCACTTCGGGGCTTCCTGTTCAAACATAGGTCGTATTCGAACCAAAGAGAACATAGCTGTCGATACCCACTTGATTGGCATGTTGCCGAGCTCATTGGGGAGTTTTTCTTGATCATATTTGAATCATAGCTTAACCCCCTTTGGGAACCGACGTGGATCGTATTCGAATCAGCGTCGTTAAACAACTCTCAAGGTCATTTGGGGGCTTCCTATTCAAACATACGTCATATTCGAACCAAAGAGAACATAGTTGTCGGTACCCTCTTGATCGGCAACGCCAAAGCCATTGGGGGCTATATGATCGTATTCAAATCTTAGCTTAACCCCTTTGGGACGGTTCTCTGGTCATATTCGAATCAGAAGCCTCCAAATTTTTGAAATCTTTTTGTTGCAAACAAGTTCTTTTGATCATATCAAAAGTATTCAAGGGTGGTTCTAATTCCACCGGCTTAACCTTGATTAGTAATGTTGATGGCACATAATAAGCATTATATGTGCTGGTGAACCGGAGTTCTCAACCTCATTATTCGGGTTATATAAACCGGAAGTATATTTGAAGGCTCGCCGGTATACTGTTATGGTTATCTCGAAGTTATAATTGAGAGCCGGTTTATTATGACTTTGATTCATATTCCGGGTTATATGTAAAATATGTGACTCTCCATGCAGTAAGCTGCCTAGAGACTTGTGATTTGTTTTTCTATGCAGGACAATTAAAGACAGCTCTTTAAACATAAGGAAAACAGAGGATCAAGCATAACCCGGAAGAATATAAAAGTGCAGCTTAAACAATGTTGAGCGTTACACACGTGCGCGATGGCACGACAAAATTAGGTGTTTGTCCTACTCTATCACATGACTCCCCGAGTCCGAAAGGTGAGGCATCGTCTTTTAAGACATCACATGAGCCGCCTGCGAGATCAAGGGCGTTGTTGGCCTGAGGTTTCCGGGTCATCCCTCTCCGCTCCTCCGGCTATGTCCATGACCTGGAAGGTTGATGATTTCCAGTCAATGCCACTCAAGGCTTCAAATTGAGCCTCATCATCAATTAACCCGGCCGGGTCAACTTCAGGGGCGAAGGTATGCTTACGAGTCGGAGGAATCAGGCTGACTGCTTCATAGCGTGGTGTTGGGATCCTCTGATTCTCCGCGTCATACCCCGGTTGATATTTGGTAAGGTCTGTATCATTACCAATCAAAGTGGCCACCGGGCATACGCTCTTCACACAGGCGGCGAAGTCTTTCTGGTCAAAGGGAGTGCCATCTCCTTCAAGCTAGGATACCCAAGGGCGATGTCGGCCGGGTCTAGCTCCGGTAGAAATGCCTTGGCCCGGCTTAGAGCGGCTATGGCTCTGGCTCTTGCAGAAGCTCGTCTTAACTCTTGGAAGCGTTGAGGAAGCACGGCAAGCCGCCTGAGTACATCCGCCAGGTGAGTGGGAACTTCATTTGACAGAGCCACAACGGCTAAGGCACGTTGTGACCCGGTGTAAAGTTGCTCTACCAAGGTGTAAACCGCCTTCAGCTTGGTCAGCGCGTTCTGGTTGAGATTGGAACTCCTGGGATCTGCATTACAAAGTCAGGTGAGATGATGGCAATTGAGATACTTATAGGAAATGAACGATGTAAACTAGTTAGAAACTTATAGAGTAACTTACCAAAGATTGCGGAGACCATCTGAGATACATGGTGTTTTAAGCCGGATAGCTCGGCGGTTCTTTCAGTAAGAGTGGCCTCCGCTTGTTCGGCCCGGCTGAGGAAAGCAGCTTTTTCATCCGCCCAGGTTTTTCTTTCTGCTTCAAATTTCTTCTTCAGTTTCTCTTGTGCAGATATGCTGGTTTCAAATTTGGAATTGGCCTCTTGGGTTTCACTTTCCTGAGTCTTCAGGCGGTTCTTTAGATCAGAGATTTCCGATTCAAATTTCTTACAGGCGGCCTGTACAAATTCCGGGTTACAGTTAGGGTGATTATAATGCAACATTAAGTCCCAAGCACTTTGCAAGCAAAGACACTTGGCACTTGGGGGCTAATGTATGCTGGAAAGCTCTATTTACAGTGTCGATTCATGAAAATAAGTCCCAAGCACTTTGCAGGCAAAGGTACTTGGCACTTGGGGGCTAATGCGTAAAGTTGCTCAACTACTTGATTAAAGTAAGGAAAGGACTGGGTCAACTATGCTGTTTAAGCCGGCCCTTGAGTGTTACCAGGTAAGCCGGTTTTCTTGCAGTGATTATTAAGCCGATATTAAGTCTACAACATATTTTATCATAAGTAATAGACTTGGGGGCTGGCATGGTAAGGATAACTATGGAGTAAGCAAGAGAGTCATACCTCAGATTTTTGCTGTATTTGCTTCACCATATCAATTTCCAGGTCCCGGCAGTTGTGCACTTGATTAACATAGCGAGAGACAATATCTCCAATGCTCAGATTAGCATAGTCAGTGATGTCCAGCCTGGCCCTGCGGCGTTCCAGAAGTTCTTCCTTGGCAGAGCATCTAGCCAACACGGTGGGTCTTCCCGGTTCGACAAACTTGGTCCGGGTGATTAGAACGTCCGGATCATCTGGATGAGCCGGGCTGGGGATCTCCGGGTTATCAGAACCTTCCATAACTTGTTCATCAGAAGGAGCGGTGGTGGTTTCAGGAGCTGGTGTAGACGGCGGCTCATTAGCAGAAGCATCAGGTTCAGTCAGGACCGGCTCTTCGGCCGGCTTATTTTTCTTCGCCCTCTTGCTGGGCTTTACTTGTACACTGAAAGTCAAAGAGTTAGTGCAAAAACATGAGTAAGATAAGCACAAAATAAGCTGATCATCATTACCCGGGTGCGGTCTTGAAGGCCGGCAAGCTAGACTGCATTGAGACGCCGGAGGAAGGTGAAGTTCCCTGGTAGTTTGAATCAGAAGAATTGAGTGGTTGACGAGTGACGCCCGCCAAAGGATGAAAAGGATATAAGTCGGAGATAACCTCAGTCCGGCGCTTCCTTGATGCTTCGGGTAAGCCAGAGGAGAGGTCTGCATCTTTGCTAGTCCGGGTCTGCCTCCGGCTCTCATAAATCTGTCGCTTCAAAAGAAATTGAGGATCTTGATAAGCTAAGGGATGTGAAAATCTTACTTTCCGGGTTACTCTTCGAACTTTCCGTCTCGGCAAAGGCTCGGAGTCGGATGAAATTATAGTTACCTCTTCATTCACTTCATGACTTGTTCCAGTGTCCTCCTGTTGATAATCCGTGTCAATAAGATGGTTAAAAAAGGAGCCTAAAGAGTCAAGAGCTACCTCTGACTCGGAGGTGTCTTCCAGACGAAGCAGGTCCGAGGCGCTAGGTTTACTCCCCTTCTTACGGGGAGCGGCTTTCCTGGCGGCTTTTTAACTTTCCTGGCTTTTTTGGCAGCTTCGTGGTCATACTTGACCTTCCAGAATTTATCATTAGCCTGTAAAATACAACAAAGGTTAGTGAGTTAAGACAAAATCGTTAAAATGGAAGGAGAAGCATTCAGATCAATGGTTTACCGCTGGAGCCGGGTTAGTCTTGCAGAAAGGGCTTAAGCCCACTCTCCCGCAATCTGCCAGGCTCTCGTTCAGAAGCGACTTGGTTGTATCATCAATGACGTCCTCAGGTAAGTCGTCTGGACTGTGACGTAGAGGATCATCTTTCTGGCCTGTGTAATCACACATCAAGCCGGGGCGGCGGCTTAAAGGAATCACCCGCCAGGCAACCCAGACCCGGACCAAATCAATACCATTCAAGCCATTCCCCAGAAGAGCTTTGATTTTGTTGATGGTGGGTGTAAGTGGTTGACGTTCAGCTTGAGATAATTTGTCTGGCAAGGGGTGATTTGACTCCAGACGCAGGGCGCGAAAGCTGGGCAGAGGGTTCTCGTCAGCCGGAGAAGTGTCCTGGCAGTAGAACCATGTCTGGTTCCAATCTTTCGGGTGGCTTGGCGGCTCAGCATAAGGAAAGAGACAATCTCTCCGTCGTTGGATTGAAATTCCACCAAGTTCCAAGCTAGGCCCGTTGGCACATTCATTCTGGCGGTTTAGGTAAAATAACTCCCTAAAGAGCAGCAAGCTGGGTTCTTCTCCGAGGTACACCTCACAGAACACTTGGAAGTTGCAGATGTTTGACACGGAATTGGGTCCGATGTCTTGAGGTCGCAGATCAAAGAAGTGCAGGACATCTCTGAAGAATTTTGATCCGGGAGGAGCAAAGCCCCGGTTCATGTGATCAGTAAATATGACAACTTCCCCATCCTTGGGTTGAGGCCTCTCTTCTGACGGGTCAGGAGCACGATAGGACATGACCTCTTTCTTTGGCAGGTAACCCGTTTTCACGAAATCAGCTAAGGTGCTGTCGGTGACGTTGGATCTAACCCAGTTGCATGTGATGGGTGCTTTGGGAGCCTTAGGCAGCATTGTGAAAGATGGAAGCCTATGACAAAATAAAGTTTCCGGTTCAAACTTAAGCCGGAGGAAAATATCAGTTCAGTATTCAAGATGGCGGCTTATGAAAGGGCCTAATGATATATAGTTAATTGTGTCAGGTTATTTAAGCCGCCGTGGATATCATGAGCAATTAAGTTATTTAACTCTATTATGAATGATCCAGAAATTTCACAAAGCATGGCCTCTTTTAAGCCGGCGATATGACCCGCCATGGTTAACAGATGCAGTTTTTGCCTAAGTGTTGCACAAACAAGTTTCACAGATTACAGGGATTATTTTGGATCAAACGATCGTCCAGAAAAGAAAAATTTCTAGACCTAAAAACTGATACGGAGAAGTTCATAAGCTCTAAATGAGGTCTTTTTGCAAGCAAAAGGGGTCTGCTAATATTGAAAATGGGCGTGAAACGACTACCGCCGAAGTTATGCATTACTCTTGGATCAAAGGGGGCCGTTGTGGAAGAACTGCGAGGAACCACGAAGAACATAGAAGAACTTGCGAACCCTAATGTGGATCTAGTATACGGGACGGCGAGGACTTACTGGTGCTGATGAGCAGCGGAGATGCGTCGCGGTTCTTTGGTCAAGACAGGTCGATGCAGCGGCCTTGGTTGGTGCAGACGGGATGCGCGGCGGCGGCGGTGGAGCTCGGGCTGCGGGGTGTCGAGAGGAGGAAAATGACGGAAAGGGAAGAGTGACGACGAACTGAGGGCCAGGCCTATTTATAAGGGATGGCTGTTAAGTGGGCGCGAGAAACGAGGAGGCTAAAGACATGATTACCAGCTGCAGAGGCGCCTCGATTTTCGAGATAGTTATTAAGATAAGGATCCGATGAGATACGTTGGACGGAACGTGCATTAATGGCGGATGATGTCACGGCGGGTTACCATGAATCCAGAAGATGACGTCATGGCGGGTTATAACCTTCGCGCAAACAGAAGCCGGAAGATTTTCTCTTAAGGTATTGAAGATTGACATGAACCGGTTCAAATCAATCTGGGGCCTAATGTTGAGGATATAGCTACTGGTATAACCCGCCGTAGATGGGCCGGGTTATGTTGCGACAGCTCTTCGTTCAAGAAGCCCAAGGACAGGTTAAGGATGGCGGTTTAGTAATGGGTCTAAGGCCTAGAGGCGGCTTAAGGCCCGTAGTGGTAAATCGCCGTTGTGGCATGACTTGTAGTGTAAGGCAAGAATAGTTAAGAGTCCGAGCCGGACACAGTTAATGAGCCGGCCGGGACTCTGAGAGCCGCTGGGCGTTAACCACAATTTGGATTTCGAGTCCAATGCGCTAACGCTTTCTTTAGTTTTCTTGCGTCAGTCTTTCAGTTGTAGATGATCATTACCGAAAAAGATGTACATTCGAATGAAAAAAGAGGGCCTGTCCGAGAGGAAATAAAGAATATTCATTTGCGGATTCTTCCGAACAAGCAACGGATTGAGCAACTAGCGCGAAAGCCGTTGCGCATAAAGGGACGACCCGGCGGCGGTTCAGGACAAGCAAGATCAGATCGATAGACAGGCAGAGCGGTTTAGCTCCTGGTCATCGAAACCATAAGTAATTCCACCGCAACTGGAGTAGGCTTTCACCTTCAACGTAAGGGGCCGAACCAGTATAATCCTCGTGTCCATTGTCCCGTTTAACCCCTTTAAGCTTCCTAGCTACGATGGCTCCACGACTAAGTCCTTGCACGAGGACATCTGCCGTGACAATTCCACGACACGTACCCTCTGTTTGTCTAGCAGGCCTCTCCCACCATCTGTGAGACGCCACTCCACCACCAACCCTCCGACACTCTACCTTTGTCTTTCTTCCAACCTTATTCCTCTGCTACACATATCCATGGATGCCGACCGATCTCCCTCTATACATAGCTAGGTCTCTGTAACGCCCATGATGCGGCTATATCTCCCACGTGTCGAGGCATGACTTAGAGGCATAACCGCATTGTGGTTTTGTCGCAACAAGGGTCATCTTCACACAATCCCATGTAATGAACAAGAATGGGATAACGAGAGTTGGCTTACAATCGCCACTTCACACAATACACAAATTAATTCATACATCATCCAAAATCCACACATAGACCGACTACGGTCAAATCCAAATGAAAATAAGATAACCCCAAATGCTAGATCCCCGATCGTCCCAACTGGGCTCCACTACTGATCATCAGGAAAAGAAACATAGTATCGACCACGTTCCTCGTCGAACTCCCACTTGAGCTCAGTTGCATCATCTGCACTAGTATCGTCGGCACCTGCAACTGTTTTGGTAGAATCTGTGAGTCACGAGGACTCAGCAATCTCACACCCACGAGATCAAGACTATTTAAGCTTATAGGAAAGGATGGTGTAATGAGGTGGAGCTAACATACGCAAATGAGAGCGAGAAGAGAAGCAACGCAACGGTCGCGAAGCTAGAAATGATCAAGAAGTGATCCTGAAACTACTTACGTTCATGCATAACTCAAACCGAGTTCACTTCCCGGACTCCGCCGAGAAGAGACCATCACGGCTACACACACGGTTGATGTATTTTAATTAAGTCAAGTGTCAAATTCTCCACAACCGGACATTAACAAATTCCCATCTGCCTCATAACTGTGGGCACGGCTTTCGAAAGATAATACCCTGCAGGGGTGTCCCAACTTAGCCCATCATAAGCTCTCACGATCAACGAAGGATAAACCTTCTCCCGGGAAGACCCGATCAGTCTCGGAATCCCGGTTTACAAGACATTTCGACAATGGTAAAACAAGACCAGCAAAGCCACCCGCTGTGCCGACAAATCCCGATAGGAGCTGCACATATCTCGTTCTCTGGGCACACCGGATAAGCGAAGCGTACAGGTACCAACGTAACCCAAGTTGCCAAGGGAAGGTCCCGCACGGTGCTCTAGTTCGGACCAGCACTCAGAGGAACACTGGCCCGGGGGTTTAAATAAAGATGACCCTCGGGCTCACGAAAACCCAAGGGAAAAAGGCTTAGGTGGCAAATGGTAAAACCAAGGTTGGGCCTTGCTGGAGGAGTTTTTTTCAAGGCGAACTGTCAAGGGGGTCCCATAAATCACCCAACCGCGTAAGGAACGCAAACTCAAGGAACATAATACCGGTATGACGGAAACTAGGGCGGCAAGAGTGGAACAAAACACCAGGCATAAGGCCGAGCCTTCCACCCTTTACCAAATATATAGACGCATTAATTTAAATAAGAGATATTGTGATATTCCAAAATATCCATGTTCCAATATGGAACCAACTTCAACTTCACCTGCAACTAGCAACGCTATAAGAAGGGCTGAGCAAAAGCGGTAACTTAGCCAAACAACGGTTTGCTAGGAAAGGATGGTTAGAGGCTTGACATGGCAAATATGGGAGGCATGATATAGCAAGTGGTAGGTAGCGCAGCATAGCAATAGAACGAATAACTAGCAAACCAAATATACAAGTGATTTCGAGGGTATGGTCATCTTGCCTGCAAGGTTCTCAGAGTTGTCGAAAGCTTGATCCTCGTAAGCGTACTCAACAGGTTCCTCATTCACGAACTTGTCTCCCAGATCTACCCACAGCAAGAACACAAGCAATGGAACCACAATCAATCACGGGAAATGCACAAACAACATGATGCAATACATGAATGATATGCGAGATATGATATGCGATGCATATGCGAGCTCCGGAAGAAAAAGAATGAACAAGGCAGTAACTTGGCAAACCAAGTATGCCACTGGAAAGATGAGATGATTTCGGTCGAAATCGATATAAAGAAAACCAGAAACAGATGCACGGTTTGCAAATGGCAAGCAAAACAAGAATGACACGATTCTGCGATAAACAGCATGATAGCACTTGAATACATCAAAAAACTATGCTACAGAACCACAACATAGCAAAAAAGCATATGGAAGTAACTACAGGAGATGCTTGACAAAAGATGAACACTGAGCTACGGCTAGATCACAACATAACAGGTTCAAACAAGCATGGCAAAAGTGCAAAAAATAACAGGTTCACAGACGGTGAAATTACTGGACATGGCAGAAACAACATCAGGTAGCAATGTTCAGAGCAAGAAAAACTCATGCTACAGGAACTTAACATAGCAAAACAAGGTATGGAATGAATCTACTAAATGCATAAAACAAAATTCCCTTACTCACCATGAGCCAGAAAGGATCAGAAGATATGATGGCAACCATGTAAACATAGCAAGTTTCGTTAACAGGTTTCAGACTTGGCAGAAAACAGAGCATGGCATTAACAGAATTATGAAGGCATCTTGGTGAGCTTGATTCACTCATTACAAAGCAATGCTTAAAAACACAAGCATACCTACAGCAAGACGGCATGTTTATGAAGCTAACCATGGCAAGAGCAAGTACATAGCATGGATGTATCAAATACAACAACCTTGGCAAAATTGAATATCATGTAAACAATCTGCCAGGAATATTTTATAGCAAAAATAGAGCAAAATTAAGACATGCTATGGCACTCCATAATTACAAACAGTGGCATGGATGGATAGAGAACAACTATATCTACAAAACATCCATACTGAACATGCCCAAAAGAAGCATGGATCTCACTGTAGACACATGGATACATATCAACAAAATAACAGCAGTAACAGACTTAGCAAAATCCAAAGTCTCTGAAAACAGAAACATCACGAAGCCTAGTTTGCATGCTTGTGCTAGTCACCACATAGATCAAAAAACTACATGGCATACACCTCTGTAAATATGGCATGGCATAGATCAAAACACCTGTAGAGCTCATGCCCATAAGATGCACACATCAAATGCAACAAAAATAATAAAACACCAAGTTCTGATAAGTGACAGCAGTGAACATCATATAGCACTCTTGCACCAGAGATTTGGGCATCAAGATGGACTCAAATGAACATCGCATAATAGAACAAAATGAAGAGCATCTTGAGTCGAACATTTCGATATATCATGCACGCAAAACAGAGAAGTATGCGATGAGATATGATGCGATGAACAGGAGCATCTAATGTAAAAATCTCAGGACTTGGAGAAATTCGGGGGAGGAGGAAAGTCAACCTCTCCCGATCTGGATCTGGCGCGGACGTCGAGGCGGGCGGCGGCTCATCGCCGGAGCTGCCGGAGACGGAGGTGAAGAGGAGGGCGCCCCGGAGGAGCTAGAGGAGGCGGAGGAGCTCGGGGCTTCTCCGGGGCGGCGGAGGCGCTGGCGGCGGCGGTCGGGGCGACGGGCACGGGAGGAGCTCGCCGGCGTCGGGCGCGGCGACCGGCGAGGGCGGCGACCCGGCGAGGTGGGGGGCACCGGCGGATGGAGACGGCGCGGAGCGTGGGGCTCGGGCGCCCGCGAGGCGGCGGCGGCTGCGGCGTCCCGGCCCGAACGGCGGCGGCTTGCCACGTGTCAGCGCGGGAGAGGCTGGGCGGCGGCGGGATGTGCCCGGTGGCGGCAGACGTGTCCGGTGGCGGCGGAGGGCGAAGGGTTAGGGTTTGATCTGCGAGAATTTCGGAGGGGGAGGTGTTTTTATAGGTAGAGGGAGCTAGAAGACTCCAAATGGAGTGCGGTTTTCGCCCACACGATCATGATCGAACGACCGAGAGCATGGAGGGGACTTAGAGGGGTTATTGGACTGTTTGGAGGGGTTTTTTGCTGCAACACACAAAAGGACTTTGCGGTTACCCGGTTAACCGTTGGAGTATCAAACGACCTCCAAATGGAACGAAACTTGACAGGTGGTCTACCGGTGGTATACCAAGGCCACTTGACAAACCTCGGTCCATTCCGAGAATGTTTAACACCCGTTCACGAAAAGAGACAAGAGGGGTGCGCCGGTGCACGTGGGAGTGTCGGATTGCAAAACGGACAACGGGGAAAATGCTCGGATGCATGAGATGGACACGTATGCAAATGAGATGCACATGATGACATGATATGAGATGCATGACATGAACAAAATGCAAAACGAAAAAGAAAACCCGACCACGAAGGGAATATCATAACACATAGCCGAAAATGGCAAGAGTTGGAGTTACAAATATGGAAAGTTACATCCGGGGTGTTACAACACTCCACCACTACGAGAGGATCTCGCCCCGAGATCTAGGATGGCACCGGAGGGAAAACGGAAGAGCAAGAGGTAAAACAAAGTTGCTTCTTTGACAAACGAGTGAAACCAAAGAACCTTGAGAGGTTAAACAATTTTTAGAAAAGAATACAACGGAGATGAACGAGATTACAAACACTCCATTAGAAAAGGAGAACAAGGAACATTATGAGAACCTTGTGGGTTGAAAGACATGAAACAAGGGCTTAACGAACCAAAAGAATATGAAACCACACCGATATAATGAGATAGCCAAGGAACAAGAATGACATAATTTTGACAGCACTCCGGTTGAAAAAGAGAAGGAAACTTGATAAGATGAAAAGAAATTGAAGAGATGACACCACACTCCGGTTAAATGGATAAGCAAGGAAAGAATATGATCTTGACAAAACGAGAAGATGGGTCGAAGAGAGCGATATCACAATGCCTCCAGTAGAAATGAAAGAATGCATTGAAAAGAACGGAGAAGAACGGAGTTGTTGGAAAACCAACAACGAAAAGAATAAGCTTGGAGTGGACTTATGGAAACATCTCAACATTATGAGGTGACAAACGGCCACTAAAGGAAGCCATTGATTTGAGTGAGAGCACCAAGGCGATGAAAAACTTCTTTCACCAAGAGGATAGGAGAAAACTTGGATCATTGATGAGCACCACAATAGCAACATTCCTTAGGGAAGGCTTTAGGTGAAATATAACCCAAGATAACTCCAATGAAGAAATGATGGGTTTAAATATCTCATTCTTGATAACTTATGAATCATGAAACATGAAGAAAATTATCAAGAATGACATAACACCACCTCAAAAGATAAGAGAGAAAGAATTGCACTTTGCAATGCAGGAAGAAAAATATTTGAGCTCTTCCAACAAGAATCTTGAGAACACTTCGAGAATGCATTAAATCCTTGATGAACCACCATGAAAAAAAACTCCATGAAGAACTCCGGTAATAAAAGGATGATAGAAAGAAACAGAAGTTGAAAACACCAGGTGAAGCCTTGCAGTGATAAGATGAAGCTTTGAAATGATATAACCGAGAAAACTTGGAACTCCGGAAAGAAAGATGACCAAATGAAACAAGAATTTTGATGAACCCCCGGAATAAGGAATTGAATTTACTCGATGAAGCAAGAATAAGAATTATATTATGCTCATCCTTCAGCAATTAATTGATGACAAGCAATGGATTTGTCATACTATTTATTCTCATAGAAAGGATTAAGATAGATATGGCGCAAACTTGGGAAGGTCTTGAGGGAACCACCGGTAGGATTTGGAAACAACGAATGAATTGATATGATAACGAAGGAATAGAAATCTTGAACGAACCACCGTAAGAATTGAAAATGAACGAAGAAAAGATAAAGAAACATAGGGAAGAATTAGAAAATGAACGAAGATACTTGAGAGAATTTAGATACAAGTGAACGCAGAGATCCCGAGCTGACTAGATAATACTTGAATGATGCACTTGAAGAATTCGAGAACGAGAGCTGAAAGCTGAGAATGAATAATTCTGAGATGATGAGTTCCAGAGAATCAAACTGAAAAGACTCCTGAATTGCTCCGGATGGGTGAAAAGAATTCTCACACTCAAAACAATTATGAAAGGATGGCAACAAGTTAGAACCACGCATCTTTGAGAGAACGGATTAGATTGAAACCACCGAGGAAGATAAGGGAACAAAGAATGATAAACTTGAAGCTCCGTTAGTATCTTCATGGGAAATCACCGGATAAGAACATTGACGGAAAAGAATGGAGAGACTTCCCATCTATAAGATGGATACTTGATTAAGAAATCTGAGTCCTTGAAGAAAAAGGGTGGGAGGGCGGGAAAACAAAGGCAACTTGGGCAGATGGAATGGATACCGTTGAGAAAACTTTGAATTGATCTTGCGAATGTTGGGATGACTGGATGCATTTGAAGAGAAGCACGCCGGTTGGAAAGAATTGGGATGACAATCTCGATGATCAAGAAGGATTGGTATTCACATAGAAGTATGAGAACACCGCTTAGGAAAGGTAGGGAATCAACACCTGACAATGAAGCAACTCGAATACCACAACTTAAAACAAAACAAAGGATTGGCTCGCAGAATAAGCCGGAACAAACATATGATAGAGATTTCGTCCGAAGTTTTCGTGGTGGGGCCCACTCGGGCTCGGTCGTATAGCACCATCATGTACAAGGCAGTGCACATGACATACGAAGCGTCCCCGAGTCGGCATAGCCAAGGACTCTATAAGGCACTACGAGACCACTGTAAAACCAACCGTGGAAAGGTGGACCACTAGACGTCGAACCCCAATCTCATATCATGCATCTGTCGGAAAGATATCCTAACAGCTACTTGAATTCCCACTTATAAACTCCCGAAACTTTCTGGTTATGCAATTTGGTGTTGGGGATACAGGGGACACAAAATATATCACCCAAACCAGCAATCCCTAGATCCAGCTATATCCATCCGTCAACACATAACCAAGAAACCTTCGGAAATCGTGTACCTCAACCTTCGAAAAGCATCTGTTATACGAGTTATGGCAATACTCCCGAACTCCCGCCCCAGTACTGGGTGGCGTCGAGGTGATCTCACCAACAACTGCATAAAAGAGATTTTCGATGTCGGCGAAACTCAGGTATTCCAGAACTGCAACGATAAAAAAGTGACGACAACACCTCGGAGCTCAACTCCCCGGGACACTGCCACAACCCCTAAATGTCAGGAGGCACCAAGAACAATGTTCTCGCCACAAAACCATCGGAACGATTCCAAGATACCCGCGTGATCCTAAATTTTTTTTAGTGAAATTTGAGGAGAGAAGAGTCAAAACTTCTACGTCAGGAGGCCTCACCAGAGCGATGAAGGGACTGAGGAGTAAAAAGAATCCTACTCTCCGATATTATAATCCTAAGACTCAAAACATTTTTGTTCTAGACTCAACAACGCCAGCGATTCGATCAAGCAGGGGGCTCGTAAGTCGGGGATGGCTCTGATTACGAACTTGTAACGCCCACGATGCGGCTATATCTCCCACGTGTCGAGGCACGACTTACAGGCATAACCACATTGTGGTTTTGTCGCAAGAAGGGTCATCTTCACACAATCCCATGTAATGAACAAGAATGGGATAACGAGAGCTGGCTTACAATCGCCACTTCACACAATACATAAATCAATTCATACATCATCCAAAATCCACACATAGCCCGACTATGGTCAAATCCACATGAAAATAAGATAACCCCAAATGCTAGATCCCCGATCGTCCCAACTGGGCTCCACTACTGATCATTAGGAAAAAAAACATAGTAACGACCACGTTCCTCGTCGAACTCCCACTTGACCTCGGTTGCGTCACCTGCACTGGTATCGTCGGCACCTGCAACTGTTTTGGTAGAATCTGTGAGTCACGAGGACTCAGCAATCTCACACCCGCGAGATCAAGACTATTTAAGCTTATAGGAAAGGATGGTGTAATGAGGTGGAGCTGCAGCAAGGACTAAGCATATATGGTGGCTAACATACGCAAATGAGAGCGAGAAGAGAAGCAACGCAACGGTCGCGAAGCTAGAAATGATCAAGAAGTGATCCTGAAACTACTTACGTTCATGCATAACTCAAACCGAGTTCGCTTCCCGGACTCCGCCGAGAAGAGACCATCACGGCTACACACACGGTTGATGTATTTTAATTAAGTCAAGTGTCAAATTCTCTACAACCGGACATTAACAAATTCCCATCTGCCTCATAACTGTGGGCACGGCTTTCGAAAGATAATACCCTGCAGGGATGTCCCAACTTAGCCCATCATAAGCTCTCACGATCAACGAAGGATAAACCTTCTCCCGGGAAGACCCGATCAGTCTCGGAATCCCGGTTTACAAGACATTTCGACAACGGTAAAACAAGACCAGCAAAGCTACCCGCTGTGCCGACAAATCCCGATAGGAGCTGCACATATCTCGTTCTCTGGGCACACCGGATAAGCGAAGCGTACAGGTACCAACGTAACCCAAGTTGCCAAGGGACGGTCCCGCACGGTGCTCTAGTTTGGACCAGCGCTCAGACGAACACTAGCCCGGGGGTTTAAATAAAGATGACCCTCGGGCTCGCGAAAACCCAAGGGAAAAAGGCTTAGGTGGCAAATGGAAAAACGAAGGTTGGGCCTTGCTGGAGGAGTTTATTCAAGGCGAACTGTCAAGGGGGTCCCATAAATCACCCAACCGCGTAAGGAACGCAAACTCAAGGAACATAATACCGGTATGACGGAAACTAGGGCGGCAAGAGTGGAACAAAACACCAGGCATAAGGCCGAGCCTTCCACCCTTTACCAAATATATAGATGCAATAATTTAAATAAGAGATATTGTGATATTCCAAAATATCCATGTTCCAACATGGAACCAACTTCAACTTCACCTGCAACTAGCAACGCTATAAGAAGGGCTGAGCAAAAGCGGTAACTTAGCCAAACAACGGTTTGCTAGGAAAGGATGGTTAGAGGCTTGACATGGCAAATATGGGAGGCATGATATAGCAAGTGGTAGGTAGCGCAGCATAGCAATAGAACGAATAACTAGCAAACCAAAGATACAAGTGATTTCGAGGGTATGGTCATCTTGCCTGCAAGGTTCTCAGAGTTGTCGAAAGCTTGATCCTCGTAAGCGTACTTAACAGGTTCCTCATTCATGAACTCGTCTCCTGGATCTACCCACAGCAAGAACACAAGCAATGGAACCACAATCAATCACGGGAAATGCACAAACAACATGATGCAATACATGAATGATATGCGAGATATGATATGCGATGCATATGCGAGCTCCAGAAGAAAAAGAATGAACAAGGCAGTAACTTGGCAAACCAAGTATGCCACTGGAAGATGAGATGATTTCGGTCGAAATCGATATAAAGAAAACCAGAAACGGATGCACGGTTTGCAAATGGCAAGTAAAACAAGAATGACACGATTCTGCGATTAACAGCATGATAGCACTTAGAATACATCAAATAACTATGCTACAGAAGCACAACATAGCAAAAAAGCATATGGCAGTAAACTACAGGAGATGCTTGACAAAAGATGAACACTGAGCTACGGCTAGGTCACAACATAACAGGTTCAAACAAGCATGGCAAAAGTGCAAAAAATAACAGGTTCACAGACGGTGAAATTACTGGACATGGCAGAAACAGTATCAGGTAGCACTGTTCAGAGCAAGAAAAACTCATGCTACAGGAACTTAACATAGTAAAACAAGGTATGGAATGAATCTACTAAATGCATAAAACAAAATTCCCATACTCACCATGAGCCAGAAAGGATCAGAAGATATGATGGCAACCATGTAAACATACCAAGTTTCGTTAACAGGTTCCAGACTTGGCAGAAAACAGAGCATGGCATTAACAGAATTATGAAGGCATCTTGGTGAGCTTGATTCACTCATTACAAAGCAATGCCTGAAAAAACAAGCATACCTACAACAAGATGGCATGTTTATGAAGCTAACCATGGCAAGAGCAAGTACATAGCATGGATGTATCAAATACAACAACCTTGGCAAAATTGAATATCATGCAAACAATCTGCCAGGAACATTTTATAGCAAAAATAGAGCAAAATTAAGACATGCTATGGCACTCCATAATTACAAACAGTGGCATGGATGGATAGAGAACAACAATATCTACAAAACATCCATACTGAACATGCCCAAAAGAAGCATGGATCTCACTGTAGACACATGGATACATATCAACAAAATAACAGCAGTAACAGACAGCAAAATCCAAAGTCTCTGAAAACAGAAACATCACGAAGCCTAGTTTGCATGCTTGTGCTAGTCACCACATAGATCAAAAAACTACATGGCATACACCTCTGTAAATATGGCATGGCATAGATCAAAACACCTGTAGAGCTCATGCCCATAAGATGCACACATCAAATGCAACAAAAATAACAAAACACAAAGTTCTGATAAGTGACAGCAGTGAACATCGTATAGCACTCTTGCACCAGAGATTTGGGCATCAAGATGGACTCAAATGAACATCGCATAATAGAACAAAATGAAGAGCATCTTGAGTCGAACATTTCGATATATCATGCACGCAAAACGGAGAAGTATGCGATGAGATATGATGCGATGAACAGGAGCATATAATGTAAAAATCTCAGGACGGAGAAATTCGGGGGAGGAGGAAAGTCAACCTCTCCCGATCTGGATCTGGCGCGGACGTCGAGGCGGGCGGCGGCTCGTCGCCGGAGCTGCCGGAGACGGAGGGGAAGAGGAGGGCGCCGGCCGGAGGAGCTAGAGGGAGGCGGAGGAGCTCGGGGCTTCTCCGGGGCGGCGGAGGCGCTGGCGGCGGCGGTCGGGGCGACGGGCACGGGAGGAGCTCGCCGGCGTCGGGCGCGGCGACCGGCGAGGGCGGCGACCCGGCGAGGTGGCGGGGCACCGGTGGAGGGAGACGGCGCGGAGCGTGGGGCTTTGGCGCCCGCGAGGCGGCGGCGGCTGCGGCGTCCCGGGCCGCGGGGGCCGGCCTCGGGCCTGGCGGGCTTCGGGGGCGGACGGCGGCGGCTTGCCATGTGTCAGCGCGGGAGAGGCTGGGCGGCGGCGGGATGTGTCCGGTGGCGGCAGACGTGTCCGGTGCGGCGGAGGGCGAAGGGTTAGGGTTTGATCTGCGAGAATTTCGGAGGGGGAGGTGTTTTTATAGGTAGAGGGAGCTAGAAGACTCCAAATGGAGTGCGGTTTTCGCCCACATGATCGTGATCGAACGACCGAGAGCATGGAGGGGACTTAGAGGGGTTATTGGACTGTTTGGAGGGGTGTTTTGCTGCAACACACAAAAGGACTTTGCGGTTACCCGGTTAACCGTTGGAGTATCAAACGACCTCCAAATGGAACGAAACTTGACAGGTGTTCTACCGGTGGTATACCAAGGCCACTTGACAAACCTCGGTCCATTCCGAGAACGTTTAACACCCGCTCACGAAAAGAGACAAGAGGGGTGCGCCGGTGCACGTGGGAGTGTCGGATTGCAAAACGGACAACGGGGAAAATGCTCGGATGCATGAGACGGACACGTATGCGAATGAGATGCACATGATGACATGATATGAAATGCATGACATGAACAAAATGCAAACGAAAAACAAAAGCCGACCACGAAGGGAATATCATAACACATAGCCGAAAATGGCAAGAGTTGGAGTTACAAATATGGAAAGTTACATCCGGGGTGTTACAACACTCCACCACTACGAGAGGATCTCGTCCCGAGATCTAGGATGGCACCGGAGGGAAAACGGAAGAGCAAGAGGTAAAACAAAGTTGCTTCTTTGACAAACGAGTGAAACCAAAGAACCTTGAGAGGTTAAACAATTTTTAGAAAAGAATACAACGGAGATGAACGAGATTACAAACACTCCGTTAGAAAAGGAGAACAAGGAACATTATGAGAACCTTGTGGGTTGAAAGACATGAAACAAGGGCTTAACGAACCAAAAGAATATGAAACCACACCGATATAACGAGATAGCCAAGGAACAAGAATGACATAATTTTGACAGCACTCCGGTTGAAAAAGAGAAGGAAACTTGATAAGATGAAAAGAAATTGAAGAGATGACACCACACTCCGGTTAAATAGATAAGCAAGGAAAGAAGATGATCTTGACAAAACGAGAAGATGGGTCGAAGAGAGCGATATCACAATGCCTCCGGTAGAAATGAAAGAATGCAATGAAAAGAACGGAGAAGAACGGAGTTGTTGGAAAACCAACAACGAAAAGAATAAGCTTGGAGTGGACTTATGGAAACATCTCAACATTATGAGGTGACAAACGGCCACTAAAGGAAGCCATTGATTTGAGTGAGAGCACCAAGGCGATGAAAAACTTCTTTCACCAAGAGGATAGGAGAAAACTTGGAACATTGATGAGCACCACAATAGAAACATTCCTTAGGGAAGGCTTTAGGTGAAATATAACCCAAGATAACTCCAATGAAGAAATGATGGGTTTAAATATCTCATTCTTGATAACTTATGAATCATGAAACATGAAGAAAATTATCAAGAATGACATAACACCACCTCAAAAGATAAGAGAGAAAGAATTGCACTTTGGAATGCAGGAAGAAAAATATTTGAGCTCTTCCAACAAGAATCTTGAGAACACTTTGAGAATGCATTAAATCCTTGATGAACCACCATGAAAAAAAACTCCATGAAGAACTCCGGTAATAAAAGGATGATAGAAAGAAACAGAAGTTGAAAACACCAGGTGAAGCCTTGCAGTGATAAGATGAAGCTTTGAAATGATATAACCGAGAAAACTTGGAACTCCGGAAAGAAAGATGAACGAATGAAAACAAGAATTTTGATGAACCCCCGGAATAAGGAATTGAATTTACTCGATGAAGCAAGAATAAGAATTATATTATGCTCATCCTTCAGCAATTAATTGATGACAAGCAATGGATTTGTCATACTACTTATTCTCATAGAAAGGATTAAGATAGATATGGCGCAAACTTGGGAAGGTCTTGATGGAACCACCGGTAGGATTTGGAAACAACGAATGAATTGATATGATAACGAAGGAATAGAAATCTTGAACGAACCACCGTAAGAATTGAAAATGAACGAAGAAAAGATAAAGAAACATAGGGAAGAATTAGAAAATGAACGAAGATACTTGAGAGAATTTAGATACAAGTGAACGCAGAGATCCCGAGCTGACTAGATAATACTTGAATGATGCACTGGAAGAATTCGAGAACGAGAGCTGAAAGCTGAGAATGAATAATTCTGAGATGATGAGTTCCAGAGAATCAAACTGAAAAGACTCCTGAATTTCTCCGGATGGGTGAAAAGAATTCTCACACTCAAAACAATTATGAGAGGATGGCAACAAGTTAGAACCACGCATCTTTGAGAGAACGGATTAGATTGAAACCACCGAGGAAGATAAGGGAACAAAGAATGATAAACTTGAAGCCCCGTTAGTATCTTCATGGGAAATCACCAGATAAGAACATTGACGGAAAAGAATGGAGAGACTTCCCATCTATAATATGGATACTTGATTAAGAAATCTGAGTCCTTGAAGAAAAAGGGTGGGAGGGCGGGAAAACAAAGGCAACTTGGGCAGATGGAATGGATACCGTTGAGAAAACTTTGAATTGATCTTGCGAATGTTGGGATGACTGGATGCACTTGAAGAGAAGCACGCCGGTTGGAAAGAATTGGGATGACAATCTCGATGATCAAGAAGGATTGGTATTCACATAGAAGTATGAGAACACTGCTTAGGAAAGGTAGGGAATCAACACCTGACAATGAAGCAACTCGAATACCACAACTTAAAACAAAACAAAGGATTGGCTCGCAGAATAAGCCGGAACAAACATATGATAGAGATTTCGTCCGAAGTTTTCGTGGTGGGGCCCACACGGGCTCGGTCGTACAGCACCATCATGTACAAGGCAGTGCACATGACATACGAAGCGTCCCCGAGTCGGCATAGCCAAGGACTCTATAAGACACTACGAGACCACTGTAAAACCAACCGTGGAAAGGTGGACCACTAGACGTCGAACCCCAATCTCATATCATGCATCTGTCGAGAAGATATCCTAACAGCTACTTGAATTCCCACTTATAAACTCCTGAAACTTTCTGGTTATGCAATCTGGTGTTGGGGATACAGGGGACACAAAATATATCACCCAAACCAGCAATCCCTAGATCCAGCTGTATCCATCCGTCAACACATAACCAAGAAACCTTCGGAAATCGTGTACCTCAACCTTCGAAAAGCATCCGTTATACGAGTTATGGCAATACTCCCGAACTCCCGCCCCAGTACTGGGTGGCGTCGAGGTGATCTCACCAACAACTGCATAAAAGAGATTTTCGATGTCGGCGAAACTCGGGTATTCCAGAACTGCAACGATAAAATTGTGACGACAACACCTCGGAGCTCAACTCCCCGGGACACTGCCACAACCCCTATATGTCAGGAGGCACCAAGAACAATGTTCTCGTCACAAAACCATCGGAACGATTCCAAGATACCCGCGTGATCCTAAAAAAATTTTAGTGAAATTTGAGGAGAGAAGAGTCAAAACTTCTACGTCAGGAGGCCTCACCAAAGCGATGAAGGGACTGAGGAGTAAAAAGAATCCTACTCTCCGATATATATAATCCTAAGACTCAAAACATTTTTGTTCTAGACTCAACAACACCAGCGATTCAATCAAGCAGGGGGCTCGTAAGTCAGGGATGGCTCTGATTACGAACTTGTAACGCCCACGATGCGGCTATATCTCCCACGTGTCGAGGCACGACTTACAGGCATAACCGCATTGTGGTTTTGTCGCAAGAAGGGTCATCTTCACACAATCCCATGTAATGAACAAGAATGGGATAACGAGAGCTGGCTTACAATCGCCACTTCACACAATACATAAATTAATTCATACATCATCCAAAATCCACACATAGACCGACTATGGTCAAATACAAATGAAAATAAGATAACCCCAAATGCTAGATCCCCGATCGTCCCAACTGGGCTCCACTACTGATCATCAGGAAAAGAAACATAGTAACAACCACGTTCCTCGTCGAACTCCCACTTGAGCTCGGTTGCGTCACCTGCACTGGTATCGTCGGCACCTGCAACTGTTTTGGTAGAATCTGTGAGTCACGAGGACTCAGCAATCTCACACCCGCGAGATCAAGACTATTTAAGCTTATAGGAAAGGATGGTGTAATGAGGTGGAGCTGCAGCAAGGACTAAGCATATATGGTGGCTAACATACGCAAATGAGAGTGAGAAGAGAAGCAACGCAACGGTCGCGAAGCTAGAAATGATCAAGAAGTGATCCTGAAACTACTTACGTTCATGCATAACTCAGACCGTGTTCACTTCCCGGACTCCGCCGAGAAGAAACCATCATGGCTACACACACGGTTCATGTATTTTAATTAAGTCAAGTGTCAAATTCTCTACAACCGGACATTAACAAATTCCCATCTTCCTCATAACCGCGGTCACGGCTTTCGAAAGATAATACCCTGCAGGGGTGTCCCAACTTAGCCCATCATAAGCTCTCACGGTCAAGAAGGATAAACCTTCTCCCGGGAAGACCCGATCAGTCTCGGAATCCCGGTTTACAAGACATTTCGACAATGGTAAAACAAGACCAGCAAAGCCACCCTTTGTGCCGACAAATCCCGATAGGAGCTGCACATATCTCGTTCTCAGGGCACACCAGATAAGCGAAGCGTACAGGTACCAACGTAACCCAAGTTGCCAAGGGACGGTCCCGCACGGTGCTCTAGTTTGGAACAGCACTCAGAGGAACACTGGCCCGGGGGTTTAAAAGATGACCCCCGGGCTCGCGAAAACCCAAGGGAAAAAGGCTTAGGTGGCAAATGGTAAAACCAAGGTTGGGCCTTGCTGGAGGAGTTTTATTCAAGGCGAACTGTCAAGGGGTCCCATAAATCACCCAACCGCGTAACGAACGCAAACTCAAGGAACATAATACCGGTATGACGGAAACTAGGGCGGCAAGAGTGGAACAAAACACCAGGCATAAGGCCGAGCCTTCCACCCTTTACCAAATATATATGCATTAATTTAAATAAGAGATATTGTGATATTCCAAAATATCCAGGTTCCAACATGGAACCAACTTCAACTTCACTTGCAACTAGCAACGCTATAAGAAAGGCTGAGCAAAAGCGGTAACTTAGCCAAACAACGGTTTGCTAGGAAAGGATGGTTAGAGGCTTGACATGGCAAATATGGGAGGCATGATATAGCAAGTGGTAGGTAGCGCAGCATAGCAATAGAACAAATAACTAGCAAAGCAAAGATAGAAGTGATTTCGAGGGTATGGTCATCATGCCTGCAAAGTTCTCAGAGTTGTCGAAAGCTTAATCCTCGTAAGCGTACTCAACAGGTTCCTCGTTCACGAACTCGTCTCCCGGCTCTACCCACAGCAAGAACACAAGCAATGGAACCACAATCAATCACGGGAAATGCACAAACAACATGATGCAATACATTAATGATATGCGAGATATGATATGTGATGCATATGCGAGCTCCGGAAAAAAAAGAATTAACAAGGCAGTAACTTGGCAAACCAAGTATGCCACCGGAAAGATGAGATGATTTCGGTCGAAATCGATATAAAGATCACCGGAAACGGATGCACGGTTTGCAAATGGCAAGCAAAACAAGAATGACACGATTCTGCGATTAACAGCATGATAGCACTTAGAATACATCAAGTAACTATGCTACAGCACCACAACATAGCAACAAAGCATATGACAGTAAACTAAAGGAGATGCTTGACAAAAGATGAACACTTAGCTATGGCTAGATCACAACATAACAGGTTCAAACAAGCATGGCAAAAGTGCAAAAGATAACAGGTTCACAGACTTGGTGAAATTACTGGACATGGCAGAAACAGCATCAGGTAGCAATGTTCAGAGCAAGAAAACCTCATGCTACAAGAACTTAACATAGCAAAACAAGGCATGGCATGAATCTACTAAATGCATAGACCAAAAATCCCTTACTGACCATGAGCCAGAAAGGATCAGAAGATATGATGGCAACCATGTAAACATAGCAAATTTCGTTAACAGGTTTCAGACTTGCAGAAAACAGAGCATGGCATTAACAGAATTATGAAGGCATCTTGGTGAGCTTGATTCACTCATTACAAACCAATGCATGACAAAACAAGCATACCTAAAAACAAGATGGCATGTTTATGAAGCTAACCATGGCAAGAGCAAGTACATAGCATGTATGGATCAAATACAACAACCTTGGCAAAATTGAATATCATGTAAACAATCTGCCAGGAACTTTTTATAGCAAAAATAGAGCATGATTAAGACATGCTATGGCAATCCATAATTGCAAAACGGGGCATCGCTGGATAGAGCACAACTATATATACAAAACATCCTTACTGAGCATGCCCAAAAGAAGCATGGATCACACTGTAGACACATGGATACATAGCAACAAAATAACAGCAGTAACAGACTTAGCAAAATCCAGAGTCTCTGAAAACAGAAAATCACGAAGGCTAGTTTGCATGCTTGTGCTAGTCACCACATAGATCACACAAATACATGGCATACACCTTTGTAAAGATGGCATGGCATAAATCAAAACACCTATAGAGCTCATGCCCATAGGATGCACACATCAAATGCAACAAAAATAACAAAACACCAAGTTCTGATAAGTGACAGCAGTGAACATCATATAGCACTCTTGCACCAGAGATTTGGGAATCAAGATGAACTCAAATGAACATGTCATAATGTAATCAAATGAAGAGCATCTCAAGGCGAACATTTCGAAATATCATGCACGCAAAACGGAGCAGTATGCGATGAGATATGATGCGATGAACAGGAGCATATAATGTAAAAATCTCAGGACTTAGAGAAATTCAGGGGACGAGGAAAGTCAACCTCTCCCGATCTGGATCTGGCGCGGACGTCAAGGCGGGCGGCGGCTCGTCGCCGGAGCTGCCGGAGACGGAGGGGAAGAGGAGGGCGCCGGCCGGAGGAGCTAGAGGGAGGCGGAGGAGCTCGGGGCTTCTCCGGGGCGGCGGAGGCGCTGGCAGCGGCGGTCGGGGCGACGGGCGCGGGAGGAGCTCGCCGGCGTCGGGCGCGGCGACCGGCGAGGGCGGCGACCCGGCGAGGCGGCGGGGCACCGGCGGATGGAGACGGCGCGGAGCGCGGGGATCGGGCGCCCGCGAGGCGGCGGCGGCTGTGGCATCCCGGGCCGCGGGGGCCGGCCCTGGGCCTGGCGGGCTTCGGCGGCGGACGGCGGCGGCTTGCCACGTGTCAGCGCAGGAGAGGCCGGGCGGCGGCGGGATGTGTCCGGTGGCGGCAGACGTTTCCGGTGGCGGCGGAGGGCGAAGGGTTAGGGTTTGATCTGCGAGAATTTCAGAGGGGGAGGTGTTTTTATAGGTAGAGGGAGCTAGGAGACTCCAAATGGAGTGCGGTTTTCGCCCACACAATCGTGATCGAACGACCGAGAGCATGGAGGGGACTTAGAGGGGTTATTGGACTGTTTGGAGTTTTTTTTGCTGCAACACACAAAAGGACTTTGCGGTTACCCGGTTAACCGTTGGAGCATCAAACGACCTCCAAATGGAACGAAACTTGACAGGTGGTCTACCGGTGGTATACCAAGGCCACTTGACAAACCTCGGTCCATTCCGAGAATGTTTAACACCCGCTCACGAAAAGAGACAAGAGGGGTGTGCCGGTGCACGTGGGAGTGTCGGATTGCAAAACGGACAACGGGGAAAATGCTCGGATGCATGAGACGGACACGTATGCAAATGAGATGCACATGATGACATGATATGAGATGCATGACATGAACAAAATGAAAAACGAAAAACAAAACCCGACCACGAAGGGAATATCATAACACATAGCCGAAAATGGCAAGATTTGGAGTTACAAATATGGAAAGTTACATCCGGGGTCTTACAGTCTCTCTCCTTCTCCACACATATACTAGTCGATATACCCTCTCTATAGTTAGGTCTCTGCCCCCTCCCCCCCCCATCGATAGTCGAACATTGTAGGTAGGTATCCATGCCACAGAGAAAAACTGCACCTCTGCCCTCTCAAATTCCAGTAGGCCAGCCCCCCTGTATCTTTGACGCGGGCAAACACAAATTCGATGCACTCTTTATCGATCGCTCAGCCACACACTTCATCCCTGTTTTCGATTCTATCGATATCTCACGCCGATGATCCCTCCACTCTCTTCTCGTGGATCGCTCCCTCTATATATGATATATCCATGACTCTGTTTCACACCATTTCATATGCTACATTTTTTTTGTTTGAGATATCATCGACACATTGCCTCGGTTTCGCACAAACCATCTCTCTCACACCCACCCACGTACGCACTTGCACCTAAAGAAGAGGTGCACGCAGGACGCACATACTCACGTCTCGTTCCCGGCCACACCTGCGCGGGTACACGGTGGAGTTCATTTCTGTACGAAAAGGCAGCCCATGTGATAATTTGACGCGTGTAGCGGTTGTTTACTCGAAGGAGGGTTGGGTACCATGCCTAGACGGAACAAAGTTTGACTTGACGTGTTAGTATTAAATAAAATTATATATTCCTCCTCAATGGCGCGTAGTACAGAATATAAAACGATTGCCGTGGGGAAAATGGAAAAATCCGCTGCACTATATACAATGGAGCCTGCCTGCTGGGGTTTGTCTCTCGTCACACCATCTCATACAAGGCGGCGGTGGCCTCTCTCTCTCACTGTTGGTCAGTGATCCAGCCGCATCCCTTCCGCCGGCGGAAAGGGAGGATGTGCATCGTTTCTCCGTTCTACGGCGTTGAGGCAACACGTCCCGATCTGCGGTACCCGCCATTCTCTCTGACCAAGCTCTGTCGCGGTAGGGCCTTCGCCACTTGCTCACTGCCGCAGTATGGGCAGATCCCGGCCGCCGGCGCCCTCCTAGTAACATCCCGACGACCCTCAGGTACCCGCCATTCTCTCTGACCAAGCTCCGGCGCGGTAGGGCCTTCGCCACTTGCTCACTGCCGCAGTATGGGCAGATCCCGGCCGCCGGCGCCCTCCTAGTAACATCCCGACGACCCTTAGGTACAGCTTCCTCCGGCCTTGCTCCACTGCCCATCTTCCCACGTTGCTGCATGTGGATCTTCTTTAGTTTTTGCTTAAAACGTATCTCGGCCGACGTACTTTCCATCTTGCAATCTCGTCCTCAAACCATTTTTGATAAACCACCATGCTGCTATATTTCCCTTATTACATGGAATATGCTTCTTTTTTGTCGGCGTATGTGTCTTCAACTCATGTTATTCGCCAGTAATTGTTTCCTTTCTACCTCTTTTTTGCAAACAGGGCTATCCATTTCACCTCATTGCTGTTGCGACCTTTTGGAGAACTGCACGAATCACTTTTTTTCTTAAGAGTGTTTTGTGCAGTTCCGCCAAAATGTCACACGGGCAACGTTTTTACATTTCTATGGGACTGCAGAAAGGGAGATTGGTTTTGCTATCCTCCTCATCCAACTCTATGCCTAATCTTCTCCAACAAGTAGTTAGTCCTAAAGAGAGATCGCTGAGGTGATCGGCTTCTATTTGTGTGTGTTATGTTTCATCATCTAGTTCCACTATTATTGTAATCACACCGACTGGATACCTTTGCAAACAGGGATGGTCAGCTCGATTTTAGTGGAGCTGCACAAAATGATCGGATTGTGGTGTCCTCCGTACACCCACTTTTTGGCTATAGCGCTGTGTGAAACTAGCTGCCAAGCAATGAACATTGTGCCCAGGAATTGGACCCATGCCTACGAACAACATCGACCAATTATATATTTTTCTTTATTTGTACACCTTCTCACAACTTTGTCTTCAGTTGTGATGTGAATATTAGCGTTGATCTGCAAACCATTGAGATGCATTAGCAGCCATGGTAGTTTCAATTGTATTTGATGGAATGTTGTAACGAGATAATCTTGAGGCAAGAAGACACATGAATCCTACGTCGAAACCTTTTTTCCCGCGGGAACCAAAGTTGAAACCTTCATATCATCACAGTACAATTTCATTAAAATTAGGCGTACACATAAACAAATCCTGAAGGATTGATAGCAACACCAGAAACAATTCAACTTTGTTTCGCCGACATGTGGGACATCCTTCATTCGGCTCCACCTGCCATGCAGCAACATTGAGTGCACAACTGTAGGGAAAGATTCACCCTGGTCGTTGCGCCGCATTAGTAATGGCTAGTGAGAAGTCAAATCACAGAGCCCCACCCTCGCCACAGTAAGTTGCTCGGACGAAGCAACCATCATTTCTCTGTTCCTAGAATCCGCTGGCACTCCCATATTCCCAGAGTAATAAGTTGCTCGGGTGAAGCAACCATCACTTCACCTTTCCCACAGTAAGTACCTCCTTGGGCCCACTGAAAAATTACTTTTCTCTCTCCATCAAGTGCATTTATTGTCAATCTAACCCTGTCACCGGAACACCTCTTTGGCTATAGTTAGTTCAGGGTTAGTCATGAGTTAGTCTAACCTCTAGCTAAGTTAGAGTATCCAAAGACATGCAAGTTGCTCAAAGCATACTGTCAAATTCGTACGTGAAAGGATCTTTTTTCTTTTTGAAAACGGAACGTGAAAGGATCTTCGAATGATATATTTTCAAATTATATAAAATCTTATCAATAGTCAAAGGCATTCTCGAAGAATACATTAGGCCCTACTCCCTCCGTCTAGGTGTATCAGTCACCTTACAAAAGCCAAATAATCCCAAAATACTTAGGCGCGGTGCATTAACTCCCACCTCGTTTCTTGTTTCTTGACATATCCACCAATAAGAGATGTGGGGTGTGCATGTTTTCAATGACTTAGACTACCAAACACGACATGCAATGGTTAGTTCATTGCATGCAATGCTATTAATTAGCAAATAAATAATAATTTCTCTCATTTTCCCCTATTCCTTGGTCACGGTGCACAATCTAATATGACTTATTCACTAGACGGAGGGAGTATATAAAATCTTACCAATACTCAAAACCAAGTGTTACTATGATAGAGCCAAAAGGTGCCCCATCTTTCGATGAGATGGTGGCTATCGTTTTGGAGGAAGTCGACTTTGACGATCCTACTATGAACGTGCGAGGACGTCACGCCTTAGCAATCGCAAAACCAACTCCGAGAGGTTATTGACCACGCCGGAGCACGATCAACCTGGCCACGAAGGTTTGTTTCCTGCAGGCAAACAAAGAACAAGCAAGAAACTAATATTGCAATTTGGATATGGCGAATATAAGAGGAAAGCTTTATAGATCAAGGTGGAGTTCTGTGATGCCTTTATCTAGTCGTTGAACACAAACGAAGTACGCGAAGTTGCAGCTATGGCGAACTATAATCTAAACAAAACCCAAGGAAAATGCTACTAGATGGATCTACTTATATAGGAGCAAGGGGTGGCGGCCAAGAAGGTGGAAGAACGTCCCAAGGCATCCTAAAACTAACTCTAGGTCGTACAAGGCCCATGGGCCTAAGTGGAGGTGATGCAACACCTTTGGACTTGTAGTTTGACTCGGATTCTGCTGCAGTGTTAGATTGTTTTATCGATATCTCAATGCTCCAGACTAATTTGAAGGTGAATCCAATTGAGTTAGAAATAGCACTAAATCTACTTTCCAACAAAAAAAGAATCACCCAATTCGGAGTCCGTATGAAAAAGTTGTTGCCATTTTGAGTCAGGCATGTCTGTGCAGTACGAATCTGAATCCAGAATGTGAGAGACTTGGACTCTATCTTCTCTTGGCCCAAAAGTGACATGAGAGGACTTTTTGAACAGAACCTAAACTTCTCCTTTTCCCTTATCTTCATATGTGGATTGTACAAATGTCCCATACACCTGCAATTAGACAAAACACAAAAGTGTGTGAAGTATTTTTGTTCTGGATAACATAAATAGATTATTGAATAGTTTGCACTAGAAATCACCTGACAAATATGCATGTATGGAATATTTTTGGCCGTATCCAAGGTAGTCATGTCCTCATCATCCTCCCCTTCTTCAAAACAAAGCCGTCCTCGGCATTGCTTAATCTGAGATGTGGCTAACAAAAGAGACAAGATGTACATGTTGTATATGTATATGTCATCCATTTTTACTTCCCTTGATTTTTGCACATATGACACATGTATACATGAGTAACTTTCATAGATCATAAAATATAAAGCCAAAATATTATCATAAGTAGAAGGCATAAAAATATTGCAACTTAGTTTGCACATATAAGTGAAGCTCTTATTCATATCAAAAGATTGACAATATTCATCATTAAACCATCTCAACATTGGTGAATAAACCTTATGTGCATCAAATTTACATGCTACAACATGCTTAAATAAGAAAAAATGCAATAAGTCATTTGACACAAAATGATCACCAAGATTAGAGGTCATACCAAAATGATTAAACATTGGGACAATTATTTAAAATGTATTTGATCCAAATCTGATTTATTTCTTGATTCACATGGTTCTTGGACATCTACAATTAATTCAATGGGCACACTCAAAAATTTTGGTATTTCAGTTGTTTGATCACACGATGCAATCATGACAGTAACATGATTCTCTAAAATAGGTGGTGTGCTCAAATCAACAGGTAACTCAACACATGATGTATTTAAGTTAATTAGGCATGCATCATTCTCATGTGAAGTTATATCATCAATACCTTTATTGTTACCTTGTCGCAAAGACGTAGCTGATGTAGGTATGGACAATGAGAATGTACCATACACTTGAGATGATGTCGCACTCACAATCTGAGGTGTGGCTGCTCTAGTAGGTGCAATGGTGGAGGAATCAACCGATGGTAGTGAGCATGAATTGGAAAAGTAGTTGTTGTAGTCACCCAATGCATCCTCCTGTAACTGTCTCTCAAAGGTACAAGCACGAACATACATACCAGTAATGCAACAAGGAATATATTGAAATCCTGCCTGAATATCATGGTTCAAACCACCAAAAATCTATTCATTGTATCATCCTCAGATTCTTCTATGTCACAGTGATGCATATAAGATTTGAACTCTTGGTAGTAAGCATGAATAGTGTTGTTGCCTTGTTTAAATTGTTCAAATTTGTGAAGCAATTCACGACGATGGTAAGGAGGGAAAAATTGTTGTCTCATTACATCTTTCAAATCTTTCCAAGTTGTGGGTTGGTTATCAATGTTTTTCTTACAATGCACACTCCACCAAACAGAAGCAAAACCAGTAAATGCTCTAGTGGCAGCTCGTACTCGCTCAAGTTCAGAAAAGTCATTGTGACTAAAAACTTGTTCTACTTCAAGCTCCCAAGCTAGATAAATAGCAAGATTAAATCTACCCTCAAATGACGGTAAAGAGATAATCTGACCATGTGCTTGTGTGTGTTGTCCTAACTCTCGTGATGGTGAAGATGTGTCCGTCGTCCAAGAAATTCTATCTCCGGAACCTGTCATGATTAGTAGAAACAAGAAACAAAATTCGAGAATAATGTTCCTATGAACTACTAGGATGTGGTTGTAAAGTGCTCACAGTAAAGAAAATATCAATATCTTACAAGTTCTTACCATGCAGCAGGTGGTGACAGGCAACCAGCGGTGTCAAATAACTCCGAAGATTGTGTAAAGCGATTGCCAGGGGAACGTATGTATACACGGTATAGAAATATGTGGAGCTGGGAAGGCTTATTATATGGTAGCAAAAAGGGTCAGCAATAATCAATTCAGAGATGCAAAGTTGAATAAATGCTCAACGACGGTACTGTGCTGGTCCTAGGCTAGACCGTGCTAGAGACGCGAGCCTAGAACACTAACAAAATCACGGCGTTGCACGTAAACAAGGGAAAAGCACACTCTGGATTTTTTTTCGCTCTGTTTTTTTGGCGCTCTTTTTTTTGCGCTCCTCTTTTTTTGCGAAAAAGCACTATAATGGCGAGTGTCTCAACACTCTTCCCAGGTCAAACTGACAGGATGGGCACGAAAGTTTTTTGACTAATTTTGTCGGAAATCAGGGCAGCGACAATGAAAAAGTGCGACAAAAAATCACTATGATGGCGAGTGTCTCAAAACCTCCCTGGGACCTAAAAATAGGATAGGGAAAAAGTATTTTCGGTCGCCAAAATTTTGGCCTAAAAACTGCCCGGGGGTCTCCAGACTCATTTTTTTCCCGTAACCTACTCAGGCAAGGAAACACGAATCAAAAAATAGATGGATCTCGAAAACAAACCTAATATGAGAAGAACTCGGATTGGTGGTGGATATATGATGGTAAGATATGGCAACGGTGGTGGTATATGGCAGCGGTGGTGGTATATGGCAGCGGTGGTGGTATATGGCAGCGGTGGTGGTATATATTGTAGTGGTGGTGGTATATGGATACGGATTGGTGGTGGTGTATGGATACGGATTGGTGATGGTATATGGATACAGATTGGTGGCGGATAAGCGGTGGTGGTAGATGGCAGGAGCGATGACGATGGTGCGGCGGCGGCGTGACAACTTGTGAACAGAACTCGAAACTCTAAGGGAAACTAGACGCTAAGACCAGCAAATTGACACGACGATGCAACCACAAATTCAACAAAGCAAAATACTGAAAAGTCTATGCAAAGGCTCGGACTCGTTCGGATATGATGAACTAACCCTAATTTTTTTGCCTTTTTCGTGGACTGTAGATATGAAGAACAGACTCGATCGAAACTATGAAAAACCGTAAAATCTCACCGAGCAACCTGGAAATCTGATACCACTTGATAGAGGCAAAAGGTGTCCCGTCTTTCGATGAGATGGTGGCTATCGTTTTGGAGGAAGTCGACTTTGACGATCCGACTACGAACGTGCGAGGACGTCGCGCCTTTGCAATCGCTAAACCAACTCCGAGAGGTTATTGACCACGCCGGAGCATGATCAACCTGACCACGAAGGTCTATTTCCTGCAGGCAAATGAAGAACAAGCAAGAAACTAAGATTGCAATCTGGATATGGCGAATATAAGAGGAAATCTTTATTGATCAAGGTGGGGTTCTGTGACGCCTTTGTCTGGTTGTTGAACACAAACGAAGTACGCGAAATTGCAGCTATGGCGAAATTTAATCTAAACAAAACCCAAGGAAAAAGCTACTAGATGGATCTACTTATATAGGAGCAAGGGGTGGCGGCCAAGGAGGTGGAAGGACGTCCCAAGACAGCCTAAAACTAACCCTAGGTCGTACAAGGCTCATGGGCCTAAGTGGAGGTGATGCAACACCTTTGGACTTGTAGTTTGACTCAGATTTTGCTGCAGCGTTAGATTGTTTTGTCGGTATCTCGATGCTCCGGACGAATTTGAAGGTGAATCCAACTGGGTTGGAAAGAGCACGAAATCTAATTTCCAACAAAAAAAGAATCACCCAATTCGGAGTCCGTATGAAAAAGTTGTTGCCGTTTTGAATCAGGCATATCTGTGAAGTCCGAATCTGAATCCAGAACGTGAGAGACTTGGACTCTATATTCTCTTGGCCCAAAAGTGACGTGAGAGGACTTTTTGAACAGAACCTAAACTTCTCCTTTTCCCTTATCTTCATATGTGGATTGTACAAATGTCCCATACACCTGCAATTAGAAAAAACACAAAAGTGTGTGAAGTATTTTTGTTCTGGATAACATAAATAGATTATTGAATAGTTTGCACTAGAAATCACCTGACAAATATGCATGTACGCAATATTTTTGGTCGTATCCAAGGTAGTCATGTACTCATCATACTACTACACCAAACAAGTTCAAAACGAGAAACTGGACCCACTCACGACACGACACGCCTGTCTCGTTTGGTCCGTCGGTGAAAGCGCTTCCTCTTCTTGGTATAACAATAGAGTACAGTAATTTTTTTAGAATGCTCTTGGCATGTCGCTAACATGTGATGAGTTAACCGACCTTAATAGACGGAAAAAACGCCAGCCCGCCACACTTTGAGAGAGACGAGGAGTGAGAAATGATACGGGCTGGTGGATTACTAGAGCTAGGTGTCGCACGGAGGCCAAGAAATATGGTGATAGCGTGGGTTGGCCACGTACAGTATGATGTAACTACACTGGGCTGCCGTGTTTCGTACTCTTCCGGTCTACTGTGGAGATGATTGGTTGATTTTATATCGCTAAATAATATAAAATATTATGAGTGCAGACGCTCCACCACGAGGTTCCTTGTTCCTTCTCGATCGTCGGGAATCTATGTTCTTCCACTCTTTTTTTGACATGAGCTTTGTTCATCCTTTTGCCAACACGCGGGACATCTAGCATTAAGGTGCACGTGTCATGCCAGAAAATGGAGATAAGCAGTGTGTAAGTGAGTCATGGACTACGATGGCACCTAGTACTATGTAATATTTTCCTCCTCGATGGCACGTGAATAGTACACGTACTCAATGACGGAGCACGGGATGGTAGCCATGGACATGGTCGGCCCTTTTTGGAGAGAGTACTAAATATGTATTAAATTTGATGTGTCCCGTCAACTCACAGAACGACGAGAAGCACACACTGAATGATGGAGAACGGGATGTTAGCCATGGACATGGTCAACCCTTTTTGAAGACTAATGCACTACTTTTGATGTGTCCTATCTACTCGCAAACGAGGAGAAGCTTTGCTTACTAGTAGTACACTATCGACTGTAGTACCACCATTGTTGTTCGACTTTTGGAAGAGGCGAAGAGCCAAGCGCACGGTCACCTACTCACAGTATAACCGGCCATGTTTGCACTAATTTTTTAACGTAGTACCTGAGTGTATTGCTCCAGTGGTCATCACATGTGAGCCAATCGATTCGCACCCTTCCACGCTCCATTTTGTCTTGCGTTCCTTCCTCCGTCCAGCATGCTGACAAGTGGTCCCAATGCTCATGTATGCCAACATGGTAGTTAATTATTTTGCAAGAGTCAGCTATCACACCCTTTCGATGCCACGTCAATGTACCCACTAGAAACAAGTTATGCTTGTTCGGTTCAACCACCTCCCTAGGTGTTTCGAGAGGAATTGGCCTATGCTGCCTGCCCACCTATAGAACCGCCTCGCAATTAATGTTTATTTGCTAATTAATAGCATTTCATGCAATGAACTAACCACTGCATGTCGTGTTTGCTAGTCTCAAGTCATTAAAAGCATGCACACCCACATCTCTTATTAGTTGATATGTCAAGAAACAAGAAACGAGGTAAAAGTTAATGCATCACACCTAAGTATTTTGGGATTATTTTGTTTTCGTAAGATGACACCTAGACGGAGGGAGTATTATACTTGAAGGCTAGATGACGTGGCAGTGTCATGTAGCCATCAGCTGGTTATACTATTAACCATGCTCTTATAATACTCCTATATTTAGGAACGGAGGGAGTAGTTGGCATGCATGATACTACCTATAATACTCCCATTACAACCAGCCTGGTAGAATTAAAATACCTAATCTAAATGGTCACCGCCCGATCTCTTTGTCCTCCTCCAGCATCCGGCAGAAGAAGAATCGAGCAAGACACCGGCTATATTCGCCGGTGTCGCCTCGGCGGTGGCCTTCATGGGATACAATCGGCAGCGGCCTCCCGTGTTCTACTTTTCCTCGATGATGGCGGCGGGCGGGGACATGCTGCCCGTCACCTCGTCCACATCCGCGTAGCAGCATCACCTCGTCGACATCCGCGGAGGCTTCTTTCTCTGCCTGCATGTCGCGGTTACATGCGCGTCGACGGCGGATGGCGCAGTGGTAGACACTGGAGGCGATGTACGACGCGGTGGCGTCGAGGGCACCGACGATGCCTGTGTCGCTGTGCTCCCCGACAAGCCAGCGTGGAGCAAGTCGGCACTCTTCCTCGAGCTGTATTGGAGAGGCCAGCTACGGAACCACGCGCTAGCTTAGTGCAGCAACTGCCTCCGACAGGCTAGGCGAGGTAGGTGGAGAAGCAAGCTGCCGGGCTCGGCAGGCCACCTAGACGGCTTTTATGCCGGAGAACTGCTCTTCCTGCTCGTCGGATGCCACCGAAAGAGTGGACAAAGTGGTGGAAGGAGGAGCTTGGCCGGCGTCCTGCTCCTGAACGAACGTGTGTGGCCGGAGTTGGTTTCTCTCATTCCACGCGGGTTTCTATATCTATACTATCTTCTTCTTCTTCTATTCTTCTATTCTATATATAGTGTACCAATTTTAAGTAGGACTAAGAACATCAATCATAACCGTTGATCTTCTAGATCCAACGGTCAATATCAGTAGGATTCGCATGAACAGTACACTGCTGCTACCTCACCTGTGTTCTAGAACAATCATGTACCCTTTCTATAAAAAAGAAGCCCATAACTAGCTCCAATGGGCTGTGTTGCCACATGACCACCAGATGGTTTGATTGAGCCCAGTCGGGATGGTTTAGTAGGAGAATGTGGATATTTCACAAAAAAAAGAACACGTGGAAAAAGTGAAGCAACGTGCAGTTCCTGTTAAATGAACGTCCAGTTTTATGGCATGAATACTACTTCCCGCTTTTACAATGTTGAACTAATATCAGCATTTATACAACACTATAATTTATTTTTCTTTGAATCTATTAGCACATATATTACTTCTTTTCCCTTTTACCAAAATCACTCTGTTATATTAAGATATGCCTTCCACGTGTATACATACTAGTAAATGTAGGTTTTTGAATGCGGCGAGGAGGCGGGTACAGTTGGGAGTGCAGTGGGCGGTGCCCTAGGCCGGCGTGCCGCTTCAAATGGCGGACGCAGTGAGAGGTCGCGTCCGCCCTGACCCCCTTGACAGTGGACCTTGATGGTGTACGTCACCTTGTCTCCAGATCTGAGATGCCACGTGTACTAGATGAATGACTCCAAGCTCGACCACCGTGATGCAAGAGGTGCGAGCCGAGGAACACTGTTGGAGACACCCCCCCCCCATAATTTTCCTCGTCATCATCTGAGTCCTAGAAGATCTCACTCACATCATCATTAGGCATGCAGTCGCCTTTATAGACAACGTGCGCAGAAGGAGTAGAGGCAACTGGGGACGCACCATGTCGTGGGCACTCCGTACGTGCTCGTGTGCGTGCAGCGTGCGTGCTTTTCCATAGGTGCTAGCTCTAAGGCCAAGGCTGCGGTCGTCTTCGTCTTCGGCTAGTCGTTGAGCAACGATGGCAAAGAGGTGCTGCAAGAGATGCGTAGGCGCCGTTGTGTGCGAGCTTCGCCGTAGCACGATGAACCGGACATCGCCGCAGATGGCGCACGCCTCCATGCAGCCGCGTGTGTGCGCATGCATGTGTTATTCATGTGCATTCTGTGGCCGAGTGTGTGTGCATGCATGTGTTGTGTACGTGCTTTGTGTGCTCCATGCTGTGCGCGTTTGTGCATGAGTTGGATCGGCATGAGTTAGTGCGTCGGCGTGTGTACATGCGTGGCTTCTTGCGTGGTTATCAATACTTCCTCCGTATCGGTTTATAAGACATGTGCGTCATTCTAGGTTGACAATTTAACTAGCTAAATATGTATCATATTGGATGAAAAATATATGTTTAGAAACTACATCCGCTTAAGAATCTAATGATATACTTTTGGTGACATATAACTCATATTTAGTTAGTCAAATCGATGACCTAGAACTACGCGCACGCCCTATAAACCGAGACAGAGGGAGTATAAACTAATAAAATATCTTCCACTTAGCATCCTGATGTATCGTCTCTAGTGGTTAGTGAAGAGTTCATGTTCTTTTATTTGTTTATAGGTGGGCAGGCGGCAAAAAACAGGGGAAACGCGTAAGGTTCCTTGCAGATGCTCCACCGCGAGGTTCCTTGCTACTTCTCGGTCGTCTGGAATCTATGTTCTTCCACTCTCTTTTTTTTACGTGTGCTTTGTTCATCCTTTTGCCAACATGCGAGACATCAAGCATCAAGGTGCACGTGTCATGCAAGAATATGGAGATAATCAGATAAGCAGTGTGTAAGTGAGTCGTGCACTTCGATGACACCTACTCCTACTACACAATATTTTTTCTCCTCGATGGCACGTGAATAGTGCACGTACTCAACGACGGAGCACGGGATTGTAGCCATGACATGTTCAGCCCTTTTTTGGAGAGAATACATACTAAATAACTTTAATGTGTCCCCTCAACTCGCAGAACGACGAGAAGTTTGCTTACTACGCCTTCTCCCTCGCCAACGCGTGCGCGGTGGCTCGCAGCACGAGGAGAAACTTTTGCTTACAAGCGGTGGACGTGCAGCAATTCATTTGGTGTCAGATTGCCAGAAGTACTACTGTAGTACCACCATTATTGTTCGACTTCCGGAAGAGGCGAAGAGCCAAGCGCAAGGGCGTATGGTTGATCTAGAACAACTATTTGCGATGAGGCAGAACAACAGAAACGGGAGCTATGTCAATGTGTGTGCGATATACGACATACAGTTAGCTCCGATGAACTATGTGCTATTAGGGAATGCAACAGAGACGGTCAGCCAGATCAAGGTGTGTGTGATATACGGCATACGGTTCACTTGGATGAACTGTTTTCGATTAGGGAAGAGAACAGAAATGGTTCAACTTAACAAGATGTGTGTGATATGTGGCATACAGTTCACATAGATGAAATGTTTGCGATGAGCCAAAAGAACACCCACGATTCGTGTAAACAAGATGTTTGTGATAAGCAGCAAACAGCCCACTCGGATGAATTGTTTGCGATGAGAAATTATAACACAGACGGTTACTATAGTTAGTTCGTGTGCGATTCTGTTCGTACAAAAAACTTTAAAAAATGCAAACTAGTTGCTTGCGGTGGCTAGGAGAATCGCACACGATGCCTCTGCGAGTACTCCTGTGTGATGATTAGTAAGTTACACATACATTTCCTTATGTTAACACGTGTGTGATAAATAACGCGTGGCACCGCATACGGTATTCGGGTTGTGTGTGTGCCCCACTTAGTCTTCCCGTGCTCCAGCGAATGCTTCCCACGCTCCACATGGGTGAATTGTAAAATCCACGCCTCTTCCCTCATCGGTTTCCCGCCACCAGCTAATGGCTTGTTGCATATAACCCAGGCGGCAACGCACCATTGTGACACTCTGCGCAGATGTAGTCCTCACCCATCTACCATTAGTTATTCCAAGCATGCCAGGCAATGACCAAAGCTTCGACGTCGACCCCTACCTGCGTTACTTCTTCGGCGAGGAGAACGAGCCGGAGCAGGTCGGGAAGCAAGAGCTTCATCGGGAGGTGCAGGCACCATGGCCCATCGGTAGCGATATCAGCGCGACAGTCCTTGGGCGCACAATCGGTGTCGGGGGTGTCGTGCAACATATGCCAAAGGATGGCTTATCATGGTGGGGGAGAGTAATACATCGCCGGTGCCTGGAAACGGGATAAGGCGTAAACATGTGCGCCGACGCATCTAACCCAGGTTCGGGGCTCTCCTAGGAGATAACACCCCTAGTCCTGCTCTGCGGGGTCTCCGCATGATCGCTATGTCAATAGAGTGGCTACAAGGTTGCTCCTAGAGCTGTTTGGCTAGAGGAGGAAGAAGAGCAAAGCTAGCTCTACTCCTCTCTCTATGTGTTGTGGGTTGTCTATGAGTCTGAACCCTTTGCATGGGTGCCCTGGGAGGTTTATATAGGCCTACACCCCAGGGGTACAACGGTAATCTGACTGGATGTAGGACCCAGCCGTCAGTGACTCTGGTAGCCGGCTTCTCCGCCGGATGCTGGGGCCTGCCGCCTGGTGGGTCCCGCCGGCTGTCTCATACTTGGCCGACAGCCCGCGCCCGCTGCTTGCGGGTCCTACCGGCAGCTTAGTACTATGCAGTGCCACTGATGACGTGTGCTTTGTCGGGGAGAGCATGGCTACAGTCCGCCGCCAGGCGGGCGTTCACTGTAGCCACTCCTCATCTCTTCTGATTAATGGTGCACAGATTCCAGGAAAGGGGGAGGGCCGCCTGCTCAGGAGTCGGCCTCCCCCGCGCCGACTGGTCACGGCCAGCCGCCTTCTGGCATCTCACGGATAGGTAGGCCCACCGCTTGCGGGCCGTACCGACAGCCCGTCGTGGGAGCATGGCTTCCTCAGCCATGGATGATGTCATGGGCTGCGTGGCAACAGTGCCGCGCGGGGTGAGGGATGTCCACCCAGTATGCTGCACTGTGGCCACGCTCCTCCCTGGATTCGGGGGTGGCAGCCTGCACTGTAGCCACGCCCCGTCTTGTCGTGATTATGTGGGTGCCAACTTTGAGGGCACGAGGGGCCGCCTGGTAGGATCCGGCCTCCCCGGAGGCCGCCTGCTAGGAGTCGGCCCACTACTTGGCCGTCTTCTGGATCCCGTCGCCTTCTGGCAGCCGGCCGTCCAGACCAGCTGGCCACGGGAAGGCGGACCTCTGTCTTTGAAGCTTGAGGGGCATAGCCTGCCCCGATGTCTTGAAATACCATGGGGAGCAGATGAGGCTACCCGTGGTCATTTACTCCGACAGTAGTCCTCGAAGCTGGTGGGGCGCCGCGGCTGAAAAAGGCGAGGAGCCTCAGCGGCTTCCTACTCCGAGTGGTCTGGTTTCTTTGCTTCATCCGTCTTCCAAAGCGCTGACTGGTAGGAGTCGGACGCGACCAGGCAGACCGTCTGGTGGTTTCGAAACGTCGTGGCGGGAGCCAGATGGCACGCCAGCAGGGCGCCAGGCATGCCGCCCGCTGCCCGCACGCCATGCAGCGCCAGCGAGCCGGGCCGGTCTGCCAGCCCACGCGCGCGACAGGATGTTGTCGCAGGCTGGGGCCCGCCACTACTGGACCTCGGCACGCGCGTGGATCCGCTGCGGCCGAGGCGGACGGTTAAGATTCTGGGGCGCAGTAAATACACGTCGTTACCGCGCGGTAAACATGGGGCCGTGGGGTCGTGGCGCAGTTAATCCCACGACTCCCCACGTTCTCGCCCCCTCGTCTCCGCCGCCTGGGGCTATAAGTAGGGGGAGGAGGGGGCGGCAGACGCACGCGCGCCCTCCTCTCCCTTCGCTCTTGACGTTCTTCCTCTTTTCCTCTCTGCTGCGCTGCCGCAGCTCTCCGTCGCTGGGCTTCCTCTTGCCACGGCCCTCTTGCTCCGCCGTGGTTTCGTCCGCTCGCCACCGTGCCGCGCCTTCGTCGAGCACCTGAGCTCATGGCCCGCGCGCGCTGGGGACTGGATGGATCCAACGTGCACGCGGACCATCTCGCCTTCCTCCACCAGATGCGGCGCCTGCCCCGCGAGGCGCATGTGAAGGTGCGCGTTCCTGCTGAGACGGAAATCTTTCCAGCGCTGGAGGAGGACGAACGCGTCGTCTTCTGGATGCATTTCCTTCGCGGCTCCGGCCTTCTGGCGAGCGGCTTCAAGAGCTCTTTCCTCAATTTCTACCAAGTCCAGCCGCACCACCTCACGCCGAACATGGTGGTGCTACTGGCTGCCTTCGTCACCCTCTGCGAGGGCTATCTCGGCACTCTCCCCACTCACGAACTATGGGGAGAGTGCTTCTACATCAAGCTCGGCACCGCCACCAAGGGCACGGCGGCTCAGTGCGGAGCCTGCATGGTGGTGCAGCGTCCGGGTGCCGAGAATCGCTTCCCGAACATCACCCTGCTGTAGTCGGCCAAACTGTGGCAGAAGTCTTATTTCTACATCAAGAACCTCCACCCGACGATGGACTACATCAGCCTGCCGGCCTACATGGCCGGCCCGCCTGCTGAGCCCCGCGCCAGCTGGCGGTACAAGCCGGCCACTCTATCGGCCACCTCCAACGCCGCCCTCGCCCGACTTCAGGTGATGACGGAGTCGGAGGGCCTCAAGGGCTCAGACCTGCTGGCCGCCTACGTGGCGTGCTGAGTGCTTCCCCTTCAAGCCCGGCCGCACATCATCAGCAACATGAGTGGGCACCGGGACCCGTGCCGAATGTTAACGCGAGAGCTGCCGGACGTGGAGGTGGTCTGACTGGTCAATTACTTCTCCAACTTCAAGCTGTCGGAGAAGGACTGGCAGTTTGACAAGCGGCCGTATGACCGTGCACACCCGCCGCCTGCGGTGAGTCTTGTTATCCCTTTTTCTTCTTTGCATATTCGAGTTCTGGCATCGTCGTCTGATCAGTCCACAATGGAACAGGTCTTCTTGACCCAGTCGGCCGCCGACGCTCTAGAGCCGGGCAATGTGTTCATGCCAGACCGGACAAGAAGCGATGTGAACGACCTCGACTTCGGGCGGCCGCCATGGAGGAGGATGACGCCATGGGTGGCGGCTCCAGAGGAGGCGGTGTCGAGGATTGGCCGGATGATGACGAGGAGGAGACCAAGCCGCGCCGCCCGCACGGCGCGGACATGGCGGGCGCAAGCTTTTCAGTTGTGCCGGCTGCACCAGGCGGCGCGCCGAAGCGCTGAGCCAGCTCGCTGTTGTTCGGCAGCCGGCCGAAGAAGCCCAAGAACACAGTCGCCGCGACCAGGCGGCAGGAGGCCGCCGCGAAGGCGTCCCAGTTCCAGAGAACCCCGAAGCAGCCCCCGACGGTGTCCGCATAAGTACTTGATTCTTCTTGCGTTTTCCTTTCGTCTTTCTTGCAAACTCTTTCTGAGTTTCCTCTTATCTTGCTTGAACAGTCTCCCGCTCTCTCTTGAGCGGTCCGCCTCTGCTTTCATGATCGAGGCAGCAGAGGGCTCCGCCAACACCCGCCGCATGGATCCGCTCGTCGACCTCCAGGAGGCGACGGAGAGGAACGCGCGGGAGGCACGCGAGGACCGGGAGGAGGCAGAAGGGCAGAAGGCGGAGGCGACCAGGGCGGCGCAGGTGGGCGCGGATGCAGCGGCCAAAGCCCAAGCCGACGCCACGACCAAGATCCAGGCGGACGACGCAGCCAAGGCCCAGGCGGACGCGGCCGCCGAGGCGCAAGCAGAAGAGGCCGCACGCGGCCAGACTCCGCAACTCATCATCCCTGTGCGCGCCATGCCACCGGCGCCAGAGACACAGGCGCCGACTGGAAGAGCCGGCGACGAACAGCCGGTCATGGAGAGGGGAGGGGGCGACGCCGTCATCTTGGGGGCGGAAGTGCCTCCTCGCGCGCCGACTGCTGACGCGCTGAGCAGTCGGCTTGAACTGCCACCAGCGCCACCAGCTGGCAATGAGTTGGTGGTGGGCTCGACTCCGGTGGTCCGCCCTCCGGGACGCCGTCATTCGGAGAAGGCAGCATCAACACCAAGGCTGCTGGACTTCGGGGCCGCAAGCTCTTCAGCCCTTGACGCCGAGGCCAGCAGCGCCGCCCCACCAGAGTGGACTCCTGGGGGCAGGACAAGCATGCTGAACCGGGCAGCACAAGACGTCCAGGCCCAGCTCCAAGCCCAAGGCACCGCCCTTCAACAGTACACGAAGGCGTTCTTGGCGACGCGAACGGCTGTCCGGGTACGCCTCTTGATTGCTTGTTTTTTCTTCTTGTAATCTTCCGTGGGGGCACGCCAGCGCACCCACTAGGTGTAGCCCCCGAGTTCTGGGCCGGCTGCTGAGCAGGCGGCTCGGAACTTAAAGGTAAGTTCCGAGTGCTAACCTTTTCTTTTTTCTTCTATTGTCTTTGTTGCAGGACTACCACAACATCCGCGCGGCCGCCTTCAACTCCCATGTCCGGGAGCTGGCCAAGCGGACCACTGATTTGGCCGAGAGCTAGAGTAAGCACCCCGTCCTTGTTCTCGCGGGGGCGCGTTAGCGCACCCGATGGGTGTAGCCCCTGAGATTCGGGCCGACCGCTGAGGAGTCGGGCCGGATCTTCCGGCAACCACTTTTTCCCTTCTGTTGATTTGTTGACTGTTTTCTCTTTCTTCTCTTCTGCAGGAGCCAACTCCACCTTGTAGCAGCACCTGGGCGAAGCCCAAACCGCGTTGCGTGCCAAGGAGGAGGAGTGCAGCAAGGCAGCACAGGAGCGCGACCGCCTGGCCAAGAAGTTGGCGAACCAGGCGGACCAGCACAAGGCATTGCTCTAGAAGCTCAAGGAGGCGGAGGATGCCCTCCAGGCCGAGTTTGAGACCGAGCGCTCAAAGTGGGTCGAGATGGAGAAAGCTTTGTTCGAAGGCTACGGCGAGATCGAGGACATGCTCGATGGTGAGTTATCCTTTCCTTTCTTTCATCCGCCGACTGTCATATGAGTCGGCCTCCGACTTCATGCTTCTTTTTCCTTCTTGTGTAGAGTACTTCCTTGGTCACATCGTTGCCGCCAGCCAAGCCATCGAGGCTCACCGCGATGAGCAAAGACAGGCTGGTGAAGAAATCGCGCCCAATGCCCCTCGGACCCTCGACGAGCAGCTTCTCGCCATTCAAGCTCGTCTCCAGTCGTCTCATTGGGCGCTCCGCCGTCTGCAACACGTTGCAGCCCAGGTGGTTTCCGCCCTCTGGGCAGGTGTTCCAGCTCCGCGCACCCCCAGTCGGACCGCCGACTGGTTAGAGGTGGATGTCGGCCGCTTCGAGGCATGGAAGGGCTGCGCAGCCCGGGCAGGCGCACGGCAGGCCTTGGAGTTCGTCAAGGCGTGGTATCCTGGGCTAAGCCTAGCCCAGTTGGCCACGTTCCGGTAGGAAGCCAGCGAAGAGTTGGTGGCGGTGGGGCCTGCGCTCTATCAACGCGCGGCAATGATCGCCGAGTACACCGATACCGGTGTCTTCCTCCCCGAGCTTGATGAGGAGGGTGCCGAGGTGCCGCCCAACTGGTTCGGACTGAACCCGAAAGACGACAAGGACTCGGTGGAGGAGATCGCCTCCAGCGATGAGGGTGAGGATGAGGAAGCCGAGGATGGTGAAGATGACGCACCGGATGACGGAGTGGATGGCCCGCCTCAGCTCGATCGAGCCTCGAGCAATGAGCCGCGTGTGACCGCGCTGACTGTCACCGATGCTGACCAAGCCGAGACTCGCCAGACGGCCACTCCACCAACCGGCACCGCCGACTCCACCAGCCTTCTGGACCTGCCTACTGCTCCTCTGGCCTAGGCTGCCAATTTCATCTTATCTTTTCCTGCTTTTGTAGTCTCTCAGACAAACTTGTTAAATTTGCGCAGTTCTACCCACTGGGGATCTATTCAAACTTTGTTGAATGCTGGCCGAGGGCCTTTTGCTATGTAAATTAATTCGCGCACGAGTTGTGGTTTGCCGAGTTCCGACTTGTCTAGCATTTCCGTTCTTTTGGCTTTTTTCCTTTGCCGTCTTCCCTTGGCTGCCGTCTTGCCAGCTAGACGGCTGCTCTGCGGTCCGTGGCTGGGTTAAGTACTTAGCCGTTTTGGGAAGACAAGTACTTTGGCCGTTTAGAACGTAGCAAGTTAAGTAGGAAGTCGGCCGGCCGGCTGCTCAGCAGCCGATTGGTGAGGTGAGGAGCCGGCTTGGCCTATGTGAGTGCTTTGGTACTTAGCCATTTTTCGTGTGGGCACCATTTCCCGCCCTTAACTCTTGCCAGCCGAACAGTCGCTCTGCGAGCTGCGGCCTATGGCAAGAGGGGGCTTAGATGCCAACACACTACTTGTCCGATTGCAGGTAGCACCGACATAATACAAGGCGGCAAGCCCCCGGGCCAACTGGTCGAACCCGGTGCCAGGCAAAATAATGAAGTAACACAATCATAGGCGTAAAACTTATCATATAGATAAAAAGGGTAGCCCCCGAGTGGTCCTCGAGGGACCCGATGCCTTAGCGCTTAATACAAAAGGTAGTGTGGTACATACTGCATCAACTGTAAAATCTTCGGAGGAGATTTGCATTCCATGGGCGCTCCGATTCCTTGCCGGAGTCATCTCTCTTGCGTGCTCTGGGATTCTGTGCATCGATGAGGTAGTAGGAGTCATTGCCCAAAGCTTTGCTGATGATGAAGGGGCCTTCCCAAGGGGTCGAGAGCTTGTGCTGGCCGGCTGTTCGCTGGATCAGCCGGAGCACAAGGTCTCCCTCTTGGAAGGATCTTGGCTTGACCTTTCGACTATGGTAGCGGTGCAGGCTCTGCTGGTAGATGGTAGACCGGCTGAGTGCCAACAGGCGGCCCTCTTCCAGCAGATCGACGCCGTCTTCTCTTGCTTCTTTCGCCTCCGCCTCCGTGTACATGGTGACACGAGGTGAGTCAAACTCAATGTCAGTTGGGATGACGGCCTCGGCCCCGTACACGAGGGAGAAAGGAGTGAAGCCGGTTGACTTATTCGGAGTGGTACAGAGGCTCCAGAGGACGGCCGGCAGCTCATCGATCCAGCAGCCAGCCAAGCGCTCTAGTGGCTCAACCAGTCGGAGCTTGATGCCGGACAAGATGAGGCCGTTTGCTCACTCGACCTGGCTGTTTGATTGCAGATGGGCAACGGATGCTAAGTCCAGTCGGATGCCCTGCGTCGCGCAGAAACGGGCCAAGGCGCCTTTGGCAAACTTTGTGACATTGTCGGTGATGATGTTCTGTGGTACACCGTATCGGACGGTGATATCTGCGATGAAGGTCACAGCAGTCGAACCATTCGGTTTCTTAATTGGCTTTGCTTCAATCCACTTGGTGAATTTGTCTACGGTGACAAGCAGATGGGTCATACCGCCGCGTGCTGTCTTGAATGGTCCCACCATGTCCAGCCCCACACAGCAAAGGGCCAAGTGAGGGGGATGGTCTTGAGTGCAGAAGCCGGCAGATGTTGCTTGGAGCTGAATTTCCGGCACCCCTTGCAATGCTTGACCAGATCCTTGGCGTCCTCCAAAGTAGTCGGCCAGAAGAAACCATGGCGGAAAGCTTTGGCGACAAGGGATATGGAGGCCGCGTGGTAGCCACACTCACCTTGGTGGATGTCTTTGAGGATTGCTTGGCCCTTCTCTGGTTCTACGCAGCGCTAGAAGACTCCAGTCACGCTGTGTCTGGCAAGCTCTCTGTTTACTATCGTGTAGGCTCCTGCTCGGCGCTGCACTTGCCTGGCCGAGATCTCATCAGCTGGTAGCTCTTTGTTCACCAGGAAATTGAGGATAGGTTGCACCCATGATGGTGCTTCGACTTCATCTATTGTCGTCGCAGCCACTAAGACTAGGGCGGCTGGGGGTTGGGAGGCGGCGGGGTGGAGTCGGCCACCGCTTGCTGCGTTGTTGGAGTCTCCGTGCCGAATGCTGCAGCCCTCGGACCGGGTTCTGGAGTCCCCAGGCCGGGTGCGACTGCCGCAGTCCCCGAGCCACTTGGTGAAGTCCCCGGGCCGGCTGCTGCAGCCCCCGGGGGCCGGGTTGTGAAGTCCCTGGGCCGGGTGCGACTGCTGCAGTCCTCGTGCCACCTGCCGAAGTCCCCGGGCCGGCTGCTGCATCCCCCAAGTCGGATCCAACTACTTCGGGAGCAGCCGGCATGAAAATGGATTCGGATTCCGGGGAAGGCTTGATAGACGGCTTGCAGAGGCACTGAAGGGAAACGCCGGCTGGTATTGCTTTCGTGTGGAGCCAATCCATGCCAGGGTATCAGTTGGCTCGTTTTCGTTCCATGGCACGTGAAGGAACTCGCACCCATCAAAGTATCCGCTGATCTGCTAGATGAGGAAGCGGTAACTTGCCATATTTGCATCCTTAGCGTCCCAGTCGCCAGATGACTGTTGGACCACCAAGTCTGAGTCGCCATAGCATAGGATCCGGCGGATGCCGATCTCTTTGGCCAGCCGGAGGCCGTGTACTAGCACCTCATACTCGGCCACGTTATTGGAGGCGGTAAAGTGGATTTGCAATGTGTATCTGAGCTTGTCGCCTTTGGGAGAGGTGAGGACAACGCCGGCTCCCAAGCCGGTGCGCATCTTCGAGCCATCAAAGTGCATCCGCCAATGAGTGGAGTCCGGAGCTGGCGGCAGGTACTGGGTCTCGGCCTAGTCGACGAGGAAGTCGGCCAGTGCTTGGGACTTGATGGCGGTGTGTGGCTGGTAGAAGATGGTGTAGGGGGCCAACTCGATGGCCCATTTGGCCACCCGGCCAAATGCATCTCTGTTTCCTATGATCTTAACAAGCGGGGTAGTGCAGACAACCGTGATTGGGTGCTCTTGGAAATATGGCTTCAGCTTCTTGGCGGCAAAGTGCACGCCGTAGCACATCGTGTGGTAGTGGGGGTAGTTCTGCTTTGAGGTCGACAGCAGCTCGCTCAAATAGTACATAGGCCTCTGGATCGGTTGTGCTCTGCCGTCCTCTTGGCATTCCACCACAATGACATTGCTGACCACCCGGCTGGTAGCGGTGATGTAGAGGTACATGGGCTCTTTAGCAGCCGGGGCCGCCAGGACAGGCGGGGTAGTCAGCATCTTCTTCAGCTGGAGAAACGCCTCGTCTGCCTTGTCGCTCCACTCGAAGTGAGTGGTTTTCTTCATGAGCTGGTACAGGGGAAGGGCCTTCTCGCCCAGCCGACTGAGGAAGCGGCTGATGGATGCCAAGCAGCCAGTGAATTTCTGGACGTCTCGGAGTCAGGTGGGTCTTTCCATCCTCTTGATGGCTTTGATCTTCACAGGGTTGCACTCAATGACGCTTTTGAGACCAGGAAGCCAAGGAGCTGGCCGGCTGGTACTCCAAAGACACATTTCTCTGGGTTGAGCTTGATTTGAAAACGCCGCAGGTTATCAAAAGTTTCCTTGATATCTTCCAAAAGGGTACCGCGCTTCTCTGTCTTCACCACAATATCGTCTACATAGACGTGGGCATTTCTGCCTAGTTGCTTGAGGAGGCACTTCTGCATGCAACGCTGAAACGTGGCACCGGCATTTCTCAAGCCAAACGTCATGGTCAGGTAGCAGAAGGCTCCGAATGGTGTGATGAAGGTGGCCTTCAGGCGGTCGGCCGGGTTCAACTTGATCTGGTGGTACCCTGGGTAGGCATCCAAAAAACTCAACAGCTTGCATCCGGCTGTGGAGTCTATCACTTGGTCAATCCGAGGCAAAGCAAACGGATCCTTGGGGCAGGATTTGTTGAGACTGGTGTAATCAATCACATCCGCCACTTGTTGTTCTTCTTCCGTACAAGGACTGGGTTGGCAAGCCATTCTGGAAATAAGACTTCCATAATGAAGTCGGCTGCCAGCAGGCGGGCGATCTCTTCACCAACGATTCTTCTCTTCTCTTCCGATAGTCGGCGGAGGGGTTGTTTGACTGGTTTGGCATCTGCTCTGACATGTAGCTTTTGCTCGGCGAAATCCGTCGGAACACCCGGCATGTCTTTGGGAGACCATGCAAAGATGTCCCGCTTCTCACGGAGGAAATCGATGAGCTCGCTTTCCTATTTGCTATCGAGGTTGGTACCTACGATAGCGTGCCTCTCTGGGTGCTCTAGGTCCAAGGGGATCTTCTTTGTTTCTTTGGCCGGCTGGAAGGAGCCCTGGGTCTCCGACTCTTTGGGCTCTGGTGACAGGTCTGGCTGCTTGCTGGCCATGGCCACCACCCGGTCCAGGAGCTTCTTCTCAGCAGCAATCACAAGGGACTCGCCCACTCGGCTGCTGGCCGCGGCACAGGCGGCCGACTTCTCGTAGTCCCCGGCTATTGTGATAATGCCCTTGGTTCCCGGCATCTTCAGCTTGAGGTATGCATAATGAGGTACTGCCATGAACTTGGCTAGAGCTGGCCAGCCTAGAAGCACATGATAAGGGCTCTCCAGGTCAACCACCTCAAACCAAATTGCCTCTCGACGGAAGTGATCCTTGTCTCCGAAGTGGACATCTATCTTGATCTTGCCGATTGGTGAGTAGGAAAGGCCGGGCACAATGCCATGAAACACAGTCCGACTGGGCTGGAGCTGCTTCTCTTTGATGCACAACTTCTCCATGGTATCGCGGTAAAGGATGTTGATGCTGCTACCGCCATCTATCAGGATCCGGGAAAAACGAGCAGCTCGCCTCTCTGTTGCAAGGGTGGCATCAAACACCAAGGCATAGGAACCCGGAGAAGGCATCACCTCCTGGTGGTTTGCACGACTCTAGCTGATAGGCTTCTCAGACTAGTGCATGAACTTTGGGGCAGTTGAGGCAACGGCATTTACTTCGTGGTGCTGCTGACGTAGGTTGCGCATGTCAACAGCCACACTGGTGAAGACGATGTAGGCTCCATGTTCTTCAGGGAATTCATCCTAGATAGCACTGACTGCTGGATGGGCTGCCGGCTGCTGGGGAGGCGGAGCCGGCTGGCCAGTAGGCGGAGGCGGAGCCGGCTGGCCAGGAGGCGGAGGCGGCAGTCCCTCGCCCTTGGCAATGCGGACAAGCCAATGGCATTTCCGGGTTGTATGGTTGGATGGCTTCGCACCACTGTGGAACTTGCAGGGAGCATCGAGGGTCTGCTCAAAGGAGAAGCCGGGCAACCAAGCGGGCATGCCACCCTTCTGACGCTTGGGGTCGGGTTGTTCCTCAGGCTACTAGTCTTCAACTGTTGCCACCTGCCGGCTGGTGGAAGCCGGCTGCGGGGCCTTGCGCTTGTTGTCGTTCGGCTTCTCGCGCCGACTGTTTTCACCAGCCGGCGTCCGAGGAGCCGGGGGGAGCACCTTCCCGGAAGCGTCCACTCAGACCTCCGGTTTCATGGAAGAGTCGGCAGTGGTGTACTTATCTGCTATGATCAGCGGCTCGTCGAGGGTGGTCGGCTCGTCGCAGAGAAGTCGGTGCTTGAGTAAGGTGCCCTCTCGGCACCCGGCGGTGAAGTACTTGATGGCTTGCACCTCATGCACCCCTTCGCAGGAGTTGCGCAGTTCATCCCACCACGTCAAGTAGTCGCGGCTGGACTCATCTCACTACAAAAAAAGACACATCCGTGACATTTTGGGCCGAACGATTTTTTTGTCATGCTTATGACACTTCTATGACGATAATTGTGACAAAACCCGGTATCATCATAGATGTGGTGGGCTCCTACTTCTATGACAAAAAATCATGACAGAAAATGGGCTTTTCGTCCTGGGCGGGCCGGAGACGCAGCTGCATGACATTCTTTGTGCCGTGCATGACGGAAAAAACTGTGGTAGAAGCGAGGGCGAGGAAAATATCGGGGAGTTCCCGGTTATGGTGGGTGGTCGGGGGCCGTGCGATGCGCGTTTCTCTCGTACACGGCAGGTGGGTGCGAGGCGTTGGGCTCTAACTGAACCCGAGCGATTGCACTATAGGCAACGTGTTACTAAACCCGAGCGATCGATCGATCCTTTGTTGTTAACTGAACCCGAGTGATTCCTTTGCAACAGCTGCTAACTGAAGCCGATTGAACACTGCTGCCTCCTTCCCTTGATTAACAGTGAGCGTTGTTGGGGGAGTTTGGATGAACAGTTCCCGGTAGGGGGTTGGATGAACAGGAACCCATGGTAGCAGAGGCCATTGCCGCTGGATGAACAGGACCCTGATCAATTGAGCCGGTGGATGAACAGGACCCCGTGGAGGGCTGGATGAACAGGACCCCGTGGAGGGCTGGTTGAACAGTAGCCGGTGGAGGGCTGGTTGAACAGTAGCCGGTGGAGGGCTGGTTGAACAATAGCCGGTGGAGGGCTGGTTGAACAATAGCCGGTGGAGGGCTGGATGAACAGTAGCCCGTGGAGGGGTGGTTGAACAGGACCCTGTGGACACGGCTGGTTGAACAGTAGCCGGTGGAGGCTGGATGAACAGGAGCCCGTGGATGAACAGTCGTGGGTGGAGGCTGGAGGTGGTCGACTGTGGATGAACAGTAGAACGTGGAGGCAGTCGACGGTGGAGATGAACAGTATCCCATGGAGTCCCGTTTTGCAGTACGCCACACCCCTCCCGATGAATAGGACCCCCGTTTCGACCGTAGCGCTCCAACATAAGTCCGTTTCCTCCGTTTTGTGGTACGCCACACCCCTCCCGGTCAACAGGACCCCGTTTCGCGGTACGCCAGACCCCTCCCGATGAACAGGATCCCATTTCGACCGTGGCCGGTCGAACACAAGGCCTTTTCCTCCGTTCTGCGGTACGCCAGGCCTCGTTTCCATCGGCTATTCCATCCAAGTCGGTTGGCTCCTGATGAACAACACACGTTTCGTTGCCTCTCGATGAACAGCACGCGTTCCGTTGCCTCCCCATGAACACGACGATGACGCAGTTTCTTCGTTCCGACCCAGCCATGTACACGAGCCCTGGCCGTACGTATGCGCGAGTAGGCGTTCGGGACCCCGCCCGTATGTACGTACATGGCCGTATTTACTTTCTTGCACCCTGGCCGCTGTACGTATGTGTACAAGCTACGTGCGCGCCTCTACTACAACACGTGCGCGCCTCTACATCGACCAGTATGTACGTACACATTCGCGACTAGAATGACAACGCTACATACGCTTCGACCAGGTGGGTCCCGACTGTCAGGCACTTCCTTCCGTGCGAAGATGTAGCTGGGTCCCAGCAGTCAGGGGGGAAACATTTTTTCGCGAAATACAGTGGCCCGTTCGGTGGGTCCCTGCTGTCAGGTGGAGGAATCATTATTTTCCGCGTAATGAGGCACTTCCTTGCAGCGGCCGTGGACCCAGTTGTCAGCCTCTCCACGTACAGCGCTCTTCCGATGGAAGTCGGTCGTTGACCACATTGACCATGCCGCGCCGAGAGCACCAAGGCGGTGGACGACGGCGAGGCCTAGGAAGGGGACGACGTGGAGCCGGGGAAGACGCGGCAGTGGATGCCCACGCGGAGAGGAGTACGACGTTTCACTGGTTCGGCTGCGGTGTGAGGCTTCCGTCGCCGTAGGGCCTGGCCAGCGGTGGGAGTAGTAGGGGGCGGTGGCCTCTACGGCAGCATAGCCGGCCACGAGAGGCAGGAGCAGCCGGCACGACTGGCGCTGCTTTGGGAGGCTGGAGCAAGAAGACCAAAGGTTGAAGAAGCACTACGGCCATAGGATGGACATCTCCCGGTCACTGGAGCTAGAATCGTTCATATTGACTAAGTTGACAAAGCCCACCGTCCCTGTCAACTTAGTAGGCCCACAGGTCAGCCTCCCACTATGCTGGGTCCCAGCTAGCAGGGGGGTATTCATTTTTTTGTGCGTAATGAGGAGGCACTTCCTTGCGTGCGAAGCTATAGCTGGTGGGTCCGAGCTATCAACGGCGGGAACGTTTTTTTCTGAAATACAGAGGTGTAAGTGCATCTAGTGCCCCTTAGTGATTTTGGTAATTGAAGAGTTATAGGTTAAGGGACTAATGTGTTTATGAGTGTACACAGGTCTATAAGTCTATGAGGAGTTTGATATTTACAGAGAAAGTCGACCCCTAAAAATGAAGTTCTTCGACTGAAGACTTTGGATTTCTGAAGACTTTGAAACTGAAGAAATTGGTGTGACCTTCAAGACTTGGTATTCATTTGAGGAACATGAAGCGTGAAGACTTTTGTTTTCGTAGTTTCATTTTCTCTTTCTTGAGTCATAGGAAACACCGTACTGTTAAAGGGGGTCGAGGAAATACTAAGGAAAAATTTCCATGTGATGCTCAACTCAAAATCCTACACCTACCAATCCCTTCGAGTGAAGCCATTGGAAATCTCATACAGTTCAGTCATATTCTTCAGTGACAGAGATGAAGTTCTTCTAGTCTCTGAGGAATTTGTTCTGACTGAGGAGTTAGGAATTCGCTAGTGCGGATTGCCTACATAGTGAGGAACATGATAGCCCTGAGGAATTTGATACTCAAATTTCCGACCGTTGTTGTGCTATGTGAAGGAAATATGCCCTAGAGGCAATAATAAAGTATTATATATTTCCTTATATCATGATAAATGTTTATTATTCATGCTGAATTGTATTAACTGGAAACATAATACATGTGTGAATACATAGACAAACAAAGTGTCACTAGTATGCCTCTACTTGACTAGTTCGTTAATCAAAGATGGTTATGTTTCCTAGCCATAGACATGAGTTGTCATTTGATTAACGGGATCACCTCATTAGGAGAATGACGTGATTGACATGACCCATTACATTAGCTTAGCACCCGATCGTTTAGTATGTTGCTATTGCTTTCTTCATGACTTATACATGTTCCTATGACTATGAGATTATGCAACTCCCGTTTACCGGAGGAACACTTTGTGTGCTACCAAACGTCACAACGTAACTGGGTGATTATAAAGGTGCTCTACAGGTGTCTCCAAAGGTACTTGTTGGGTTGGCGTATTTCGAGATTAGGATTTGTCACTCCGATTGTCGGAGAGGTATCTCAGGGCCCACTCGGTAATGCACATCACTATAAGCCTTGCAAGCATTGTGACTAATGAGTTAGTTACGGGATGATGTATTACGGAACGAGTAAAGAGACTTGCCGGTAACGAGATTGAACTAGGTATCGAGATACCGACGATCGAATCTCGGGCAAGTAACATACCGATGACAAAGGGAACAACGTATGTTGTTATGCGGTCTGACCGATAAAGATCTTCGTAGAATATGTAGGAGCCAATATGGGCATCCAGGTCCCGCTATTGGTTATTGACCGGAGAGGTGTCTCGGTCATGTCTACATAGTTCTCGAACCCAAAGGGTCCGCACGCTTGAAGTTACGATGACAGTTTTATTATGAGTTTATATGATTTGATGTACCGAAGGTTGTTCGGAGTCCCGGATGTGATCACGGACATGACGAGGAGTCTCAAAATGGTCGAGACGTAAAGATTGATATATTGGACGACTATATTCGGACACCGGAAGTGTTCCGGAGAAGTTTCGGATTAAACCGGAGTGCCGGAGGGTTACCGGAACCCCCCGGGGAAGTATTGGGCCTTAGTGGGCCTTGAGGGGAGAGAGAGGGCAGCAGCCAGGAGGTGGTGCGCCCCCTCCCAGAGGAGTCCTAGTTGGACTAGGAGAGGGGGGCGCAGCCCCCTTTCCCTCTCCCTCTCCCTCTCTTTCCTTCCCCCCTTCTTTTCCTAGTAGGACTAGGAAAGGGGAGTCCTACTCCTACTAGGAGGAGGACTCCCCCCCTCTCCTTGGCGCGCCCCATAGGCAGCCGGCCTCCCCCTTGCTCCTTTATATACGGGGGCAGGGGGCACCTAAGAACACACTTGATATACGATATTTTAGCCGTGTGCGGTGCCCCCCTCCACCAGATTACACCTCGATAATACCGTCGCGAAGCTTAGGCGAAGCCCTGCGTCGGTGGAACATCATCATCGTCACCACGCCGTCGTGCTGACGAAACTCTCCCTCAACACTCGGCTGGATCGGAGTTCGAGGGACGTCATCGAGCTGAACGTGTGTAGAACTTCGGAGGTGCCGTGCGTTCGGTACTTGATCGGTCGGATCGTGAAGACGTTCGACTACATCAACCGCGTTGTGATAACGCTTCCGCTGTCGGTCTACGAGGGTACGTGGACAACACTCTCCCCTCTCGTTGCTATGCATCACCATGATCTTGCGTGTGCGTAGGAAATTTTTGAAATTACTACGTTCCCCAACAGTGGCATCCGAGCCTGGTTTTATGCGTTGATGCTATGCACGAGTAGAACACAAGTGAGTTGTGGGCGATATAAGTCATACTGCTTACCAGCATGTCATACTTTGGTTCAGCGGTATTGTGAGATGAAGCGGCCCGGACCGACATTACGCGTACGCTTACGCGAGACTGGTTTCACCGTTCGGAGCACTCGTTGCTTAAAGGTGACTGGCGGGTGTCTGTCTCTCTCACTTTAGTTGAACCGAGTGTGGCTACGCCCGGTCCTTGCGAAGGTTAAAACAGCACCAACTTGACAAACTATCGTTGTGGTTTTGATGCGTAGGTAAGAATGGTTCTTGCTAAGCCCGTAGCAGCCACGTAAAATATGCAACAACAAAGTAGAGATCGTCTAACTTGTTTTTGCAGGGCATGTTGTGATGTGATATGGTCAAGACATGATGTGATATAATGTGTTGTATGAGATGATCATGTTTTGTAACCGAGTTATCGGCAACTGGCAGGAGCCATATGGTTGTCGCTTTATTGTATGAGATGCAATCGCCATGTAATAGTTTTACTTTATCACTAAACGGTAGCGATAGTCGTAAAAGCAATAAGTTGGCGAGACGACAACGATACTACGATGGAGATCAAGGTGTCGAGCCGGTGACGATGGTGACCATGATGGTGCTTCGGAGATGGAGATCACAAGCACGGTGCTTTGGAGATGGAGATCACAAGCACAAGATGATGATGGCCATATCATATCACTTATATTGATTGCATGTGATGTTAATCCTTTATGCATCTTATCTTGCTTTGTTTGACGGTAGCATTATAAGATGATCTCTCACTAAAATTTCAAGATAAAAGTGTTCTCCCTGAGTATGCACCGTTGCAAAAGTTCTTCGTGCTGAGACACCACGTGTTAATCGGGTGTGATAGGCTCTACGTTCAAATACAACGGGTGCAAAACAGTTGCACACACGGAGTACTCAGGTTAAACTTGACGAGCCTAGCATATGTACAGATATGGCCTCGGAACACAGAGACCGAAAGGTCGAGCGTGAATCATATAGTAGATATGATCAACATAGTGATGTTCACCATTGAAACTACTCCATCTCACGTGTTAATCGGACATGGTTTAGTTGCTTTGGATCACGTAATCACTTAGATGATTAGAGAGATGTCTATCTAAGTGGGAGTTCTTAAGTAATATGATTAATTGAACTTAAATTTATCATGAACTTAGTACCTGATAGTATCTTGCTTGTCTATGTTAATTGTAGATATATGGCCCGTGCTGTTGTGCCGTTGAATTTTAATGCGTTCCTTGAGAAAGCTAAGTTGAAAGATGATGGTAGCAATTACACGGACTGGGTCCGTAACTTGAGGATTATCCTCATTGCTGCACAGAAGAATTACGTCCTGGAAGCACCGCTAGGTGCCAGGCCTCCTGCAAGAGCTACGCCAGAAGTTATGAACGTCTGGCAAAGCAAAGCTGATGACTACTCAATAGTTCAGTGTGCCATGCTTTACGGCTTAGAACCGGGACTTCAACGACGTTTTGAACGTCATGGAGCATATGAGATGTTCCAGGAGTTGAAGTTAATATTTCAAGCAAATGCCCGGATTGAGAGATATGAAGTCTCCAATAAGTTCTATAGCTGCAAGATGGAAGAGAATAGTTCTGTCAGTGAGCATATACTCAGAATGTCTGGGTATAATAATCACTTAATTCAACTGGGAGTTCAACTTCCAGATGATTGCGTCATTGACAGAATTCTTCAATCACTGCCACCAAGCTACAAGAGCTTCGTGATGAACTATAACATGAAAGGGATGACTAAGACGATTCCCGAGCTCTTCGCAATGCTAAAGGCAGCGGAGGTAGAAATCAAAAAGGAGCATCAAGTGTTGATGGTCAGTAAAACCACTAGTTTCAAGAAAAAGGGCAAAGGGAAGAAGAAAGGGAACTTCAAGAAGAATAGCAAGCAAGTTGCTGTTCAGGAGAAGAAATCCAAGTCTGGACCTAAGCCTGAAACTGAGTGCTTCTACTGTAAGCAGACTGGCCACTGGAAGCGGAACTGCCCCAAGTATTTGGCGGATAAGAAGGATGGCAAGGTTAACAAAGGTATATGTGATATACATGTTATTGATGTGTACCTTACTAATACTCGCAGTAGCACCTGGGTATTTGATACTGGTTCTGTTGCTAATATTTGCAACTCAAAACAGGGGCTACGGATTAAGCGAAGTTTAGCTAAGGACGAGGTGACGATGCGCGTGGGAAATGGTTCCAAAGTCGATGTGATCGCCGTCGGCACGCTACCTCTACATCTACCTTCGGGATTAGTTTTAGACCTAAATAATTGTTATTTGGTGCCAGTGTTGAGCATGAACATTATATCTGGATCTTGTTTAATGCGAGACGGTTATTCATTTAAATCAGAGAATAATGGTTGTTCTATTTATATGAATAATATCTTTTATGGTCATGCACCCTTGAAGAGTGGTCTATTTTTAATGAATCTCGATAGTAGTGATACACATATTCATAATGTTGAAGCCAAAAGATGCAGAGTTAATAATGACAGTGCAACTTATTTGTGGCACTGCCGTTTGGGTCATATCGGTGTAAAGCGCATGAAGAGCCTCCATACTGATGGAATTTTGGAATCACTTGGTACTTGCGAACCGTGCCTTATGGGCAAGATGACCAAAACACCGTTCTCCGGAACTATGGAGAGAGCAACAGATTTGTTGGAAATCATACATATAGATGTATGTGGTCCGATGAATATTGAAGCTCGTGGCGGATATCGTTATTTTCTCACCTTCACAGATGATTTGAGCAGATATGGGTATATCTACTTAATGAAACATAAGTCTGAAACATTTGAAAAGTTCAAAGAATTTCAGAGTGAAGTTGAAAATCATCGTAACAAGAAAATAAAATTCCTACGATCTGATCGTGGAGGAGAATATTTGAGTTACGAGTTTGGTCTACATTTGAAACAATGCGGAATAGTTTCGCAACTCACGCCACCCGGAACACCACAGCGTAATGGTGTGTCTGAACGTCGTAATCGCACTTTACTAGATATGGTGCGATCTATGATGTCTCTTACTGATTTACCGCTATCGTTTTGGGGTTATGCTTTAGAGACGGCTGCATTCACTCTAAATAGGACACCATCGAAATCCGTTGAGACGACGCCTTTTGAACTATGGTTTGGCAAGAAACCAAAGTTGTCGTATCTTAAATTTTGGGGTTGCGATGCTTATGTGAAGAAACTTCAACCTGATAAGCTCGAGCCTAAATCGGAGAAATGTGTCTTCATAGGATACCCAAAGGAGACCGTTGGGTACACCTTCTATCACAGATCCGAAGGCAAGATATTTGTTGCTAGAAATGGATCCTTTCTAGAGAAGGAGTTTCTCTCGAAAGATGTGAGTGGGAGGAAAGTAGAACTTGATGAGGTAACTATACCTGCTCCCTTATTGGAAAGTAGATCATCGCAGAGATCAGTTTCTGCGACACCTACACCAAGTAGTGAGGAAGTTAATGATAATGATCATGAAACTTCAGATCAAGTTATTACTGAACTTCGTAGGTCAACTAGATCAAGATCCGCACCAGAGTGGTACGGTAATCCTGTTCTGGAGGTCATGTTACTAGACCATGGCGAACCTATGAACTATGAAGAAGCGATGGTGAGCCCAGATTCCGAAAAATGGCTTGAAGCCATGAAATCCGAGATGGGATCCATGTATGAGAACAAAGTATGGACTTTGGTTGACTTGCCCGATGGTCGGCAAGCCATTGAAAATAAATGGATCTTCAAGAAGAAGACTGACGCTGATGGTAATGTTACTATCTATAAAGCTCGACTTGTTGCGAAAGGTTTTCGACAAGTTCAAGGAATTGACTACGATGAGACCTTCTCACCCGTACCGATGCTTAAGTCTGTCCGAATCATGTTAGCAATTGCCGCATTTTATGATTATGAAATTTGGCAAATGGATGTCAAAACTGCGTTCCTGAATGGATTTCTGGAAGAAGAGTTGTATATGATACAACCGGAAGGTTTTGTCGATCCAAAGGGAGCTAACAAAGTGTGCAAGCTCCAGTGATCCATTTATGGACTGGTGCAAGCCTCTCGGAGTTGGAATAAACGCTTTGATAGTGTGATCAAAGCATTTGGTTTTATACAGACTTTTGGAGAAGCCTGTATTTACAAGAAAGTGAGTGGGAGCTCGATAACATTTCTGATATTATATGTGGATGACATATTACTGATTGGAAATGATATTGAATTTCTGGATAGCATAAAGGGATACTTGAATAAGAGTTTTTCAATGAAAGACCTCGGTGAAGCTGCATATATATTAGGCATTAAGATCTATAGAGATAGATCAAGGCGCTTAATTGGACTTTCACAAAGCACATACCTTGACAAAGTTTTGAAGAAGTTCAAAATGGATCAAGCAAAGAAAGGGTTCTTGCCTGTACTACAAGGTGTGAGATTGAGTAAGACTCAATGCCCGACCACTGCAGAAGATAGAGAGAAGATGAAAGATGTTCCCTATGCTTCAGCCATAGGCTCTATCATGTATGCAATGCTGTGTACCAGACCTGATGTGTCCCTGGCTATAAGTTTAGCAGGGAGGTACCAAAGTAATCCAGGAGTGGATCACTGGACAGCGGTCAAGAACATCCTGAAATACCTGAAAAGGACTAAGGATATGTTCCTCGTATATGGAGGTGACAAAGAGCTCATCGTAAATGGTTACGTTGATGCAAGCTTTGACACTGATCCGGATGATTCGAAATCGCAAACCGGATACGTATTTACATTGAACGGTGGAGCTGTCAGTTGGTGCAGTTCCAAGCAAAGTGTCGTGGCGGGATCTACGTGTGAAGCGGAATACATAGCTGCTTCGGAAGCAGCGAATGAAGGAGTCTGGATGAAGGAGTTCATAACCGATCTAGGTGTCATACCTAGTACATCGGGACCAATGAAAATCTTTTGTGATAATACTGGTGCAATTGCCTTAGCAAAGGAATCCAGATTTCACAAGAGAACCAAGCACATCAGAAGACGCTTCAATTCCATCCGGGATTTAGTCCAGGTGGGAGACATAGAAATTTGCAAGATACATACGGATCTGAATGTAGCAGATCCGTTGACTAAGCCTCTTCCACGAGCAAAACATGATCAGCACCAAGACTCCGTGGGTGTAAGAATCATTACTATGTAATCTAGATTATTGACTCTAGTGCAAGTGGAAGACTGAAGGAAATATGCCCTAGAGGCAATAATAAAGTATTATATATTTCCTTATATCATGATAAATGTTTATTATTCATGCTAGAATTGTATTAACTGGAAACATAATACATGTGTGAATACATAGACAAACAAAGTGTCACTAGTATGCCTCTACTTGACTAGTTCGTTAATCAAAGATGGTTATGTTTCCTAGCCATAGACATGAGTTGTCATTTGATTAACGGGATCACCTCATTAGGAGAATGACGTGATTGACATGACCCATTACATTAGCTTAGCACCCGATCGTTTAGTATGTTGCTATTGCTTTCTTCATGACTTATACATGTTCCTATGACTATGAGATTATGCAACTCCCGTTTACCGGAGGAACACTTTGTGTGCTACCAAACGTCACAACATAACTGGGTGATTATAAAGGTGCTCTACAGGTGTCTCCAAAGGTACTTGTTGGGTTGGCGTATTTCGAGATTAGGATTTGTCACTCCGATTGTCGGAGAGGTATCTCAGGGCCCACTCGGTAATGCACATCACTATAAGCCTTGCAAGCATTGTGACTAATGAGTTAGTTACGGGATGATGTATTACGGAACAAGTAAAGAGACTTGCCGGTAACGAGATTGAACTAGGTATCGAGATACCGACGATCGAATCTCGGGCAAGTAACATACCGATGACAAAGGGAACAACGTATGTTGTTATGCGGTCTGACCGATAAAGATCTTCATAGAATATGTAGGAGCCAATATGGGCATCCAGGTCCCGCTATTGGTTATTGACCGGAGAGGTGTCTCGGTCATGTCTACATAGTTCTCGAACCCAAAGGGTCCGCACGCTTGAAGTTACGATGACAGTTTTATTATGAGTTTATATGATTTGATGTACCGAAGGTTGTTCGGAGTCCCGGATGTGATCACGGACATGACGAGGAGTCTCAAAATGGTCGAGACGTAAAGATTGATATATTGGACGACTATATTCGGACACCGGAAGTGTTCCGGAGAAGTTTCGGATTAAACCGGAGTGCCGGAGGGTTACCGGAACCCCCCGGGGAAGTATTGGGCCTTAGTGGGCCTTGAGGGGAGAGAGAGGGCAGCAGCCAGGAGGTGGTGCGCCCCCTCCCAGAGGAGTCCTAGTTGGACTAGGAGAGGGGGGCGCAGCCCCCTTTCCCTCTCCCTCTCCCTCTCTTTCCTTCCCCCCTTCTTTTCCTAGTAGGACTAGGAAAGGGGAGTCCTACTCCTACTAGGAGGAGGACTCCCCCCCTCTCCTTGGCGCGCCCCATAGGCAGCCGGCCTCCCCCTTGCTCCTTTATATACGGGGGCAGGGGGCACCTAAGAACACACTTGATATACGATATTTTAGCCGTGTGCGGTGCCCCCCTCCACCAGATTACACCTCGATAATACCGTCGCGAAGCTTAGGCGAAGCCCTGCGTCGGTGGAACATCATCATCGTCACCACGCCGTCGTGCTGACGAAACTCTCCCTCAACACTCGGCTGGATCGGATTTCGAGGGACGTCATCGAGCTGAACGTGTGTAGAACTTCGGAGGTGCCGTGCGTTCGGTACTTGATCGGTCGGATCGTGAAGACGTTCGACTACATCAACCGCGTTGTGATAACGCTTCCGCTGTCGGTCTACGAGGGTACGTGGACAACACTCTCCCCTCTCGTTGCTATGCATCACCATGATCTTGCGTGTGCGTAGGAATTTTTTTGAAATTACTACGTTCCCCAACACTATGCGCCAGCTGTCCCAAAATATCTACCCACCTAACGGTCATATCACTGAAGGGCATTTATGTCTTATCATGTCGGGCTGCTCCCTAGGCTATAAATAGCCGCCCCCTACAACCACTAGCTGGTTGGCTGCTCCGAGAGAAACTGACACTTGTCATTTGAGAGCATCCATCCTCCGAGGACTTTGAGCGAAAATCATCAAGTGAGGAAAACCCGAAACCCAAACACCTACAAACCCAAAGTGATTGAGCATCACTGAAGAGATTGATCCTGCGTGGATCCGACGCTTGTTACCTTTGAAGACTGTGCTTTTTCCAGACAGTTAGGCGTCATGGTCTAGAGCATCCAAGAGGAAATTGTGGATTGCCGAGTGACCGAGTCTGTGAAGGTTCAGAAGTCACCTGAAGACTTACCACAAGTGATTGGGCGAGGTCTGTGTGACCTTAGCTCAAGGGGAATACAGTGAGGACTAAGTGTCCTGGACTACGTGTTCAGGACTGGGTGTCCGGGACTGTGTGTCCTCAGGTTTAAATACCTAGCCGCCCTAACCAGACGTACAACTGAGACAGCAGTTGGAACTGGTCTACCAAATCATTGTCTTCACCAAGCTTACTGGTTCTATTTCCTCAACTCTTCCATTTCATCATTACTTTGTTGTATGCTTGTTCATATCTGTGTTTGAAGACTTTGACTGAAGACTTTCTCAATTTCCTCAGTTCAATTTCCCCAATCTGTTTCTTCATCCTGTGTTATCCTGTGTTTACGCTTTCTCTACTCTGTGCTTGTTTACATTTCATCATGATGACCATGCTTGTGTTCTGCTATGCATACTTTTGAGTACTTATTCCGCTGCAAGTAGTTCTTCGCTAAGGAATTTCCTCACCCACAAATTCCTCAGTGAAGAATTTATAAAAATTGCCTATTCACCCCCCCCCCCTCTAGTCGATATAACGCACTTTCAAGAGGTCCTTCCGGTGGGTCCCAGATGTCAGGTGGAGGAATCATTATTTGGCGCGTAATAAGGAGGCATTTCCTTGCGTGCGGTCGTGGACCCAGCTGTCATTCTCTCCACGTACAGTCCACATCAGATGTCGGTCGTTAACCACGTTGACCATGCCACGTCGATAGCACCAGGGCAGTGGACGACGGAGAGGCCTAGGAAGGGAATGACACGGAGCCAGGGAAGACTCGGCAGTTGCTTCCCACATGGAGGGGAGTATGAGGGTTTACTGGTTCGTCTGCCGTCGCCGGAGAATAATAGCAGGCGTGGGTGAGTAGTGGGATGGCTAGGCCAGCGATGGAAATACGATGGGGCGGTGAGGCTTGCGCGGCAGCATAGCCGGCCGCGGGAGGAGGGAGCAGGCAGTCCCGCCGGCACTTGTTTGAGCGGCTGGAGCAGGAAGAGCAGAGATTGAAGAAGCACGACGGCCGTTGGATGGACATCCAACAATCATTGCTTGTGCGTCAACCTTTTTTTAGGAAAGCCTCAATTCTGTGGAAAATAGCATACAGCCCATCTGCCATTATTTCTAATAATTTACAGCCCATTTGCTAATTCTTAAGGTTTTTTTGGAGCCCATATTCTTTTTGTTAGCATTACATCCCATATTGTGTCCACGGCTAAAAAATTATATGAAATTTTGCATATTTCGGTGCGGTCAAAACTGTTTTTAATCCCGAAATTTCGAGTCACATTCAAACTGATTTTAGAAATAAATGTATATCAATATAAAATCCTACAAATTGTCCACGCATAAAAATCAATGCAATTCAAAATCTCGAAATGGAAAAAAAAGAAATTTTAAACTAATTGCCAGTTTGATGTGTTTTAAAAATGTACAACCCATTTCTCATTACTGACAGGCCATTTTCTCGGCCAGCCGAATGAAGCCCTCCTCGTCTTGAAAGATTTGCAGCCCAACAGGACTGACAAAGCGACTAACTTGACAAATCACACAAAAACTGGGCTAGCCATTTTCAGAAAGAAAGAAAAAAACTACCGGACTGGTCTGTGGTAAACATAAAAGAAAAGGCTATCTAGACAGGCCAGAGTGCCCCGCACAGCCCAGTTGACACCCTGCTTCCGTCTCAAAAACAAATTAGATAAATGCCACTCCAATTATGGTGATTCATAAAAATGCCACTGCAATTTCCAAACTTTGAAAAATGCCACTGCAATTTTTGCAAACTTTGAAAAATGCCACTGCAATTTTTGCAAACTTTGAAAAACGCCACTCCAGACTTCAAAAAATGCCACTGGAAATGGCATGAAATGGCATTTTTCAACGTTTGCAACTTGTAGTGGCATTTCCCAGAATCACCAGATTTGGAGTGGCATTTATCAAATTAACCCAAAACAAAAATAACTGGGCGAGCTGCTGGGTCCCTGGTGTCAGCCGCTCATTGTGCAATTCTCTCGTTTATTGACTACATTGACAATGGCATGGGACCCAAATGTCAGAAATCCATTAGGAGGAGCCCTTTTTTATTGGCTTGAAATAAGGAGGCACTTGCTCGCGTACTGCCATGACCTTGGTGGGTCCCTGCTGTCATCCTCTCCACGTACAATCATCTCCTGATTGTTGTGTACGCGTCAACCTGGTAGGCCCACAAGTCAGCCTCTAAACCCGTGGCGAACAAATACAACCCATTTAAAAAAATACAGCCCATTCCATACGTTCAAATGGAAAGTTCAACATGCAGAGCAAAGTAACAGGTCTGATCCAGATATAGAGTACTGAACTTCCAGGTTGACAACCATCATAGCCAAGTTAACTATCTACTCCCACTAATACTCTAGTTGTGTACAAGTACTAACTTACTCTTAGCTAACTAGACGATGCCGCCGCCATCTGCGGTACACGCTAAACGCCGGCACCGGCGTCCTCCGCCTCGCCTCGGACTTGCCAGAGGTGCGATAGAGCACGTTGCTCGCGCGCGTTGGCCCTTTCCATGCCGGCGTAGTCCACCGAAGCTTCGGCTTCAAAGCGGGAAACCCACTTGACGAGCTTGTAGTAAAATTCGGCGTCGCGAACGCGTGCGTGCCCGACAGCCTCCAGGGCTATTTGCCGGGCGCCGGCCTCCATGTAGTCGGCCCAGTTGCGGGCGCTCTACTCGCGACTCAGAGCATCGATGCGCTGCTACTCCATGTCCCGCTAGCAGTGCAAATCAGCGATACGCTGCTCCTCCACCAGGCAGTCGCGCTCCCGCAACTCGTCATGGTCCGCATTGCCATCTAAAGACCGATAGAATGCCTCCTCCCTCCGTCTGCCTTCTGGTGAAAAACCGAACACTAGTTCCGGCGGTGACCGCCTCCGGCATCGCCTATTGCGGACAGGCGGGGGCATGGCGGACGTGGCGAGAGCAAGGATAAGTGGCGAGCGACGTCGGGCCGGTGGGGGCTTATGAGGATAGGGCGAGTTAGGTGATGATGCCACCAGAGAAGCCTGGGAAACAGTAATTATAGGCGAAAGGTAGGCGAACCAGCGTGTCGCGGGAAACGCGACGATCATCGCGGTCATCGGAATTCAATGCATAAGCAGGCATGGCTTAGCACGCCAGCTTGCCGTGGAAAACTAGAAAAACTGAAATTATCACTGTGTCGTCCCGTCCTGTCAGTGGTGTGTCCCGTCCGTGCTGGGTCGCACGCCGGCATGAAGGTCAAACGAGTGCACTCGAATCATCCAGATGAGGTACTCCCACCTTGTCAAAAATGATTCCACCACTCATCATCTACCTTGGTTGGTGAGATTTTTGAATTAAGCCCTACAAACCGGAAAGGAGGTAGTACGTGCGTGATCCGCTATTTATTCGTGTAGGATAGAGTAGGTCGTATTTTGAATTGAGCCCTGCAAACCGGAAAGGAGGTAGTACGTGCATGATCCGCTATTTATCCGTGTAGGATCGAGTAGGTCGGATAGTGTACGTGTAGGACCGAGTAGGTCGGATGGTGTACGTGTACGATCGCATTAGCTGATGAACGTTCGCTGGGAGATAGGGCATTAGCGAACGTTTTTGCTGGCAATTTCTTCAGGTTCGCATGGCATTTTCTTTAGAGCAGCTTGTCAGTTTCTTCAGAGGTAGGCATTTTTATTCAAAAAACCGCCACTTCGGATCTTGCGTCGCAACTAAAATTGCCAGGAGCACATTAGTAGGCTAGCTAGTGATCGATCAATAACTTGTAAACACTGAGCGAACAGAAATAAGGAACTGTTAGTAACTTGTAAACACTGAGAACACAGAAATAAGGATCATGTTGTGCACAACAGTAAGAGCCGATCCGTTCGAAATGTTCACACGAGATTCACAGGCCTGGCATTGTAATATGTTCACATTAGTAGCCCAAATTCAAAACCAACTAGTACGATTCCCATACATAAGATCAACATGTTAATGCATCTCAATGATTCACAGATCATATACAAATATGTAGTTCCAAAAGCAAAGATCTAGAAAAAACATTTGTTCTTCCTACTAACATGGAGGCTTCTCTTGGCCAACATTCAGTACAGAGTGAAAGACAAATTTGCTTGTGAAGTCTACAATTCCTCTCGCAAACGTAACTAGTTTCACCAACAGCTGGAACCATGAGAATGAACCACACATGATGGAGGAACATCCACTGCAATATGATTTGGTCTTCTCTCGATCACACGGTGAGACTATTTTCGGAATAACTTTAACTTAGGAAAAATGATGCCCATTGTATAATCAGACCAAAGCAATGAAGCACCTAGTGTTGGCCAGTAAATACTGCAGTACTACTTTTCTGCGGTCCATGAAGTGACTATCCAATCTTTCTGTGTCTATTTTCAAATGGCACTGCATGCAGTGACTATACTATTCTCTTGTGCAGTTCAACCAAAATTGTGGTCACTTTGTTTGTTTGCCAAATAGCAACGGGCAGACATCTCTGTCTACACAAATATCAAGCAGCTAGTAAACATATACCCCACCTTGTATTTTCGTTTTAAACACGTCTCTTTCGCTTAGCATCTGTCATGTTTTCCACTGGACAATTTGACACAGTCATGTTTTGCCCTGGACAATTTCATACTGAATTGATTTGCTGGTTCAGAGCAGAAATATAGCGCCTATTCTTCATCAGACCAAGGATATCCATGTTTGCAGTGATGGAAGAGGTGAAATCGATACAACCAAAATTGAGCATCCAATCATTGAATCTTCTCCTGCACCTCCAATGTAGGTCCACCCTGCCAATAAATTCACATGCAAACCACTAGTATTACTATCTAATGACAGTACAAAAAGAGTAGCAAGATAGTAGCAAACCATGTACCTTCATAATGAACAGCTCATAGTGCCACCAATTGGATATATAGGTTTGGAAGAAAACATGCTCCTAATGTTGAACCATTTGGACTTTTTGTGCAGTGCCACTAAAATCGAGCATCCCTGTTTGCATAGATATTGAAAGTGTGATTACTATAAAAGTGGCACTAGTTGAAGCAGACTCACAAATATAAGCATTCCAATTTCTTAATGGGAAAAGGTAGCAAGACTGTTTCTAACCACTTGTTTGAAGGAATAAATAAGGCAACAGCAGCTGATGTCAGGAAGGCATACATAGTTTTTTCTGAAAAGTTGAGCCATTCCTGACCTTTCCGCTTCTTTTAAGTATATTTTGTACAGTTCAACTAAAAGAAAATGCCATCACCGCCTTGACAATTCAGTGACACTGTACAAAAGGAAATGACTTAACATTACATCATGATGTCAGGTATGTAGTCGACAGGCATTAGAGACAAATATACAGACCTCCTCCGATAACATAATGAACATTAATTTTAACAAAGGTGTGACTAGCTTTACCGGGATAATTTGAGTGAACTCTACACCCTCTGTTCCTTAATATAAGACATTTTCGCAGTTCAATTTAAAGTACCCAAACGTCTAGTATTTAGAAAAATAGGCAGTAGTTTTCTTGAGCACATATTTGGGAAAGCTTGCCACAGTTTATATATGTCCATACGCTAATGCAACACCATTCGAATAGTACAAATATACACTAATCCAGTGGCTAGTGCAATAGTAGAGTACTTATTTTATTACAGGGTACAGTACAATGGTTTTACTGAACAGATTTCCATAAGCTCTAGCACTGGAAGATTTCTATAAGAATTAACAATACAAAATGTAAAGGTAACAAGTTTCAACATTGGTATACTAGCTGTGCAAGAGCATTAAACCAAATACAAAAGTCTGAAGGTAACTAGCATTATTAACTAATGACAGTATAAAAAAATTGCAAACCATGTACCTTCAAGGTAAATATCATTTCGAACTCGAGGGGACCTAAAAATTGCTATCCCAGTCTTGATAATCGATCAAACATAAAAACTTGATCGAACGAATCAAGAGAACAGCCGAAGGAGGAGGTGCCCACTCTTGACCTTTCCTCTTGACACTGTACAAAAAAAATTGGGTTATCTCGTGAAAGTGAGGTATGTAATCTATAAGCATTAACAGTGCAAAATTCTGAAGGTAGTAACAGGATTCATCGTTGGTATACTGGTTGTGCAACAGCATTAGAATGCCTTAGCTGAAAAATCTTTAATGCATCCACAATCAACAGCTAACCCTGAAATAATCCAGTGACATTAAATGGCATTGCTTAAATTTATCGGTGGCATTAGACTGAGTGCGGCATTAGTTAAATGTGGCATCACTTTAGTAGTAGCATTGCTTGACTTGACCGCTGGTGTTATACTAACAGCAAAAAGTGGCAATAAGAGCATGGGAGGCCCATTCGGACAATGGGCGCACCAGTACGATGTACCTCCATGGACGCATAGAGTGGTGAGGGAGAAGGTGGAGATGTCGGTTTCTGTAAGGACATTGGTATATGCAGTGCAAACTTCATCCCAGTCTGTTGCCGGTGCAACTGCTGATTCCGTTGCCACTGCACGGACCGGAGAGATGCAAGTGCAAGTGTTGGTCCAGGTACCGGAGCCGTTGCTGGTGCCCGTGCCGGTGCGACTGGTAGTGCCGCTGCTGCTGCCGGAGACGGTGCCCCTTGTAGAGCTGGTGTCTGTGTCGGAGCAGGTGTCGGTGTCGATGCCCGATCCTCCGGTAGATCAGCCTGATCCGCTGATGCAGTCGGAGCCCAATCCTCAGGTGTATCAGACTGAGCTGCTGCCGCTGTAAGTGCTAGAGCAAGTGCCGTCGGAGAAGGTGTCGATGCTCGATCTGTTGCTGAAGGTGGTACCGATGTGCGAGGCAGCTGCGATCGTGTCTGGTCTGCTATGATCAGCTTTCTAACTTGACTAGGCTCCGTGACCGTGATCCAGTCTTTTCTTGGGTTCTTTTAAATGCGAGAAGGACTAATTGTGGCGTGTTTGTTAAACCAGACTGCAGTTCATCATAGGGCTTCAGCTTGTACTCAGACAATAGACTGATCCAATTGTGTACAGTAATATAAGTGATGGATAGTGCCTTCGTTACTGACACGACATAAGAAGTGAAACCTGCAAAAATAACCATCGTAGAGCAAACCAAACGGTTTATTCTGTGATGAATGTCACATGGCAAAACCTACATCGTAAAATTGCAGCAAAAGTAAGAAAACGTGACATTAAATCAATAAGATTTAGACAGTAAATCAATAAGATTTACTTGATGTGACACGAGTGAATCCTTACCAGGAAATCACTATGTTGAAGTACTAAACAGAAGATTGATCGTCCAACTACGCGTGGCATGCAGGGCCCCCGCCTACTCCCAAAAGTAGGACAGTCCAAAGGTCGTGACAAATCGTATGGACCGAACATCCATGGGACTGGAAATCCTGGTGGGTGCGATAAACCTTGCAATGGACAGATATTGGAGTGTAACCATAATTGATAAATCGTCCTCACAAAAAAGATGATCTGGACACTTCAAAATATACAGACTGAATTGAGTGGATAGACATTAACATAGACTATTCTCAGGACTCACCACACACCAAAAGCGGCAGTACTAAACAATACAGGGTTCACACACACAAATCAAGTACTGAACAATAGTACTTAGTACAGACAAGCAAAGTTGCACTAATTAAACTCTGCAGACTATTTCTTGCCACCGACCTACGGGATGAACCCCGCATAACTGACTAGGCCATGGACTTCGTGAGATATGTCTACCAACACCATCACCATCTCGTCAATCTTGGAGAACCTAACAGAGTGGTCTTTCCGCTCATAAACATGACGATGAAGACAGTCTGTATCAGATTTGTCGGGAAGCTTTACAAGAACCACACCCTTCGTAATTGAAGGCACAGCCAGGAAATTGTTGTGGTCAAGTACACCCTCGAGAACACGCCTGACAACAATGCTCCAGGAAAACACTGAAGGAAATATGCCCTAGAGGCAATAATAAAGTATTATTTATTTCCTTATATCATGATAAATGTTTATTATTCATGCTAGAATTATATTAACCGGAAACATAATACATGTGTGAATACATAGACAAACAGAGTGTCACTAGTATGCCTCTACTTGACTAGCTCGTTAATCAAAGATGGTTATGTTTCCTAGCCATAGACATGAGTTGTCATTTGATTAACGAGATCACCTCATTAGGAGAATGACGTGATTGACTTGACCCATTCCGTTAGCTTAGCACTCGATCGTTTAGTATGTTGCTATTGCTTTCTTCATGACTTATACATGTTCCTATGACTATGAGATTATGCAACTCCCGTTTACCGGAGGAACACTTTGTGTGCTACCAAACGTCACAACGTAAATGGGTGATTATAAAGGTGCTCTACAGGTGTCTCCAAAGGTACTTGTTGGGTTGGCGTATTTCGAGATTAGGATTTGTCACTCCGATTGTTGGAGAGGTATCTCTGGGCCCACTCGGTAATGCACATCACTATAAGCCTTGCAAGTATTGTGACTAATGAGTTAGTTGCGGGATGATGTATTACGGAACGAGTAAAGAGACTTGCCAGTAACGAGATTGAACTAGGTATCGAGATACCGATGATCGAATCTCGGGCAAGTAACATACCGGTGACAAAGGGAACAACGTATATTGTTATGCGGTCTGACCGATAAAGATCTTCGTAGAATATGTGGGAGCCAATATGGGCATCCAAGTCCCGCTATTGGTTACTGAGCGATAAAACCTTCTATGGTCATACACACCAACGAAAATGGTTTGTTGGATCTCGATCGTAGTGATACACATATATCATAATATTGAAGCCAAAAGATGCAAAGTTAATAATGATAGTGCAACTTATTTGTGGCACTGCCGTTTAGGTCATATTGGTGTAAAGTGCATGAAGAATCTCCATACTGATGGGATTTTGGAATCACTTGATTATGAATCACTTGATACTTGCGAACCGTGCCTCGTGGGCAAGATGACTAAAATGCCGTTCTCCGGAACTATGGAGAGAGCAACAGATTTGTTGGAAATCATACATACAGATGTATGTGGTCCGATGAATATTGAGGCTCGTAGCAGGTATCATTATTTTCTGACCTTCACAGATGATTTGAGCAGATATGGGTATATCTACTTAATGAAACAAGAGTCTGAAACATTTGAAAAGTTCATATAATTTCAGAGTGAAGCAGAAAATCATCGTAACAAGAAAATAAAGTTTCTACGATCTGATCGTGGAGAAGAGTATTTAAGTTACGAGTTTGGCCTTCAGTTAAAACAATGTGGAATAGTTTCACAAATTCATGCCACCTGGAACACCACAGCATAATGGTGTGTCCGAACGTCATAACCGTACTTTATTGGATATAGTGCAATCTATGATGTCTCTTACCAATTTACCACTAATAGTTTTGGGGGTTATGCATTAGAGACAGCTACATTCACGTTAAATAGGGCACCATCAAAATCCGTTGAGACGACGCCTTATGAACTGTGGTTTGGCAAGAAACCAAAGTTGTCGTTTCTTAAAATTTTGGGGTTGCGATGCTTATGTGAAAAAGTTTCATCCTCATAAGCTCAAACCCAAATCGGAGAAATGTGTCTTCATAGGATACCCAAAGGAGACAGTTGGGTACACCTTCTATCACAGATCCGAAGGCAAGACATTCGTTGCTAAGTATGGATCCTTTCTAGAGAAGGAGTTTCTCTCGAAAGAAGTGAGTGGGAGGAAAGTAGAACTTGATGAGGTAACTATACCTGCTCCCTTATTGGAAAGTAGTTCATCACAGAAACCAGTTTCTGAGACACCTACACCAATTAGTGAGGAAGTTAATGATGATGATCATGAAACTTCAGATCAAGTTATTACTGAACCTCGTAGATCAACCAGAGTAAGATCCGCACCAGAGTGGTACGGTAATCCTGTTCCGGAAGTTATGTTACTAGACCATGACGAACCTATGAACTATGAAGAAGCGATGGTGAGCCCAGATTCCGCAAAATGGCTTGAGGCCATGAAATCTGAGATGGGATCCATGTATGAGAACAAAGTATGGACTTGGGTTGACTTGCCCAATGATCGGCAAGCCATTGAAAATAAATGGATCTTCAAGAAGAAAACTGACGCTGATGGTAATGTTACTGTCTATAAAGCTCGACTTGTTGCGAAAGGTTTTCGACAAGTTCAAGGGATTGACTACGATGAGACCTTCTCACCCGCAGCGATGCTTAAGTCTGTCCGAATCATGTTAGCAATTGCCGCATTTTATGATTATGAAATTTGGCAAATGGATGTCAAAACTGCATTCCTGAATGGATTTCTGGAAGAAGAGTTGTATATGATGCAACCAGAAGGTTTTGTCGATCCAAACGGAGCTAACAAAGTGTGCAAGCTCCAGCGATCCATTTATGGACTTGTGCAAGCCTCTCGGAGTTGGAATAAACGCTTTGATAGTGTGATCAAAGCATTTGATTTTATACAGACTTTTGGAGAAGCCTGTATTTACAAGAAAGTGAGTGGGAGCTCTGTAGCATTTCTGACATTATATGTGGATGACATATTACTGATTGGAAATGATATAGAATTTATGGATAGCATAAAGGGATACTTGAATAAGAGTTTTTCAATGAAAGACCTCGGTGAAGCTGCGTATATATTGGGCATCAAGATCTATAGAGATAGATCAAGACGCTTAATTGGACTTTCACAAAGCACATACCTTGACAAAGTTTTGAAGAAGTTCAAAATGGATCAAGCAAAGAAAGGATTCTTGCCTTTGTTGCAAGGTGTGAAGTTGAATAAGACTCAAAACCCGACCACTGCAGAAGATAGAAAAAAGAATGAAAGTCATTCCCTATGCCTCGGCCATAGGTTCTATAAAGTATGCCATGCTGTGTACCAGATCTATTGTATACCCTACACTGATTTTGGCAAGGGAGTACAATAGTGATCTAGGAGTAGATCACTGGACAGCAGTCAAAATTATCCTTACTGGAATAAGGATATGTTTCTCGATTATGGAAGTGACAAAAGGCTCGTCGTAAAAGGTTACGTCGATGCAAGTATTGACACTAATCTAGATGACTCTAAGTCTCGGTCTAGATACATATTGAAAGTGGGAGCAATTAGCTAGAGTAGCTCCATGCAGAGCATTGTAGACATAGAAATTTGCAAAATACTTACGGATCTGAATGTGACAGACCCGTTGACTAAAATTATCTCACAAGCAAAACATGATCACACCTTAGTACTCTTTGGGTGTTAATCACATAGCGATGTGAACTAGATTACTGACTCTAGTAAACCCTTTGTGTGATGGTCACATGACGATGTGAACCATGGGTGTTAATCACATGGTGATTTGAACTATTCATGTTAAATCACATGGCGATGTGAACTAGATTATTGTCTCTAGTGCAAGTGGGAGACTGAAGGAAATATGCCCTAGAGGCAATAATAAAGTATTATTTATTTCCTTATATCATGATAAATGTTTATTATTCATGCTAGAATTGTATTAACCGGAAACATAATACATGTGTGAATACATAGACAAACAGAGTGTCACTAGTATGCCTCTACTTGACTAGCTCGTTAATCAAACATGGTTATGTTTCCTAGCCATAGACATGAGTTGTCATTTGATTAACGAGATCACCTCATTAGGAGAATGACGTGATTGACTTGACCCATTCCGTTAGCTTAGCACTCGATCGTTTAGTATGTTGCTATTGCTTTCTTCATGACTTATACATGTTCCTATGACTATGAGATTATGCAACTCCCGTTTACCGGAGGAACACTTTGTGTGCTACCAAACGTCACAACGTAAATGGGTGATTATAAAGGTGCTCTACAGGTGTCTCCAAAGGTACTTGTTGGGTTGGCGTATTTCGAGATTAGGATTTGTCACTCCGATTGTTGGAGAGGTATCTCTGGGCCCACTCGGTAATGCACATCACTATAAGCCTTGCAAGTATTGTGACTAATGAGTTAGTTGCGGGATGATGTATTACGGAACGAGTAAAGAGACTTGCCAGTAACGAGATTGAACTAGGTATCGAGATACCGACGATCGAATCTCGGGCAAGTAACATACCGGTGACAAAGGGAACAACGTATATTGTTATGCGGTCTGACCGATAAAGATCTTCGTAGAATATGTGGGAGCCAATATGGGCATCCAGGTCCCGCTATTGGTTATTGACTGGAGACGTGTCTCGGTCATGCCTACATAGTTCTCGAACCCGTAGGGTCCGCACGCTTAAAGTTACGATGACAGTTTTATTATGAGTTTATGTATGTTGATGTACCGAAGGAGTTCGGAATCCCGGATGAGATCGGGGACATGACGAGGAGTCTCGAAATGGTTGAGACGTAAAGATCGATATATTGGACGACTATATTCGGACTTCGGAAAGGTTCCGAGTGATTCAGGTATTTTTCGGAGTACCGGAGAGTTACGGGAATACGTATTGGGCCTTATTGGGCCATACGGGAAAGAAGAAAAAGGGCCTCAAGGGTGGCCGCACCCCTCCCCTTGGTCTGGTCCGAATTGGACTAGGGAAGGGGGGCGCCCCCTTCCTTCCTTCTCTTTTTCCCTTCCTCTTTTCCTATTCCATATGGGAGGTGGAATCCTACTAGGACTAGGGAGTCCTAGTAGGACTCCACACTTGGTGCGCCCCCTCCTAGGGCGGGCCTCCTCCTCCCTTGCTCCTTTATATACGGGGGCAGGGGGACCTCAGAGACACAACAATTGATCCTTAAGATCTCTTAGCCGTGTGCGGTGCCCCCCTCCACCATATTACACCTCGATAATACCGTTGCGGAGCTTAGGCGAAGCCCTGCGTCGGTGGAACATCATCATCGTCACCACGCCGTCGTGCTGACGAAACTCTCCCTCAACACTCGGCTGGATCAGAGTTCGAGGGACGTCATCGAGCTGAACATGTGTAGAACTCGGAGGTGCCGTACATTCGGTACTTGATCGGTCGGACCGTGAAGACATACGACTACATCAACCGCGTTGTGATAACGCTTCCGCTGTCGGTCTACGAGGGTACGTGGACAACACTCTCCCCTCTCGTTGCTATGCATCACCATGATCTTGCGTGTGCGTAGGAAATTTTTTGAAATTACTACGTTCCCCAACAAACACAAGTTCAGACACGTGGCGACAAGGACACAGCAGCTGGATAGTTTAGCAGTAGAACTCATCCTCAGGTCGTCCAGTTCACACGGCATGACTTTGAGAACTTCATCTCCACCGCGGACCTAGTTCTAATTCAAACAGAAACCAAATATTTTATTACTACCTCCGTTCAGAAATATAAGATGATTTTCGATATTTTACTCCATATATGACTACATATACGCACAGAAATGAGTGAACAAAGACACTAGAACATGTCTTCAAAGGCATGAGAGCAGAGGGATTACTTGCAATATCCATAACACAAGTTACTGAGGCTAATATATTCTCTTCAAAGGTAGCATTGATGCTCATAAAGTAGTTGGAAGTAATCTATAAGAAATCAGTTTCAACCTCTCGCATGTTTTGGTCAAAAGAGGAATTTAGAACCCTCATTTGGCACACAAAAATCATATGCAAGGTCACCCAGAAAGTTGTACTACTAGTACTAGTACTGCGTGTCAGATGAAAAAACACGATCAAGATCGAGAAAAAGATCGTCAAGAAGAGATATTACCTGGACTTGCTTAATGAGGGATCCCGGAGAGGGGGGCTTGGACAGGGCGATGTCCTTGAGCTTGTTTGCGATAGTCTCGGCGGGGTGCTTGCGCTTCTTCGTACCCTGAGCCTCGATGGTTTTGGCCAGAGCCATAAACATCACTTCGGCTGGTGCTCCAGGGTCCATCAAGAAATTGTCAAATAGAAATAAAAGAAAAGAAACCATAATCACAAACCAAAAAGAAGAACAGAGAGGGAGTTAATAGGATCAGTCTCGAGGTTGCAAGACCGGGCCTTGGCCAGAATCAACACCATTGATGCGCTCACCTTTCCTTCTTTGGGAGAGAAGAACAATGGCAGAAGTAGGTCGGGGTTTTCTTGAAGAAATGAGGAACAAGATGAAGGAGAAGCGAGTTGGGGTTTTCTTCAAGAGAGGAAGCTGGGGGTGAAGAGTGAAATGATGGTTGCTTCGTCCGCCCAACTTACTGCTGGAAAGGTGGGGGTTTTGTGATTTGACGGCTCATTGGGCATTACTGCGGCGCTTCGATCGGGGTAGTCTACCATGCAGTTGGGCACTCTAGTATGGAATAATTTAGTGCATGGCTAGTGGACCCTGATGCTGGCTGTCCCACACGTCGGCGAAAGTGAGTAGCAAGGTTCCCGACGATCGTCGAGGAGGATCCGCATGGTAGAGCGTGTCCACTGTTTTTCTGAAGAAAAAAATGACTAAAGAAAGCGTTTCCACTCTTATGACGGAAGAGTGCGAAACACAGCAGCCACTTGAACTTACACAGTACTCCTACTACTAGTCATGTGTAGTGGTTCATACGTCAGTACTACATAATCATGTTGCTAGTGTGGTAAGATATGACGATAACAAATGATATTGTGCGCATGTCAACTATATGAACAGTAATGTAACATAGTACCCCTTTTTTGACTGTCCGGTCGAGAATGAACGGTGAGATCAATGTTAACAGAACTAGATCTACAGCGCCCGGAGAGTATGGTGCTACAGTACTCCACGGAACATGAACCATATGAAGCACAAATCAGTGTTAGGCAAGGTGTATGAAGGGTGCACGGGATGGGAGCAAAAGTTCCCTTCTCGACCCACTTTTGGGTGTTTGGCAGAGTGCATGAAGGGTGCATGAGTCCACACTAGTAGGTTAACACAAATACACTAGGAGCATGCATGAAGAGGGGTGCTGAGATGAGCATGCACGAAGAGGGAACAACTATATTGAGATGATAATGCAACCAAACACACCCACACGCTTTGTGCTACAGTGACTGATCTGCACCGTCAGAGTTTGATCCAACGGTCATGTTGCGCCGAGACATGGACATGCCCATGCAGAGGACGCCTAAACACCACCGAAGTCCCTCTGCTTCTCGAGGCGCACGACATTGGTGATGCAGGGTGCCACCACCCGCAGAGCCCGCTCCCGGTCGATGGGAGCCAGCTCGTCAAAGACGGCGTCCAATGGCACGAATGGATTCCGGTGACGGAGCCATAAGAGGATTCGCCCAGCAACGGCGACGGCAGCCCGCAACCTCTCCTTGCCCAGCTCCACCCCGACCATCGCGTGGAGACGGCTCAGCTCCTCAGAGATATAGGTGAAGAAGGAGACCAGGTCAGGAAGCCGCAGCTCAATGAAGTTGACGGGATGATTCAATGGGTTTAGCCCGACGCCCGGTATGGTCGCGCTGGCACAACGGTAGGCATCGCGCAGCCGCAACACGTGCGTGGCAACATGGTCCACCAAGTGGCTGAGGCGATCCTGGACCTCGTCACGATTGGCCCGCTCGCTCTCCAGCCGGCTCGCCTGATGGCCTATCGTATCTCCCGCTTTCTACAACAACACCACCGATGCCTCGAGCATCTTTGTGGTGGACGCTACCGCTTTTGAAGCTTCGTGAACTCCCGCACATAAAGGAGGATCATGGCACTCCTCTCCTCCTTGAGCTCACAGAGCTCCACGTCCTTGGCCCTGAGCTCCGCATCCTTGGCCTAGAGCTCCTGTGTCAGGAACCTCAACTTAGACTCCATGATCTGCTGCGCCGCCATGGAACCAGGTAGAAGCAATGGGGAGAGGAAGCAAAGGGGGCGAAACGGCTGAAAGGAAATGCAATCTACGGGAAGGCGGAGGGAGCCAGCGAGGAGCGGGATGAATCTTTTGGTTTTCACGATGGGAAAACACCAGTCGACGACTTTTAACATCAGGGAGCAGTGGGTTTTACAGGCGGAGTCATTGTGACTAATTGTTGTCGCGCCTGCTCCCATCAATCAAAAAAATAAAAATCCTGCCGCGCCTGCTCCCGTCAATCAAAAAATTAAAAATCCTGCCATGCCTGTCGCACCCAAAGACCAGAGCAACGCCGCGGTGGATATTTAAATTTACCTGCCGGGGGTGAAAAAACAAATGTGGTGGTGGCCTAGCTAATCGGTCGCACTAGCCCAACTAGTTAGCCACCGTGCTTTACTGATGTACTCGGCGAGAAAGGTGGTCTTTCGTGATTTGACGACTCATTTACTTGCTTCGGCGCTACGACCGGGGAGAACCCAAAAAACCCGCAGTAGGGTGTCCCCCGTCTCGGCAAGGAAGAATATATGCGTGCACCACCCGGGAGGACCCTGAAACCGCGCGGTAGGGTGTGCCACGTCTCGGTGCGGAGGAAAAATGTGTGTGTAAAAAATATACGGTATCAGACGTACTACCTATGGTTCGACCTCAAGACCCAGCCAGTCGGTAGAAAAGACCCCACTAGCCACACAGCTTCATCATGCTAACGTGGCACGGAGGATAGGTTTGGTTAGCTCTGTCTCGACCAGCCACAACGTCTCTTGTTCTAGGCGATTCTTCTATTTTCCAAGATTTTTTTAAGTTATAATAACACCACGGCAAGCTAGCGCCGCTCTTCGTGTGTGCCCGTGCGTATAAAGGTTAGACTATGGAGAGGAGAGAGAGATTGCAGACCTGGGACCCACCAGTAAGTGAGTCAACGGTCATGCACGTGTTGACGAGCCACTCCCTCTACTCTACTCAACGTAATACTTTATGAAATCAAGTTATGGGACAAAGCCAACAACCATTATTGTTTCAGGCTATCGACTTGCGCTTTTTAGTCCAGGTTGCCAGTTCGAATCTCATCTTTAAGATTTGTTAGTTTTAGGTCCAAATTTGATCAATGACAAGTGGGACCCCGTGTGTTGTTCCAATATTTCAGTGTAGGATGTGTTTTTTGAACAAACACTTTGCATCGTTAGACAAGTAACGACACGAGTTACACGTATTTTGCAAGTTTAGGAACAAAAATGACAGCGGCATAGAATATCACATCCACCCCGCAGCTTAGATGCTATGGTGATACGAGTTTTTACGTCGTTGGAACTGGGATCCAATGGCTTGGGAGTAGTCTTTGTAGTTATGCGCAATTTCCAAACTCTCCAAGGTTTTTTTTGCAAATAAAACATTCAGGCCTCGTCTGTGCCACTGCATCTTGGATCTAACGGCTCCCCATTGCTCATATTAGGTGCTCCCTGTAGCTTAATTAGCCGCTACGGTGATATGAGCATCTAGGTCATATGATCTGTGATCAGATGCCACATGCGTAGTACTTGTACTTTCTGCACAATTCCCAAACTCTCTCAAGCGTATATTGCAAAAAGATTCAAACCTCCTATCGTGAGCCATTTGATCTCCGGGAACTTGTATCACCATAGAATCTACGGTGCAGAAGCACCTCATATTCTCCCGTGCGAGAAAACATCAGGTGCTCTCGCGGCTTGGATGCTACAGTGATATGAGCTTCAAGGTCGTTCGATCTGAGATCCAATGGCATCTGAGCAGTCTTTGTGCTTGTAAGCAGTGGCCAGACTCTTTGGTGGCTTTTCTGCAAAAAACCATTTGAACCACCAAGGAGTTGTTGGATCACCAATCCAAACGCTCTGAAGAGCTTGTATCACCAAAGCATCTAAGGTGTGGTAGCACATGATATTCTTACATACAAGAGAACATGAGGTCCTCCTTCATCTTAGATGCTACGGTGATACGAGCTTCGAGGTCGTTGGATTTGGGATCCAAGGGCATCTGACTAGTTTTTGTACAAATTGTGTGCAATTATCAAACTCATTAAGGTTTCCTATAAAAAATTTAAAACATCATGTGAGCTGCTATATCTCAGATCTACAAGCTCCAAGCAACTCGTATGAGCATATAGCATCTAAGGTGTGGGGGCACATGATATTCTCCCGTGGAGGGGGGTGCACAACCAATCGGTGTTTGGGAGGGTGGCGACAAATATAATGTACAAATAATACAATCTAAACAATTGTAAGTGCATCTAGTGCCCCTTAGTGATTTTGGTGTATTGAAGACTTATAGGTTAAGGGACTAATGTGTTTATGAGTGTACACAGGTCTATAAGTCTATGAGGAGTTTGATATTTACAGAGAAATTCGACCCCTAAAAATGAAGTTCTTCACTAAAGACTTTGGATTTCTGAAGACTTTGAAAGTGAAGAAATTGGTGTGACCTTGAAGACTTGGTATTCATTCGAGGAACATGAAGCGTGAAGACTTTTGTTTTCGTAGTTTCATTTTCTCTTTCTTGAGTCATAGGAAACACCGTACTGTTAAAGGGGGTCGAGGAAATACTAAGGAAAAATTTCCATGTGATGCTCAACTCAAAATCCTACACCTACCAATCCCTTCGAGTGAAGCCATTGGAAATCTCATACAGTTCAGTCATATTCTTCAGTGACAGAGACGAAGTTCTTCTGGTCTCTGAGGAATTTGTTCTGACTGAGGAGTTAGGAATTCGCCAGTGCGGATTGCCTACACAGTGAGGAACATGATAGCCCTGAGGAATTTGATACTCAAATTTCCGACCGTTGCTGTGCTACGCGCCAGCTGTCCCAAAATATCTACCCACCTAACGGTCATATCATTGAAGGGCATTTATGTCTTATCATGTCGGGCTGCTCCCTAGGCTATAAATAGCCGCCCCCTACAACCACTAGCTGGTTGGCTGCTCCGAGAGAAACTGACACTTGTCATTTGAGAGCATCCCATCTTCCGAGGACTTTGAGCGAAAATCATCAAGTGAGAAAAACCCAAACCCAAACACCTACAAACCCAAAGTGATTGAGCATCACTGAAGAGATTGATCCTGCGTGGATCCGACGCTTGTTACCTTTGAAGACTGTGCTTCTTCCAGACGGTTAGGTGTCATGGTCTAGAGCATCCAAGAGGAATTGTGGATCGCCGAGTGACCGAGTTTGTGAAGGTTCGGAAGTCACCTGAAGACTTACCACGAGTGATTGGGTGAGTTCTGTGTGACCTTAGCTCAAGGAGAATACGGTGAGGACTGTGTGTCCGGGACTATGTGTCCTCAGGTTTAAATACCTAGCCGCTCCAACCAAACGTACAACTGAGACAGCAGTTGGAACTGGTCTACCAAATCATTGTCGTCACCAAGCCTACTGGTTCTATTTCCTCATAACTGTGTTGTGCGCTTGTTCATATCTGTGTTTGAAGACTTTGACTGAAACTTTCTCAATTTCCTCAGTTCAATTTCTTCAGTCTGTTTGTCTTCATCCTGTGTTATCCTGTGTTTACGCTTTCTGTACTCTGTGCTTGTCTTGATTTGATCATGATGACCATGCTTGTGTTCTGTTATGTTTACTTCTGAGTACTTATTCCTCTGCAAGTAGTTCTTCGCTAAGGAATTTCCTCACCCGCAAATTCCTCAATGAAGAATTCATAAAAATCGCCTATTCACCCCCCCCTCTAGTCGATATAACGCACTTTCAATTGGTATCAGAGCAAGGTACTCCCTTATTCTGTGTGATTTTGGTTTAACCGCCTGGAGTTTTAGTTATGTCGACCACAGGAATGAAGACTGTGTCATGCCCCATCTTTGACGGTCACGAGTATCCCAAGTGGAAGGCCATGATAAAGAAGCGCCTCATGGCGATGAACAGCGAGCTGTGGACCGTCACTGAGATTGGTCTGACCAATCTGTGCAAGATGGCAGAAACTGATGACATTCGCAAGTTCACTCTTCTCAAGCCCACAGCGAAGGACGTCATCTGCTCCTGTCTGTCTCAAAATCAGTTCAGGAACATCATGCATCTCGATCATGCGAAGCATATCTGGGACCGTCTCTGTAAGGTCTATGAAGGTCATCGAACCCGTCATGATCCTTGGTTTGAGGACTTCAAGGAATCTCTCAAAGCGATGACATTCGAACCAGAATCATTATCTTCTACACCATGCCTTATGGCAAATGATGCAAAGGTAACTGAATGCTATCTATCTGAATCCAGTGATGATGAATCTGGTGATGAATTTGGACCCTGCTATGTCAAACTTGCTTCCCTTGCCACTAAACAACAAAGAGCTTTGGAAAAAGTTCAATACATGCTAAATAAGAGCGATGATATGTTGGGTGAAGAAATGGATCAGTCGAAAGCTTTGGCTGAGAGTCTTCAGAGACTTCAGTCTAGGTTTGACACCCTTCAAGGTCATCATAACACTCTCTTATCTGATCATGAGAAGCTTTCTTATGAATTTCTTCAGAGAAAGCAAGATCTTGAAAAGCTAAGAGTGAGTTATGAAGATCTTCAGAAGGAGCGCGATTCATTACTTGCTCAACAAATCAGCGCTTCTCACGAAGAATTTGTTCCTCCATGCTTGAAATACATTGAACGTGAATCCGCTAATTCTTCACCTGAATGTTCAAATGCTTCTAATGCTACAAATTCTTCAGCTGTCTCTGCTATCACTAATTCCTCATCTGAGGACATTGCTAGTATCTCTGATGATGCAGGGCTGAAGGAATTGTACATGACAGGCATGTACAAAATCCTCAAAGGGCATCAGACTCTTTGTGATGTGCTTAAAAAGCAGATCCTCAACAGGAACCCTAGGAAAGAGGGTATTGCCTTTGAGAGGAAACTTAATGCTGATGGTACATATTCGAAGCCTGAGCAGTACCCCAAAACCTCATGGTACATATGCTGACTCCAACTATAAACTGTTCAAAAATCAGAATGGTGAAGTATTTGCTAGATATGTTGGCACTAACTGCAGGAACGGTTCCCCTATGAAGAAAATGTGGGTTCCAAAAAGGTGTCTTGAAAGTCTTCAAGTGAATGTCCTCATGACACCACCTGTGAAGAATAGGAACCCCAGATCAAATTCTTCATATGGACCAAATTCTTCACACGGATCCAAGTCCTCATATGGACCAAATTCCTCACGTGGATCAAATTCCTCAAAAGGATTAAAGTCCTCATATGAATATCATCGTGCTAACAACTCTGTTTCGCAGGGAAGAGCTAAGGGCTATGAATATGAGCATTATTCTTCTAACCATTATGTTCATAAGTCCTCGAAGAATTTCTCTGCTTATTCATATGCTTATCCTAACTCCTCTTATTTGAAACGAAATGGGCTGGCTTCTATGCCACCTTTATCATATGGAGCTCGCAGAGTGATGAACTCTTTGCCACCCCTTCAGATGTGGGTGGTGAAGAAAAAGAACTAATCTCTTCTGCAGGGTCAGGTCTCCAGACGTGCTAAACGTCTGAAGAATTTGCTGGAGACCTGAAAATGCCTGAAAGGACGCAGGCTAATCATGAAGAAATGAACTCTCATTTCTCACGTCCTCATATTGCTTTATCTGTTCTATTACTTGATGAAATTGATCTATGAATTGTGATGTCATATTCTTCACTGATGAAGTATATGAGTTCGTAAGCTGCACTAATTCATCTGCAGGATGATCAACCCAAAGCCACTGAGTGGGTCCTCGATAGTGGATGTACAAATCACATGACTGGTGACAAGAATCTATTGATGGATGCTCCCTTATCTCCATCGCATCTGAAGCATATCATCTTCGCTGACAAAGGCAAAAGTCAGGTATTGGGTCTAGGTAAGGTTGCGATCTCAAAGGATCGACACATGGACAAAGTCATGCTTGTCGAGTCCTTAGGATACAACCTCATGTCTGTCTCAATGCTTTGCGATCTTGATATGGTTGTTGTCTTTGGCAAGTATCGTTGTGTTGTGATCATGGAAGCTGACAATTCCAAAGTCTTCGAAGGCTTTAGGAGAGGAGACTTGTATATTGTTGATTTCTCTACAGGACCACAACCAGCCGTGTGCCTACTTGCAAAAGCTTCAGAAGGCTGGCTATGGCATCGACGACTTGGTCATGCAGGCATGAGGAATTTGCACACGCTTGCGAAGAAGAAGCATGTCATTGGCATTGAGAATGTCAAATTCCTCAAGGATCACTTATGCGGAGCCTGTGAAGCTGGAAAGATGACCAAAGGCTAAGCATCCAGCGAAGACTATCATGACTACTACTCGACCATTTGAATTGCTTCACATGGATCTCTTCGGTCCTAACCATTATTCTGCAGTTTCAAATGATGCATCTCAATATGGCTTTGTTATTGTTGATGATTACTCTCGTTACACATGGGTACACATTGTTACTTACAAACATGAAGTGCAGGAAGTCTTCAAACGATTTTCCTCGAGGGCTTCAACCAACTTTGGTGTGAAGATCAAGCACATCAGAAGTGACAATGGAACTGAGTTCAAGAATTCTGGTCTTGATGACTATCTTGATGAACTTGGTATTACTCATGAGTTATCTGCTCCTTATACTCCTCAGCAGAATGGCGTCGTGGAGCGCAAGAACAGGACTCTTGCTGAGATGGCTCGCACTATGCTTGATGAATACAAAACGCCTCGTCGTTTCTGGATTGATGCAATTGATACTGCGTGCCACATCATCAACAGAGTATATCTTCACAAATTCTTCAAGAAGACTGCCTATGAACTCCTCACTAACAAGAAACCCAATGTGAGTTATTTCAAAGTCTTCGGTGCTAAATGTTGGATTAGAGATCCTCATCACAACTCAAAATTTGCACCGAAAGCACATGAAGGTTTTATGCTTGGTTACGGAAAGGACTCGCACACCTACAGAGTCTTCAACAACGTTCTTCACAAGGTTGTTGAAACTGTAGATGTGCGGTTCGATGAAACTAATGGCTCGCAAAGAGAGCACCTACCTTCTGTGATAGATGAACCAGCACCTGAGGAAACTATCAAGTTCAAGGCTACTGAGGATGTCATTCCTACCGAAGAATCTGCTGAAGAATTCATTCCAGAACATGAAGAACGTCGAGCTAATGCACCTGAAGAAAATGGTGCTGAAGAAATGCTGATCAAATTCCTCGACGACAACCAGCTCATCCTCGCGTTGCAAAAGAAGTGCAAGTTGAAAAGATCATCGATGACATTGAAGCACCAGGTCCTCTCACACGCTCAAGAGCTTCACATTTATCTAACTTTTGTGGGCACTTTGCTTTTGTCTCTATCACAGAGCCCACTAAGGTAGATGAAGAATTTATGGAGCCTGAGTGGATTCAAGCCATGCAAGAAGAATTACATCAATTCGAGCTCAACAACGTCTGGGAACTGGTCAAACTTCCAGATCCTCGCAAGCACAATATCATTGGCACAAAGTGGATCTACGGCAACAAGCAAGATGAAAATGGCCTTGTGGTAAGGAATAAGGCACGACTTGTAGCTCAAGGCTACACACAGGTTGAAGGAATTGATTTCGATGAAACTTTTGCACCTGTTGCTAGACTTGAGGCTATTCGCATATTACTTGCTTATGCTAACCATCATGATATCACTCTATATCAAATGGATGTGAAAAGTGCATTGCTCAATGGTAAGCTTGAGGAAGATGTATATGTTGCTCAACCCCTAGGTTTTGAAGATCCAAAGAATCCTGACAAAGTCTTTAGACTCAATAAGGCGCTCTATGGCCTCAAGCAGGCCCCTCGGGCGTGGTATGATACTTTGAAGGAATTCATCATGAAGAAAGGCTTCAAACCCGGTTCACTCGACCCTACTCTTTTCACTAAATCTTATGATGGTGAACTGTTTGTGTGCCAAATATATGTTGATGATATTATCTTTGGTTGTACTGACCAACGTTATAGTGATGAATTTGCCTATATGATGAGTGAAGAATATCAAATGTCTGTGATGGGATAATTGAAATTCTTCTTAGGTCTTCAAATTCGTCAACAACGCAATGGCATATTCATATCTTAGGAGAAATACCTCAAGGATGTACTGAGGAAATTCGGCATGCAAGATTGCAAAGGCGTCGAAATTCCTATGCCCACAAATGGCCATCTGTGCACTTATGAAAATGGTATTGACTTCGATCATAAGGTATACCGCTCCATGATTGGTTCTTTATTGTACTTATGTGCATCTAGGCCAGATATAATACTTAGTGTTTGCATGTGTGCCCAATTTCAAGCTACACCGAAGGAATCACACCATAAGGCTGTGAAGCATATTCTTCGATATCTAGCTCACACACCAACACTTGGATTATGTGGTACCCCAAGGGCTCGGCTTTTGATCGTGTGGACCGCAAGTCAACATCTGGTACATGTCATTTCCTCGGACGATCTTTGGTCTGTTGGTCCTCGAAGAAACAGAACTGCGTATCACTATCTACTGCTGAAGCTGAGTACATTGCTGTTGGTTATTGTTGTGCTCAATTGCTGTGGATGAAGCAAACTCTCAAGGACTATGGCGTCAACGTGAAGAATGTGCCTCTCTTCTGTGACAATGAGAGTGCCATCAAGATTGCTCACAACCAAGTTCAGCACTCGAAGACAAAGCACATTCAGATTCGTCATCATTTTCTTCATGATCATGTGTTGAAGGGGGACATTTCTATTGAGCATGTGAAGACTGAAGAACAGCTAGCTGATATCTTCACAAAGCCCTTGGATGAGAAGAGATTTAGCAAGTTGCGGTGTGAGCTAAATATCTTAGAATCTTCGAATGTTCTTTGAAAAGGACACTCATCCTAACACTTATGCAAAATTGATGACTTAGATGTGCAACACATGAAGTAAAGTTTTTCTTCAATCAATGAAGAATAACACTCTAAGTGTGAAGAAATTAATGAAGAATTTGATTCTCAGAGCCCTACGACAATTTTACGCGGTGTCTGAAATCATCATACTTATACGGTGGGTCACGCCACCACCAAAGTTGAAAATCTTCAATTTGAGTTTTCCTCAGTTTTGAAATTCCTCAGTTGTTCATTTTCTTCAACTTTGCATTGTCTTCACCATTTCTGTCATTTTTCTTCATTGGCTATATATATATATATATATGAGTTTATGTCCTCTACAACATTCACTTATTGCTATTTATTCAAGTTGCTTTTTCTGCTAAGTGAATGTGATCGGACCCTTCCCCCTCTATGCTAAACTCAACCCAATCTATTCACAAATTCTTCATGTGCGTTCTATTTGAAACTCGTTCAAAATCTTCATTGTGTCCTTGTCAGCTGAAGAATTTGCGAACGCAACGTTAAAACTTATCTTATCCAAATTTTCAGTTTTGCCGCTCAAATCGTTCCGCATCGCACGATAATACTTATCTATTCACCCATGATCTCACACGATCTCCACTTCTCAGTACGTGGGTGACACATGTCAAGCGAATGAGAAGGGTCAGGGGCACGTTCATCCAATTTCTTCTGGCGAATAGTTTTTCGTCGTGGCTATAAATACCCCTCCCCTTCCTCACTTCTCCTTTACTCTGCTCGATCTCACTCCCGCTCGAGCTTCTCAAACCCTAGCACCGCCGCTACTTCATCATCGCCAATGAGGAAGAACTTCACTGCCTCGACCTCGTCGCCGTCATACTCGCGCCGGCCGCGGATTTCTTCACTCCGCCACCGCCGTAGCTGTCTTCCTCAGCCAAGTTAGGGCGTGGAAGATCTGCACTGACGAACTTCACATCTCCACTTCGTAGTTCGTCCGTCCAGGGTAATTAAAAGTTACTTTTACTGCCCTCTTTGATTCAAATGATTTCTACAAAATCCTCAAAGGTGTTTTTCTTCAAATCTTCACACACTTAACACCTCACATGTCATCTGTTCTTGATTCATTTCTCTAAGTTATATTTTTCTTCAAGATTCCTCAATTGTGTGGATTTTTGATCTGCACAACTCTGGAACCTAAGACAAAGAACGCTTACTGAAATTCTTCAAGACTCACCTGGTCAAATTCCTCAAACTTGTTCTTTTTTACAAAACCTTCTGAGAACGCATATGACCTCTCCAAATTCCTCGCAAATATACTCTGTTCACAGGTACTCATGTCCGCTGCTGAATCACTAGGTTCTCATCAACTTAACTCATTTGCAGCGTTCCTTGAAGAAAAGTTGCATACTTCTTCAGAGAATTCCATTGTTCAAATTCCTCATCTGAAGAAAATGGCTGATGAAAGAAGCCACAAAAGGGAGGAAAGAGGCCTGAGATTAATACTGCTTTTGAAATCCCTGATGACGTATATGCTGATTACTGCACTCCTCATGAGGCCAAGTTTGGAAAAGAGGACAAAAATCAGCGCAAGGTGCGCATAGAGAGGATAGAAAGGAGATGGGCAAGAGAGTGGAGGGAGTACAGGTATGTAACTCCCAAGTACATGAAGAAATTCGCACTCAATCCTCCATGCCCAAGACCTACATTGGCACCTGGCCAAGAAGAAGATCCCACTAGCCTCAAGCGCGGTGAGGATTATCCTGATGAATGGGCCAAGCGCCAGGCCAAGTTGGCTAGACAAGCCAGAGAAGCAGTGAGGAAATTCAACGAAGGCTCTGTTGCTACTGCTGCCACTGCTGAGGCCTCTGCTAGCAAGCCGAAGAAGGCCATGGCAAAGAAGCCTGCGCATAAGCCAAGTGCTTCACCTTCAATGCCCTCAAGGCCAAGTTCCTCAGCAATGCCCTCACGGCCAGATTCCTCAAAGCCCTCACGGCCAACTCCTCAAACTGCTCCTGCTCCTCCAAAGTCCTTAGCTCCTCCGCCAAAGTCTTCGGCTGCTTCGACCAAATCCTCAGCACCAGTGCATCTCGCCACGTGCCAAAGGACTACTGGCATATCTATTGCCTCAGGAGCCTCTGCAAGTTCCTCAGCTGCTCCAAGTTTCTCAGCTGGCCCCTCTCTGCTGAAGAAAAAGGCCGCTGCTGGACGAGGTCCTCGACCAAGTCCTCACAAAAAGCAGGTTGCCTTCCACGTGCCCTCTGATGATGATGAGGCTGATGATGAAGAACTAGCCGAAATCATCAGAGATAGACAAGTCAAGGCCGCTAGAGCCAAAGGAAGCAATGTGCCACTGCTTTTGGATCCGAAGTTGATCCTAGACTTCATCGACATCTGGCACAAGGACCGCAACACACCTTTGCTGGAGATGACCCTCACTCCTGGACAAAGTCATGTTTTGACTGCCTTCATTGAAGAAGAAAAATGGAAATTTGAGAAGGCCAGGCAGCTGAAGAAAGCTCAGTACAGGAAGGAATGCTTCCTGAAGAAAAACGGTGTCTCTATGACAACTAAAGAACTTGTGAAGATCCAGGCTAAAATCAAAGGCCTCAGCGATGACTTCAATACTTACTATGCTGATTGGCATGGAGCCAAGGTCAGGTTTGTAAACTTACTGTAAAATTCACTTCAAAGGTTGTAGCTCCATCGTAACCAGAAATTCCTCAAGCCGAAGCATCTGCTCAACCAACAAAAGAGCACGCCAGCACCATTGATGAAAATCAGGCTGCTGAAGAAAATGTGAGCTCCAGGGCTGATGACTGCATTCCAGCCGCTGAAGAAATTGCCAGGGCATCCACTAGTGGTGTGCCTGAAGAAATGAAGAAGTCAGGGCAACTGCATCAGTTGTGCGCGAAGAAACTCAACCAAATTCCTCTGCTCCTCCTGCGCCTACTCCAAGTCCAATCCTTCCATCTGCATCAGATGTGAAGAAGACCAAGGCTGCAGAGCGTGCAGCTGTGAAGAAAAGGAAATCATCAACTTCATCAGATTCTTCAGCCCCGGAGAAGATAAAGCCATTGACTAGCTCATTTGACAACCCAATTGATGTTGTTCCTATCTCAACCATGCAATCAAAGGACCTTGTTCCTTTTGATGAAGATTATGTGATTCCAAGTGAATCCGATGAAGACATTCCCTCTGCTGCTTCCTCAGAGCAGATGGATGAAGAAATTGAAGTGGATGAAATCCCTTCAACACCAATTGTCTCCTCGCCTATGCCTCAGTTCACTGCTGAAGAGGCCGGCGTTGAGGAATTGGATGAACAAAATTCTGACGTGGACATTGGGAGTACTACTCCATTGATGAATGATGATTTTTGGGATAGTCAGCATCCCAAATACCCTCTGTTCACGCCATTGCAACAAATCCCTCAGTCCCCAGCACATACTGTTCCATTGGGCTCTGAAGAAACTCACCCCACTCCGTCTGTACATGAAGAAATTACAGCCCCTAGTGCTGAAGAAACTGCTGCTCCTGCATCTTTGAAGACACAAACTGCCACTGAAGAGGAACCAGAAATTCCTCAGCTTGAAGAACCTGAGATTGCGATTCCCGAGGTTGTGATGCAACTGACTGACACTCCTCAACCGAAGCCAAAGGATCCATTCTCAAGGAAGCAAAAATTCAAGACTGATGATTTCTTCGGCGAGCACGTATTCTTCACTGATTACAACCCCTATGACTCTGCTCGCATTAGGAAGAGGCGTTTCTGGACTGCCAGCCAGGCAAATTTTTATTCCTCAGTGTTGTTCAACAAAGACAAAGTCTTCGATCATGAGCACATTCCTCATGTGGATATGGAATCTCTGACATGCTTCGTGCCAGTCCTAAGTGTTCTTCACGACGCTGGACTGTTAAATTTCTGCACTGACATCTGTGATTGGAATGAAGAACTCATTCTTCAATTCTATGCAACGCTGCACATCACCGGAGACTCCGAAGATGTGAATTCATGGGTGCTGGACTGGATGACTGAAAACACTCACTACAAGGCACCAGCTACTGAATTTCTTCATGCTTTGCCTCTCAGTTGTCCCCTTGAAGCTGCTCGTTGCATGTACCAAGAGCCTGAGCTTACAGATCACTATATGCAAGTGCTGATGAAGCCATGAAGCCAGGTCAGGCCCCAAGAACAAAATTCCTCGTGAAGGAATTGCTATATGTGCCTCGGACTGTCTATCGCATTCTGACGAAGACATTGAGTCCTATCAAGGGCCACGACTCGAATGAAGAAGAAGTCGTTGGCATCATGAAGAATCTGCTTTTCAATATCATGCATGGTGTCCCCGTCAACTTACATGATTTCTTCATGAGGACTCTGGCCAATGTCGCAATGTCACCATTTGAGTTGAAGCCTTATGCTCCGTGGATTATGAGATTCATCAGAACAAGGTCTTCACTCAACTACAAAGCTGATACACTGAACCATTGCAACTACTTGCCCCCGATTGAAGTCCTCAAACGGACATTCTCCTCAGCTGATGACAAGGGCAAGGCTTCTGCTGTTAGTGATGAAGGCATTCGTCCATTGGATGGTCAATTTCGCAAAGCTGCATCCTACTCCACCAATGATGACTCTGCCGCCAACGCACCCAAGCAAAATCCTCAAGGCACAACTCCTAGGGTGATGACTGATCGTGAGCTTCTCCTTAGTCTTCACCAGAAGGTTGATTGCAATCAAAAATGGGTTAAGCGTCATTTTGGTTCAATTCTTCACAACATGACTTCTACCCACAATGCAGTGAAGAAAAACAATTACTAACTCCATGAAACCTTCAACCGTACCTGGGCTGTTCTGTCTCACATTTATAGCGGTAAGAAAATGGATCTCAAGGAAGATTTTGACTGGTCTGCTCCTCCATCGAAGAAATACAAGAAGGTAAAGGTTCCTTCCTTGGTGGCCAGCTCATATTCTTTATTGCGTGACACCGACGAGCATGAAGACTTGGACGACACTGCGGCAGGCCCTACTACGACAAACAACCCCAACGCTGGCGCTCCTTCATCAACTTGAGATTCTTCAGGGGCGTTAGCCCTCAGTTCCGATCCTTTTGGTCATTCGATGACAAAGGGGGAGAAATTTGAGTTAGTCTTCAAGCGGGTCTATTTATATGGGCTTTTTTCTGAGTTACAACTCTCGTTCTTTTGAAGACTTTGCTGGATCGAGTTGTAAACTTAAACTCTATGGTGGCCTGATACTTTTGTTGTGGTTTTTCTGCATGCTTATTCCTCATTAATGTTTATGCACGCATGCTGAATTACATCAGTCACCATATTTCATCATGCATTTCAAATTCTTCATATTATATGTCAAATGCGTGTATGAATTACAAGATATAGGGGGAGATCTCCATGATTCTACTCTTCAAGTGTGCATTGCTTCAAAAGCAAATTCCTCACTATGCACATCTTCAGGGGGAGTTCTTCTATATCTTGCAATCAAACTTCTCAATATTAGTATTTACACTTCATATGTTTATCCCCGTTGAAAACATAACCTATATTGTCATCAATCACCAAAAGGGGGAGATTGTAAGTGCATCTAGTGCCCCTTAGTGATTTTGGTGTATTGAAGACTTATAGGTTAAGGGACTAATGTGTTTATGAGTGTACACATGTCTATAAGTCTATGAGGAGTTTGATATTTACAGAGAAAGTCGACCCCTAAAAATGAAGTTCTTCGACTGAAGACTTTGGATTTCTGAAGACTTTCTGAAGACTTTGAAAGTGAAGAAATTGGTGTGACCTTGAAGACTTGGTATTCATTTGAGGAACATGAAGCGTGAAGACTTTTGTTTTCGTTGTTTCATTTTTTCCTTCTTGAGTCATAGGAAACACCGTACTATTAAAGGGGACCGAGGAAATACTAAGGAAAAATTTCCATGTGATGCTCAACTCAAAATCCTACACCTACCAATCCCTTCGAGTGAAGTCATTGGAAATCTCATACAGTTCAGTCATATTCTTCAGTGACAGAGACGAAGTTCTTCTGGTCTCTAAGGAATTTGTTCTGACTGAGGAGTTAGTAATTCGCCAGTGCGGATTGCCTACACAGTGAGGAACATGATAGCCCTGAGGAATTTGATACTCAAATTTCCGACTGTTGCTGTGCTACGCGCCAGCTGTCCCAAAATATCTACCCACCTAACAGACACATTATTGAAGGGAATTTATGTCTTATCATGTCGGGCTGCTCCCTAGGCTATAAATAGCCCCCCCTACAACCACTAGCTGGTTGGCTGCTCCGAGAGAAACTGACACTTGTCATTTGAGAGCATCCCATCCTCTGAGGACTTTGAGCGAAAATCATCGAGTGAGGAAAACCCAAGCCCAAACACCTACAAACCCAAAGTGATTGAGAATCACTGAAGAGATTGATCCTGTGTGGATCCGACACTTGTTACCTTTGAAGACTGTGCTTCTTCCAGACGGTTAGGCGTCATGGTCTAAAGCATCCAAGAGGAATTGTGGATCGCCGAGTGACCGAGTTTGTGAAGGTTCGGAAGTCACCTGAAGACTTACCACGAGTGATTGGGTGAGGTCTGTGTGACCTTAGCTCAAGGAGAATACGGTGAGGACTATGTGTCCTCAGGTTTAAATACCTAGCCGCTCCAACCAGACGTACAACTGAGACAGCAGTTGGAACTGGTCTACCAAATCATTGTCGTCACCAATCCTACTAGTTCTATTTCCTTAACTCTTTCATTTCCTCATAACTGTGTTGTGCGCCTGTTCATATCTGTGTTTGAAGACTTTGACTGAAGCTTTCTCAATTTTCTAAGTTCAATTTCTTCAGTCTGTTTGTCTTCATCCTGTGTTATCCTGTGTTATCCTTTGTTTACGCTTTCTGTACTCTGTGCCTGTCTTCATTTCATCATGATGACCATGCTTGTGTTCTGTTATGTTTACTTCTGAGTACTTATTCCGCCGCAAGTAGTTCTTCGGTAAGGAATTTCCTCACCCGCAAATTCCGCAATGAAGAATTCATAAAAATCACCTATTCACCCCCCCCCCCTCTAGTCGATATAACGCACTTTCAACAATCCTAAATAGAGCTTCAACATTTTATCTAAGGTCGAGGGGTTAACCCCCGACAATCTACGTAGCTCCGCCTAAACATAACATTTGCATGTATGTAGTACTAGACTTAATATTCATGTTTCAGTTTCCTGTTCATTTTAAATATTGAATTGAGGACCATGCATGTCTGTGTGTGTGTGTGTGTGGTCATATGCTTGATACATACAAAGTTTTCTCACCACCATACCTTTCATATTTTAAATTTGAATTTGCAATTAAAAACTTACTACGGATACCATGAAATGTGAAATCCACGTTGACATCACTATATCACAAACTCACTCTAATTCAAGAACTCATCATAAATCAATTACCACATTTAGATTACTATTTGCAAGGAAAATACGGGCATTGTAATACACATAGATTCGTTCGGCAATTTAAAAGATTCCTTTCATATTCTCGAATGGTAGGACCCAATGGCGTACCAGCCAGACCCTAGCTCGTGTTGATCCTCAAAAAAATAGGCTCGTGTCCTTCTGGTGGCACATTAGCCAATCCCAACCAGTCGAGCCTCCGCATTTCGAGTCGAAATATCTGCCGGCCAGAATTCCAGCCCTAGGAAATTCCCCTCATGTCCTCGGTCCATAATGACTACCGATGAACAATGGAGGGATGCTTTAGTAACTAGACAACGTTACCTACCGTGCCGAGCACAGTTCAATTCCCTCGGTCGCCGCTACCCAAGGTCACCCGTCAACTCCATTGCCTAGTACTAATAGGAGTACTACACCAGGATGAGCACAAAATTTAGCCCCATTTGTTCGTGCCTAGTGTCGGTGTCAAAACCGGTGGATCTCGGGTAGGGGGTCCCGAACTGTGCGTCTAAGGTCGATGGTAACAGGAGACAGGGGACACCATGTTTACCCAGGTTCGGGCCCTCTGTATGGAGGTAATACCCTACTTCCTGCTTGATTGATCTTGATGAATATGAGTATTACAAGAGTTGATCTACCACGAGATCGTAATGGCTAAACCCTAAAAGTCTAGCCTGTATGACTATGGTAATGAGTATATCCTCCTCCAGACTAACTCCTCGGTTTATATAGACACCGAGAGGATCTAGGGTTACATAAGGTCGGTTACAAAGAAATAAATCTACACATTTGATCGCCAAGCTTGCCTTCCACGCCAAGGAGAGTCCCATCCGGACACGGGTAGAGTCTTCAATCTTTGTACCATTACAGCCCATCAGTCCGGCCCATGGCTAATAGGCCAGACGCCCGAGGACCCCTTAGTCCAGGACTCCCTCAGTAGCCCCTGAGCCTGGCTTCAATGACAAGGTATCCGGCGCATAGATCTGTCTTCGGCATTGCAAGGCGGGCTCCTCCTTCCGAACTCCAAGATAGTCTTCGGATGTAATGATCATGTCCGGACCTGTAACACACATACCACACACCACCGCAGAGAATATAATATTCCACGAGTCCAATCCGCAGTCAACTTTTTGCAACATGACATCACGTCTGCCCGGTCATAATTTCGAACCGTTTCTCGTCTGCTGCTCCATGTTTTGAGACGCGGTCGCCATTGGCACGTCTTGTCAAAGCAGATATCGTGTCCCCTTATTGCAGGATTTTCATCAATACGGGCGTGGGTAACCCAACCGTGCCATTTTCACAGCCCTTGGGAACATGCGAGTTTTAAGGCAAGTGGGGAGGCGTTCAATATTCACTACCTTTATAAGGAGATAAGGATTCCCTTTCTTCACCCACGCCTTCTCCTCCTCTCTGTCCTTCCATTCTCGAGCTCTAGCGCCCAAGATCCTATCTTCTCCACCTCAAGGAAGCACTCAATCATGTTCGGATTCGGTGGCCAAGGCAAGTGGATGGTCTCCTCCATCAAGGAGAAGGACATCACCCAGCTTCGGGGGGGCGGGTATCTGGCGAAAGGAATCACCCACTGTCTGCCCACCAAGGGGCAAGTCATCCCCACCCCGAAGCCTACTGAGAGGGTAGTTTTCCTCCCTCACTTCGTCCGCGGATTGGGGTTTCCACTTCACCCCTTCGTCCATGGACTGATGTACTATTACGGGCTAGATTTCCATGATCTAGCCCCGAACTCCTTCCTCAACATCTCGGCGTTCATTGTCTGTGCGAGGCCTTCCTCCGCATCCAGCCCCACTTCGGCCTATGGCTCAAGGTCTTCAACGTGAAGCCAAAGATGGTGGATGGTCAGCACGTGGTGTGCGGAGGCGCCATGGTGAGCAAGATGCCCAACGTCACTTGGCCCACAGGCACTTTTATGGAGACTGTCAAGGAGTGGCAGAAGCAGTGGTTCTACATCACAGAGCCACGCGGTGCCACTTGGGCGGCGGATCCCGAATTTAAGGCCGGAGCTCCAATGCGGCTCACCTCCTGGAAGGAGAAGGGCCGCAACTAGTCGGCGCCAGACGAGCTGATAGCGCTGCAAACATGCATTCAGAGTATGGTGGATAAAAACATCAAGCTCATCGACGTGATCCAGGTGATGCTGGTTCGCCGGATTATCCCCTGCCAAAGCCGAAGCTTCCCTTTACGGGAATTCGATCCAGAGAAGCACCAGACCCTGGGAGGGCTCTTGGGAACTACTCACGAAGATGCCTGGAAGTTGCTCTTCAAGGGCAACGAGAAGCCGCCCGTCATAGATTCAGACCGTGGGCACGATCACACTCATCCCGTCAATGCGGTAAGTTCTCCTTTTCTCAGGGCGTACCTTCCACTTGTCTATTCAAGGAGGATGCCTAACCTTTGCTGTATTTTTTCAGGTGTGGACGGAGAGAGCAGAGCGGATCCAGAGTTCGGCTCCGCTGCCCGAAGAGCCAGTCATCCCGCTCCTGGCGAAGATGGTGGTTCCGGCGCCCTATCGGCCATCGGAAAAGAAGGCCAAGGGGGCCAAAGGTGGCCCCCGTCGCAAGGGTGCTTTGGACGTGACATTCGAAGACGAAGTGACCCTTTCCTCCGCCGCTAAGGACGACGATGAGGAGGAGGAGGATGAGAACAACCCTCCCCCTAATGAGGGAAAGAAGAAGAGGGCAGCCTCCATGAATCTGGAGGCGGAGACGCCCAAGAAGGGGAAAGGCTCCCTTGCGGATAACTCCGCATGGGATGTCGACAGTAGTCTGGAGCGACGCCCCCGCCCTAAGCCTTGGGATGCATCGTAAGTGCTAAGACTCATACATACCCATAAATCCAGCCTCTCCTCTTCATTGTATTGAATGGTTAATTATGCTGGTGCAGTCCGGCCCACGACAGCTCCCAGTGATCCTCGTCAAGCGGTTCGTTGGATTCAAAGGCGATGGCCAGCGAGTCACCGCCGACCGCTCACTCCCCCAAGGCCAAGGGCGACGCCGAGGTGCTGTCCCGAAGGACTTTCCCAGGCCGGGGAGAGGTTCAGGAGGCGCCAGAAGGCGAAACCTCCGTCGCCGGACACCAGGGGGAGCCAATCCCCCTGGAGACTGGAGATGAGGGCCGTATTCAGTTCGGCCCTCAGCTGAACTCAATTCCGGAGACCGATACAGCTCCGGAATCTGGCATGCAACCTCCTTCGAAAGAAGGGGGTATGCCTATTCTGCCGGTGACCCCTGTCCAACCAGGGGCACCGGATAATCTGCTGGAAGCGCTGCGAGGCGCTTCCATTGTGGATGAACACCGTGTTCTTATGGGCACGGTAATTGAAAGGGTTCAGTCCGCCAAGAGCGGACTAACCGAAGCCTGAAGCAGCCTGCTGACAGGTTTTGAGGTAAGCGACGCAAAAAGAGAAGATCCCAATACAGACAATAGTCCCTGAGACACTATCCGGTGTTTGAAAAGAAAAGCCGAACGGAGGATCAATCCCTTGTTGCAGGAAACTAACTAGATATATCTGAAATGAATACGCAGGCGTCGCTGCTGGCCGCGGCCTCGCATACTGCCGAAGTCTCCGGGCTGAAGTAGAGACTGGAGCAGGCCGAGGAGGAGCTCGGCCAGGTGAGGAGGCAGCTCCAGGAAAAGCAAGGTATGTAATAACCCGTTATACATTCGAAAAGAGTAAAATGATATATATTGACCGAAGTGTCATGATATGTATAGGAGCGACGACCGAGGTCGAGGCCCTAAAAAGGCCCTGGCCGAAGCCGAGGGGAAGGCTGTCAAGGAGCAGGCCGCTCGTAAGAAGCTCAAGGCTCGGGTCAACGAGGTCCAGCAAGAGCTCCAGGATGCGGTGAGGAAGTGCGAGACCTTGGAGCGTGATGCGTCGGCTCAAGAGACAGAACTCGCCAAGGCTCGTCAGAGCATGGAGACGGCCCGGAATAAGGCCCAGGGCGCCCTCCGGGAGATCCAGGAGGCCAGGAAGATCGCGGCGGGTAAGGAATTTAGTATGCAAAGCAAGTATGTGAAGAGGAAGTATCTTTTACTAACCCGGATTCGGAGTTCTCCAGGGGCTTTTGCTGATCTGTCGCGCAGTGTGTCCGACGCTGCGGAGTTCTTCCGAGCCGAGGAAGGGAGCTCCACGGAGAAGCTGTTCTGGTCGCAATATCTTGCGCCAGAACATCCAGTGCCCTTCAGCGATCAGCTAAAACAGCTGGTCGAGCTGCACAGGGTGGCCGAACTGGCCATGAATGATTTAATAATCCTGTTGTGGCCAGTCGAAGCTATACCCAGCAGTTACTTCGGCCTTGTGAAGCGGCTGGTGGATGCTTGTCCTCGGCTGGACGTCGTCAAGCGGTCCATCTGCATCGAGGGCGCGCGTATGGCCTTTGCCCGCGTCAAGGTCTGGTGGGCGAAGATGGACGCCATCAAGATTGTGACCGAGGGGCCGCCCGAGGGCAAGGAGCACTGCACACCTGAGCGGTATTTTGGAGACGTCCTGGAGGGGTCTTGTATTGTAGCAACGTAGTGTTCGCAAGACATTATCTTTGAATGAATGCATTTGAGTTGCGTCTTCCTTGTATGATAAAACAAAGTGGGTATGTAATATAATGTTTTTTTATGTTTTGAAAATTTTACTTCCTGTGCGGCCGTGTTGTATGAAATCTGAGGGTTGGCCAGTCATCGGCTTCTACCCCCATGTAGGTAGTACGGAGGTGTTCGGGATGGAATCTAAACACTCTTTATCCAATTATATGGTCCTTGAAGGAGTTGTTTAGCGCAATGAACCAGGCAATCAGACTATGCGGCTTTAACGCCCTCACTTAGCCATAGGAGTTTGACGATAAAAATGTTGGTGCAGCCCCTAGTATCCGAACTAGAGTGCAATAAGCGCCTGATCGGGAAGTACCGATCCTTCGCATAATGCGGAAGAAATCTCCAACGATTTGCTACCTCCGAAGAGCTGACTGGCTCTCGCCGCATCATGACAGTTAGTTTTCGGCTTTCTCTACTAAGGTGCTCCTTTGGATAAACCAAGGCACAATCGCAGTAGTTCTCCCATTACTACCTTAGCCGATATAGCGGAACGTAAGGTAGCAAGCACAGGAGCCAGGCAACCCAACTATTGACCAAAGACATGATTCAGAGCCAATGTATATAGTGCTAAATTCGGGGTGCCGAACTATAGTATAAAAAGTGTTCGGACTTTTGTTGCCGTATTGCGGGGTGCTATGAAGCCCCTGACAAATATGAAACATACCAAAGTGTACGGGTGCTATCTGATAAGATTATCCACAGGAGGGAAAGAACAAAAAGAAAGGAAAACGGAGAGGGTGCAAAGGTAATAAGCTAGGGCCCTAAAGCTCAGGCCGTGAACTGTTTCCATTGTAATTTGATTAATACGTGAAGGCGCATTGATACAAGTAGTGCGATAAGCAACAGGCTATTTAACATGCCAAAAACCAAGGGAAAGCTGCATGTGGGTCCTGAAAAACAGGTAGAGTGATCGCTAACGAAACCACCTTGAAAGTCCCCCATATGTCACAGCCCTAGAATAATGCTTGTAATTAGTGGCATTGCGTACATGCATCATGTCTAAATTCTGAAAGTTGAATTGAGGGAATTTGAAAAGCCTCAAAAATTTATTTAAAATAAGGGCAAATAACCCTGAAAATGCATTCAATGTTACCAAATGGCCTTAAATAATGTTTGACAATTTTGGCAAGGGTTTTGGTCCAACCCAGAGTTGCTGAACATTTTTTTAAGGATTTATTTTTGGGACTTTGAATTTAAATGAATAGCTATTTGAATTTGAATTATATTCATATAACTAGAATATAACTTCAAATGCCACTGAAATGTTTTATGTGCTTTGGAAAAGTCCATCTAGCAACATAAAAATATTTCAGAGAAGTTGGCACTGGTTTCGAATTTTGTTTGAATTTAAAATAGTGGCCAAATAAATAAAAAGAAAACAAACAGAAATAAAACAGAATAGAGACGTACCTGGCGGCCTGCTACTGTAGTCGGCCCAGCTTCTGAGCAGCCCACCCGAGCCCACCTTGCCAGTCATCTTCCTCGGCGCGCTAGAAGGACAGAGCGCGTGTGGCCGCGGCACGCCGGCACGCGCGCGCCACCTCCTGCTTGCTGCCGCTTCCCCGACGTCGCCCTGGAGATGCCACGCACCTCTCTGCCCTCTCTCTCACACACACACACGCGGTCTCTCCCCTCCCCTCCGCTCTCTCTCTCACGGGCGCCCGAACGAGCCAGAACGCGCCGCCGTAACCCCGCGCCCACAGCCACTGCCTCACCTTCCCAACGCATCCCAGAGCTCCGCCTCGACCTACTCTTCCTCCTCATCGTGCCAAGTGAGCCGGGAAGCTCCGTTTCGTCTTCACCATCATCGTCTTCAACCTGCGGCCGCCGAGATCGCCTCCGTCGCCCCGTTTGCTCCGGTCATCCCCTGAGCTCACCGTCCACCCCACGACGATCACCGTGAGCTTCTTCCCAACCTCCCCCTCTCCGTTCGCTCTGCTGCGCACCGTAGCGACCACACCGCGCTCACCCGATCGTCGGCCGCCGCCTCGAGCTCGTTTCCGGCGATCTCCGGCCGCCCTAGCTGCTGCTGCTACCTGCAACGGGCGCGGGTGAGCCCCAGCTCTCCGTAGCCGCTCTCCGCCGTCCAAACGGTCGCCGGAGCAGCGAGCCCGAGCCCTCCGCCGCGTCTGCTGCCGCCGGTGGCTTAACGCCGGTGTGTTGGCCCCGGCTGACCAGGGGTTTGACCTTTCCTGCTAACTAACCTAGGTTAGTGTTAACTAGTTAGGTTAGTTTAGTTAGTCACTGACACGCGGGACCCACTGGTCAGTTTGACCTGGGCTGACCCGTTGACCGCTGACGTCACAGTGACGCAGTGCTGACGTAGTTAATTATTTTTTGCATTTATTCTTATTCAGGAAACTTCAGAAAATAATGCTAACTTCAAAATTTCATAGAAATTAATCCGTAACTCCAAATCAAACAAATTATATATGAAAAATGATCAGAAAAATCCAATCTATCCATCTGTACCATTTGCAAGCATGTTTGATCAACCTAAGGTTGTTGTATATGACAATTTGCATAATTGGCATTTAAATAAGCACATATGGAGTTTGAATTTGAACCCCTTGTTCAAACCAACTTCATTTAATCTGGTTTCTAGTTGCATTAGCTCATATCACAGCATATTGACATATCATGATCATGCATCATATTGTGCATTGCATTGATTGCGTTCCCTCTTGTTTGCCGGTGGTTGTTCCCCCTCGGCAGACGTATGTTCCGGCGATGAGTTCGATGACACCGATGAAGAGCTATATTATCTTCAGAAGTGCCAGGCAAGCAAACCCCCCTTGTTCATTCCGATACAAGCCCACTCTCTCACTCCTGCTCTCTTTTACTGCATTAGGACAGCAACGATTCAACTGTTACATGCTGCGGTAGTTGAACCCCTTTCCTCTGCATGACCTGTCATTGCCACAGTAAATAGATGAAAGCCACTAGCATGAGTAGGAATTGTTTGAGCCCTGATGTGCCTACTCATTCATGCTTGGTTGTCATGCCTGCTACTGCTTAGAGTTGAGTCAGGTCTGATTCACCGGGGATGAATTGGAATGTTGTGACATGTCCTACTGTGTGTGAGCTAAGTGTGTGAACACGATTTTGTAAAGGTAGCGGTGAGAGGCCATGTAGGAGTACATGGTGGGTTGCTCATTGAAACCGTCCTCAGGAACTGAGTTATGTGTTTGTGATCCATGAAACAGCTACTACCACACGTTGGGCCCTGAAATATGACCCCGCTCGACTTCTTAACCACCCTAGTCCTCTGTCCAGGAGTTGCAAGTAGTTTCTGGTGTTTGTAGTATGTTGGAGGCCGTGCGGAGCGCTGACCCGAGGGGTGGGCTGTGATGCGGTAGGCACGTGGCCGAGTATGCCGGGAGCCCGCTTGGTGTCGCGGAACCCTGTACACATCGTTCGGGGCCGTATGTGGAAACCTCGGCCGGACTCCCTGCGGATGGAACCTGACTAGGCGATAAACCTGGACTAGAGACTACAGGGTTTAGGTAGGTCGTGGTCTACACCCACGTCGGCTTTCGCTTGAAGTCTGCCGAGCACATGTCGTGTGCAGATGCTTAGTGGTGGAAACATGTGTGAAGAAGTACACCCCTGCAGGGTTATAAATGATCTATTCGAATAGCCGCATCCGCGGTAATGGACTTCTGGGTTGCCTATAATAGTTCATAGACAAGTGAAAGTGGATACTCTAAAATGCGCAAGATAAGCGTGAGTGTTATGGATGGCATTCTCGTAGGGAGACGGGAGCGGATACATAGTGGTGTATTGATATGGTGAATATGTGGACTCGTGTGCGCCACCTCAAAAGAGTTACTTGCAGTCATAGTTTAGGATATCCACTGAGTCAAAGTTGGCTTGCTGCAGTCAAACTCCACCACCCCCTTTGTTGATACTGATGCATATGTAGCTAGTTCTGATGTAAGTCTTGCTGGGTACATTTGTACTCACGTTTGCCTATTTTATGTTTTGCAGAGAGATGTTAGTCTCGCTAGTAGTTCCGCGTGGACTTCGACGTTTAGTTTGTTACCTCAGCTACGATCTTGTGCCCTCGGCAGGGTCTTGTAGATAGTCAGGCTTCTCAGCCTTCTTCATTTGTAGTTGTCTGTACTCAGACAAGTTAAGCTTCCGCATGTGCTTGTTGTTTGTATGCTCTGTATGTTGGGGTCATGAGACCCATGTTTGTAATACTTGGTTCCTCGGAGCCTAATGAATAAATACTTGAGTCGTAGAGTTAGGTTGTGATGCCATGTTGTATTTACACATATCGAGCATATTGTGTGTATGATTGAAATGCTTGGTATGTGTGGGATCCGACAACATAGTTGTTTATCCTTGGTAGCCTCTCTTATGGGGAAATGTAGTCTTGTGCTTCCATGAGCCATAGTAGTCCGCTACAGCCCGGTTCACCGGAGTCCTGCTAGCCCAGCACTATTGCTCCGGAAAACTTGACTGGCCGGCATGTGATTCACTTCGTTCCTGTGTCTGTCCCTTCGGGGAAATGTCACGCGGTGACATCCGGAGTCCTGCCTAGCCTGCTACAGCCCGGGTTCCCGGAGTCCTGTTAGCCCAGTGCTACAGCCCGGATTCGCATGCTGCTGACCGACATGATTGATGTTGATTCATGTATGCCTGTCCCCGTAAGTTAGTGCCACTTTGGGTTCACGACTAGTCATGTCGGCCCGGGTTCTCTGCCATATGGATGCTAGCGACACCATCATATACGTGAGCCAAAAGGCGCAAACGGTCCCGGGCCATGGTAAGGCGACACCCGTGGGAATACCGTGCGTGAGGCCACAAAGTGATATGAGGTGTTACAGGCTAGATCGGTGTGACTTAGAATCGGGGTCCTGACAGCTTTGGTATCAGAGCCTGACTGCCTGTAGGATTACCAAGCCAAACTGGTCGAAGTTGAGTCTAGAAATGCTTTAGTTATATAAGGGAATTGATTGTGGAAGGGAACGTAAGGCTCTTTTTACTCCTTTACCTTATGTTCCTCTGATCTGAGTCATCCTCTTCTTTTCTATGGGGATTAAGAACTAGGCCTTCTCATCTATCTATCAGGATGACGTGTTACTAATCCTTAGACTTATAGGATTGATGGATTCAAGTCTCAGTTCAGTTTCTACTACTTCCGTATGTTCATAGCTCGCCTCAGAACCTTGATATTGTGATGCTGAGTGGTCATGGCACTATTTTGCAGGATGTCTCAAATCTTTTTGAGCATTTACAGCCGTTATGCTGTCCGAGTCATCCCAGGTTTCTAGATAGTCTGATGCACTTGCAATCATTCCTCCATGTTCCTGATGTCCATTTGGGCCAGATTAATCACACTAATCGGTGAGTTGAGGTACTCTGTTGCCTCGACATATATGTGGGAGCTATTATTATGACCCTAGGTGTTTTAGGGAGTCACCTAGTAATCTAGCCATGTTTTGTGTTCCCGGTGTGATGATTCTGGCCACCATTCTCGAAAGCATCCCGTGATGCCATTTAGTAGTAGGTATTCTACTCCTGGGTTCTTGACCCAAGATTCACTCTACTTACCTCGTGTTGATAGTGCTGCTCGTACCTTTAGGATATTAGTAACCTGTGTGATAGTCTTCAAGGTCCGTGGTATATCATTCTTCCAAATACCATGAACCATCCTTGGCAGGAGTTTCTTTGAACCAAAAGATCACAATAAGAGTGCTCCTGATGGGTTCTCCATTCGATAATTGTGACTCGGCCAATCCTACCTTTCTGCATGGGTTATCCGGAAGAAATATGCTGAACTTGTTCGACATACTAACCTATGCATCCACAACTCAGAATAATCCTATGTTCCTTTGAGTTGTCTCTCTTTAGTTGTATTCCGACCTTCATCTATCTGTTTTTCCTTGTTTTTAAGCTTCGCAGAAAAGGAATACCAAGCGGAGTCCAAACAGAATAAAACTTCACGATGATTTTTCTTGGACCAAAAGACACCGAGAGGACTTGGAGTCCATGTTAGAAGAGCCGCGAGGCGGCAGCAAGGGTGGAGGGCGCGCCCTAGGGGGGCGCCGCCTACCTTGCCACCTCCTCGGGACTCCTCTGACCTAACCCTTCCTCCTATATATTCACGTATATTCCAGAACCACCAGAAGCATCCACGAAAACACTTTTCCACGGCCGCAACATTCTGTTACCGTGAGATCCCATCTTGGGGCCTTTTCTGCCATCCTGCCTGTCGTGGGAATGAGTCTGACAGTAAGGGTAGGGGGAACATAGGAGGAGGCAGTGTCCTAGCTACGGTGAGGTTGTACGCACAGATTTACGAGTTCAGGCCCCTCTTGGAGGAGGTAACAGCCCTACGTCTCGGTGCCGTGGAGGCTTGTCGACTGAATGTGTGTAATAGTTACAGGGGGTGCGAACCCTTGTGCCAGAGGGGAGGGGTGTCTTATATAGAGTGTGCTAGGCCCCTCGCAGCCCTCAGTTACACAGGGGTTCAATGTGAGTTACGACTAGAACGTTACTGGTAACGCCCGCTATAAATGGTCTTTATGACGACGGAGTGAATGCCTGGCCGTTGCCATCCTGGGGTGACTTTAGGCCTTCTATACTCCGAGTGGGTTTTTGTATGGTCGAGTGAAGTTATCATGGTCGAGTGGAATTGGGATATCCGAGTGGAATCTTCCGTCGAGTGGATTGCACTTCAGGGTGATTTCAGTCGGTATCTTCTGTTGAACCTTACCCTAGGTACATGTCATTGCCAATAGCCCCCGAATGGATTGAGGACCGACTGAAGAAGGGTTGAAGTTGGTTCCGACCTGATTCAATGCCCTGGAGACATTTCCTCAGGGGTCTGAGAGCATGCTGGTACTTTAACTCTTCATCAGTCGCCTTGATCGGTTCTTACCCATGGAATTTCCAAGTGAATTATGCTGCATATCTTCGAGTAGATTGGATTTTAAAATCTCTGACGCGATCGACTGGTTTGCAGGATCCGGATCTCATGGGATTCAAAATTTCGGGGAAGCACACGAGACGGAGCACAGTGCGGTTAGCGGAGCAGGTGAATAGGGACTCCTCGATCTTCGCGCCACCTTTTTCGCCATGTATCGGGCCTGCGACTGTTACGGGATACGCCAGGATTGCACGGGCCCACAGGTCAACCACTCGGAAGCGTGGCCATAAGAGGCGCTGCTACCGAGGCGTGGTATTGTGCGTCTCCATTTGCCCCCTTTCTCTCTGCTTCTCCACCTCGTCTTCCCCAATGCTACACTCCGCCGCCCGCTCCTCTCGAGCTCCGCCGCCATGGCGAAGGACAAGACCGCCGCTCTGGAGCGTGCAAAGAAGGCAACAGCGAAGGGTAAGAAGGCGGCAAAGGGATCGACATCGCGGTCCGGTCTGCATTCTGGTTGGATCCAAGGGGATTGGATCCACTCCACTGTCGTGGAGGAAGATCTGGAAAACCTCGCCGCCGATGGCCTGATTGCGCATGGATACTGGAGGTTGCCAGAGGGGGAGACCAAACAAGAGCCGCGCGCGGGTGAGTGCGTTCTCCTCACCACTCATGTCGACCGAGGATTCTTGCCTCCCCGCCCATTCTTCCGTAGTTTTTTGAACTTCATCGGTGCCCAGATCCACCACTTTCCTCCAAATACCATCTCTTATCTAGCTGCGTTTATTTCAATGTGCGAAAACTTCCTGGGATGCCACCCACACTAGGGTCTATTTAAGCACATCTTCACTTGCCGATCTCAGACGGTGAAGAAAGCCAATCCGACTGATGAGAAGACGCATGTGATCTAGATGTGTGGGGGTTAGGAATCCAGACGAGGAGTAGGAGCACTTTTCCTCCCATGACTTTTCCTGAGTCGGTCAGGGGATGGCAGTCGACTTGGTTCTACTGCAAGGATATTCCGACTCATGGTCAGTCGACTCGCCTTCCTCCTTTTTCTCTAGAGAGACTTCACACCCCTCGTTCTTTGACTGTATCCGCCGAGGAGAAGGGCGAGGTAGCTATCTTGGTCGATGCGGTCGTTGCGCTGGTCCAAGGTGGAGTGACTGGTATGGATCTGTTGGAGGTGGTCCTCAGTTGACGCATCCAACCCCTCCAAGCCCGTGAACACCCAATGTGGATGTATTCTGGCCCAGAAGGCACCGCTCGGGTCCACCCGGAGGAGGTTGCCGAGGAGACGGTGGCTCAGTGGTTGCGGAGCATCACTGGCAAGAAGGACAACCCTCACGGAGCCAGGAGAATCTTGCCATTCGACGCCAATAACGCCCCGGGAGAGGTCGGGCTGGATTTGTCGAGTGTTTATGTCTTGTATCCTCCAATATGCAATTATTCTTGAATCCGACTAATATCTGCAACTTGTGACCTGCAGGTTTTCACGAAGATGTATTCCATGCCGAACAAAGTGCAGCATCTCGGAGAAGGAGCAGAGAGTGAAGGTGGGAGCTCTGACATCGAATATGCAGATGACAGCGAAGACTCTGACAACAGCGAGGAAGTCGACTCACCGCCCCGCTCTGAGCGACACTCCAAGCAGTCACAAGACCCTGCGGGTGGCCATGGCAAAGCAGTTGCGTCGAGTGCGAAGATCCCGAAGCGCACTCGAACGTCAACCCCAGAGCCAACATAGAAGGCCGCGAAGCAGGCCAAAGTCGCCCCGCCCAAGCCTTAGAAGGCCCTGCCCAGGATCAAGGTGACTGTGCCGGTTGCTTCAGCGTAAGTGCATCCTTCCCTTGTCTTTCGTCGCTGTGGTGGACTTCTTAATTTGTCTGACCGAGTGAAACTTAGGAACTCCAGGGCTGCTACTTCTGCAACATCCATGGATGTTGATGGGGAGCGGGCTGATGCGGAGACCGCGGATGTGGCAACCTCTAGAGCAGGCATGACATTGCAAACAGTTTTACTTCCTGTCAATTGCTTTGATGGTCGACTGGAATCTTATTGTGAAATGATTTCAGCGCCAGCAGATATTATCCAACTTCCTGACGATGATGACGATGAGCCTCTGAGGAACAGAGGAGGGAGAGGTAGGACCTTGACCACCTTGCGGTGGTTGAGCAAGAGGGTGCCTTCCAGTTGGGAGTCTTGCCCGCCGACTGAATCTGTTGTTCAAGAACTTGGTGACTCGACTCGGGCTACTGTTGCCTTTGTTGTCCCTTTGTCGACTAACCAGCCTTCTGCGTCAACTGTTCAAACTTCTGGTCTGGCTAAGCAACCTCAGGCTCTGGCCCCTCCAGTTGTGTCATCGAATCCATCGTTGGCTCCATTTGCTCTGCATTACGTCCCGGAGGACCAAACAGGAGTTTCCAAGGAAGCAATAATCCAGGCTGGTCTGATGATGGACCGACTAAAGGTGGTGTACGAGGCCAGCAAGGCCTCATATGACGCCAGCTCACCTCTCCAGACTAATGTCCAAGTAAGTGTGATTGTAAGTTGATTTCCGATTGACTTTTCAGCTTGACCCTTTGCTCTATTAGGATATGCTACCTGAAAATTGCTGCTTTATTATTCGTAAGATATCCGTGGATGAGTGTTTTGGAACCTTTAATGTGCATCTATCATGGGTCTGTGCCTTGCATCCATACACCCACTGGGTGTTTCTTCTTCTGTGTAGTTGTTCCACTTGAGTCAGATAGGTCACGTCGAGTGGAACCAGTGGGGGCATGCTGAGTGCACCCACGCGGGGGTCTGTAGAATATGTTGGTTTGTTGTTCACCACTCGAGTCGGTCAGGCCGTGTCGAGTGAGCTCTGAGTCCAGTGGGGGCACGCTGAGTGCACCCACTCGGTGTAGTCCCTGAGACCGGCGTCGACTGCTTACAGTGGGCGGGGGTCTAAGAACAAGGACTTTCTTTTTTTACTTGGTCCGGACAGGCCGTACCAAGTGAATAACTGAACCAGTGGGGGCACGCTGAGTGCACCCACTGGGTGTAGTCCCCGAGACCATCGTCAAATGTATAATTCGGTGGTGGTCTTAGAACTTCTCTGAACTTGGTCTTCTTCACTCGGAGGTAAAGGAACTTTCTAGTCGTCGACTGAATTATCTTTTTGTTGAATGCAGAAATCTTGTGAGCTTGGTACTCAGTATGTTGCCCTGGAGAAGGAAAATATCCAACTCAATCGTCACCTCGAGCTTGCCAGGAAGAATATGAAGATTGCGGAGGATGAGGTGGCAGCCATGGGAGGTAATAACTTGCTGACTGTATGTTCTGATATTTCTTCTTCTTCATCCTTTGAACCGAGTGAGTGAATCCACTCGAACAGATGTGCATAGTAAGAACCGTCAACTCCAAGCTCGACCGAGGAATGTTATTTCTTTAGAAAAAATGAAGCAGGCATTGGAGCAGAAGGACACTGATCTTGCGGGAGCGCAGAAGGTGGTGTGTGATAAGACCGAACTAGCTGAGAAAAAGCTGGCTTCAGTCGGCAAGCTTGAAGAAGAAAACGCCAATCTGAAGACTGCTGTCGATGAAGTGAAGAAGGAAGCTGCACGGCTGAAGGAGGAGAAGGTGGCCTTAACTGACAAGGTAGGTGAGCTCACTCGGAAGAGAGACGAGTTGGAGGTTTATCTGGGAGGTCTTGCCAAGAAGATGTTCTGTCGGTGGGAAACGACACCTATGGGATCACGGGAATCCCTACTACGGTTGCCGGGGTGCAGGGTTGTGAGAAGAGCAGGGATAATAGTCAGCACGAGGATCGTTTACCCAGGTTCGGGCCGCGAGGATGCGTAAAACCCTAGTCTTGCTTTGGTGGATGTATTGAGTGTTCTTGAGTTCTCCAACTAGCTATGGTGGCTGTGTAGTTCCAAAGAGCCGAATCCCTCTCCAGTACGCCATGGGCCTCCTTTTATAGTCGAAAGGGGCTGCCACAGTGGCACACAGGAGGTGGAAAGGCCTACAGTACTACGATCTTATCGCCCGTATTACAGGACAAGACGCATTTAATGCGCCGCTAAGGTTTCCCCTGGCTTTATCGGGGACGGGAGCGAGGCCCGTCCCGTCCGTCGCTGCTCCTCCTCGCTTTGACACACGCCCTGGCCAGCGATGCGTGCGGCGCCATGTAGGCAGGCAGGTAGCTGAGGTGGCGCAGTAGTAGGGTCTTCACGAAGATCTGCATGCTGCCACGCAGGCGCCTGCCGATCTGGCCTGGAAGCAACATGTTGCCACGCAGGTGCCAGTCCAGCTGGTTGGGCTGGCAGCTGCATGCGAACGGCGGTGGAAAACTTGGCTGGCGCGGGCCTGGGAGTGGCCCCGCTGATGTCCTTGGCAAGGGACTTGCCGGGGGCCCGGCAAGGGTCTTGCCGTGGCGCGTAGTCGTCCCCGGCAAGGATCTTGGCGGGGGTCTTGTGGCCTTCCTCGGCAAGGATTTCACCGAGGGTTGCCGTCTTCTGGTCCTCATCGGATCTCATGTGTCTGTGATCTTGACAAAGATCTGCATGCCATCACAGAGGTGCCTCCCGAGCCCTGGTCCAACCGTAGTTAGTTGGGTTGGAACCCGTGGGCTCAAGGGTGGCTCGCTCTGTTGGTGTTTGGGCAAGTTGCCCCGGCAAGGTTCTTGCCGGGGCCGCGGACGTCTACCCCGGCAAGGGCCTTGCCGGGGGACTCCACCCCGCCCCTTTGCTGTCTTGTGTTTCTGGTCTTGGCGTTTCCTTGATCGTCTTGTGTTGGGCTTCGGCTTCTCTCCGGCTTCCCTCCTTTGCCCTGCTACGTGTGGCCGCGGCGCGTGGCTCTGACTGCCCGTGCACAAGTAAACGGGTCGAAAGGAGAGCCCCTACTTTTGTACACCAACATGTTCATCATGCTCGAGGTACTTTTCCTCATCCGACTAAACCAAAAAACTTCTTCACAACATTTCTGCTAATTCATTTCTTTTCTCCTCGTGCAGAGTTCTGTCAGAATTTCGAGGAGGAAACTGGGCGAATCGAAATGGGATTGGACCCCATCAACTCTCCAGTCAAAGATGAATCTGCCATGAACATGTTGTGACTAGAATCTCGCCTCGCCAGTGTCTTGGACTATATTGCTTGGCTGAAGGTTGCACTATTGCGGATAGACAAGGAGCTATGGCCAGAAGACGTGCTTCAGAATGACCTCGAGTCACTGATGACTCGACTCAGTGAAATCCCGACCGAGTGCAATCATGGAAAAAGTCAGCTGCTCGTTGTGGTGCCGATGTGGCGCTATCACTTGTCCGTGTTCACTGCAAGGACGCCAAGGAAGAAAAGTTGAAAGCTCTTCAGGTGGCAAACACCAAGAAGCTTCAGTTTCAATCTTTCATGGAGACCTTCATCGACGCAGCCACTCGCATCACGGACGGTATTGACTTGGACACCTTCGTCGAGCCAACTAGTCCTCCTCCTGCTGAGTGAAAAACTTGATGATTTGAATTCATTTGCCTCGGAATGCCGAGTGATTATGTAACTGTCAAACTCCTTTGGGCCTGACGCCCGAGTACTTTTGCTTGTGGTTTAGAAACTTTCTGGATTTATCCGAACTTGGTGGTTTTATCCGAATGCAGTTTTCTTGCCTCCAATGTGCTTGGATTTTTTAACTTAGGCGAAGCTGGTTCGCGGCTAAGCCCCCGAGTGAGAGGATCGCTCTCCACTCGGAGTAGTTTTTGTAACTTAGGCGAGTATGGGATCGCAGCTAAGCCCCCGAGTGGGAGGATTGCTCTCCACTCGGAGTAGTTTTGTAACTTAAGCGAGTACGGGATTGCAGCTAAGCCCCCGAGTGGGAGGATTGCTCTCCACTTGGAGTAGTTTTGTAACTTAAGTGAGTACAGATCGCAGCTAAGCCCTGAGTGAGAGGATTGCTCTCCACCCGGAGTAGTTTTGTAACTTAGGCGAGTACGGGATCGCAGCTAAGCCCCCAAGTGGGAGGATTGCTCTCCACTTGGAGTATTTTTGAAACTTAGGCGAGTACGGGTGTAACACCCCCGTGTAATGATGCTACAGTAACCCTGGGGTTAAGTTAATCATTTTGCTTAACAAGTGTTTGATCACCCTTGGTTCTCTCTCATTTCAAATTCCAATTGAATTCAATTTCAAATTCTGAGTGAAATTCAAAATTGCTCAAACATGAAAACTAAAATGTTCATCATGTGGAACATATTCATCTGGTAATATTGGTGGTGAACCAACATTTTTGCAAAATGTCTAAGTAGCCTAAAATAGCTAAAAAGGAAAAGGGCCACAACCCCTGGCCTCCCAGTGGGCTTCGGCCCACCCGAGCCAACTGGCCCAGCTAGGCCGGCCCACTCCCCCCCTGTCGTCTTCCCCCTCCCCACTGTGCGAGCGACCGCGCGCGCACGTCTCCACCGGACCACCTCGCCGGCCTCGCCGGGAGAGGATAAGGGCGACGCCTCGAGCCCTCCCCTCACCTACCGCCACATCCACTCCCCCTGGATGCCTCGCCATTTCCCCCTTCTCTCTTCCTCGCTCTCTCACTCCCCTCTCTCTGACCCGAGCGCACCCGCGGCCATCCTCCGTCGTCACCGCGGCCACCGGAGTCGTCTCGTCCTCCTGACCTGTCCACCAGCACCGTCGACGTCTTCTCCCTCTTCCCCGGCCTCGCGTCCGAGCCAGAGGCCACTACATCGCCCGGATCGAGCCGGCGACCACTGTGGATCGCCGGAGCTCCTCCACTCCATCCGTCGACGACTCCGTCGACCCGCTGCGCTCCTAAACATCCAAGGGCCACCGTGAGCCACACCATAAGCTGCCGCACCGAACCCCTCTTCCCTTCCCCTCTCTGTAGGTGTAGTTGTCGTCCCTCTTGCAACCGAGCTCGCCGCTGCCCGCGCTCGTCTCTGGAGTGGCCACGGTGACCTTTTGGTACCGTGCGCGCCACTGCCGTGAGCACCGCATCGCGTAGACAGCCCCAACCCTTTTCGTATACATGTTTGCGCGCCACAGTGTTGTCCCCGTCGAAGCCCGATCGCCGTCGTCGCCTACCATCGCTGCAACAGCCGACTCCGACCACCTCAGTCGCTCCCACCGCCACCAAACGGCGCGGAATCGAACGGCCGTTCGGACGGACCTTGCCACGCCCCTCCCCGTGCCCCGTAGCGCGATCCCGACGAGGTCCCGAATGCCACCACCGCCTCCACTCGTCGCCGGCGCCGTTTTCGGCAGCTCCAGCTCCGGCAGGCCTCACCATGCTACGCGGCGGGCTCTCCCCGTTCGAACGCGCCCGCCCGCGCCCGTGTAGGCCCCCTGTAGACGAATCCCGACGAGGCCGAGCGCCCTCCGCCGCGTTTTCGTGCTCGCCGGCGTTCAACCGCCGGCCTGCTGAGCTGGCACACCTGGGGCCACCCCCTGGGTCACTGCCAATGGGGCCCCTGGCCCCCTGTTGACCAGTTGACCTGGTCACCTGTGCTGACTGGGCAGGCCCCAGCCACTGACGTGCGGGCCCCACCACTTAAATAACTAATTAAAATGATTTTATAATTAAAAGTAATTAGTTTAGCTAATTAGTCACTGACATGTGGGGCCCAACTGCCAATTAACACCCTGTTCAATTAAAATAACCCACTGTTAGCCCTCTGTCTATGACATGTGGGACCCACTGGTCAGTTTGACCTGGTCAGCGAGTCTGTTGACTGCTGACGTCATCAGCACGTCATGCTGGCGTCATTTTATCTTTTCTGTTAATTTAAATAAATCCAGAAAATGGTTTAATTTTTGAAAATTCATAGAAAATAAACCGTAACTCGGATGAAAATGTTTTCTATATGAAAGTTGCTCAGAAAAATCCAACGAATCCGAATACGCGGTCCATTCATCAGTCAACATGGAACATTCCCCCTCCGGTCATCTGTCTGACACAGGTCCGGAACCGGGAAAACATTCCCGGTTGAATTCCCCCTTCACCTATATCGTGTAGCCTTACGTTAGGTCACACCCGGCACCGCATACTGCCATGTTATGCTTTGTGATGCTTTGTCTGCTTTATATTTACTGTTTCTTCCCCCTCTTCTCTCCGGTAGACCCCGAAACTTATGCCGCCCCTATGATCGACTACGTCGATGACGACCCCTCCTTGCCAGAGCAACCAGGCAAGCCCCCCCTTTGATCATCCCGATATCGCCCATTCCTTTCTCTCATGCTAGCATTAGATTTTGCTACTGTTATTGTTTGCTCCTATTCTGATGCATAGCCTGCTTTTGTAACCTGCTCATTGTACCTTACCTACTTATCCTAAACTGCTTAGTATAGGTTGGTTAGTGATCCATCAGTGACCCCCACCTTGTCCCAGTTGCCCCGCTTTATGTTCGAAGACCCGATCAACGGGATCGAAGACTAGGCCCCGGCACCGCACATCACTTTCCCCTTAGTTGCTCGACACTACTGGGTTACTATCGAGTGCCGAGGGTGAGGCCTCATCAGCACTTCTGATGTTAACCCGCTAGTGTAGTTATTCAGTCGTGGTCATCGAGGGTGATTCCGCCTTAACCACTTCCGATACGACTCTGTCGTGCAACCCCTCAAGTGTGAACCTCGAGGGTGGTCCCTCTTACGTTCACCTTGATGATTACATCGAGTGGAATTCATCGGGGGTGATTCCTCGGGTTTTCCCCTTGATGTTTGGACACACGGTTACTATGACTTTACACTGAACCATGTTACTAAAGATGGGTCGACCCTGAGGGGTACCCGCGCGAGCATAATTGCGAGTGATGTGGAGTCGGGTTGACCTGGAAGGTGCCCGCGAGATAATTACGAGGTGTGGCCGGGCATTCCTAGCCCTTGCCGCAAGTCCTCGAGACGGGGCGACGGGGTCACATCTTTCGTGAGTCTCTGCTTGTTACCGCACGTTCCTAATCCACTACGATTTGGATATTTGATCCGAGGGGCCTCTGGTCTGATAGCACTAACCATCACGTGGGCCTAGTATGGGCGTTCTGCGTCGTATGCATCAGCCGAAGCTTAATAGACATCATGCGACTAAGCGGCGAGCGTCGGGTTGGACTGGTAAGCTCCCGCCTTTTTAAGGAGGTAGCTAGGTCTGCTCACCGGCCGCCCACGCAACGTGCAGGAGTTCCCGGGGCGATGGCCCATGACCCCTGGGGGCATAGGTTTAGTCCGGCGTGCTTGACCTCTCTATTAAGCCTAGGTCGGGTTGCGACGTATTGTTTGGCCGAGGCCGGGCATGACCCAGGAAAGTGTGTCCGGCCAGAGTTAATCGAGCATGGTGGGTAAGTTGGTGCACCCCTGCAGGGAAGAAAACATCTATCAATAGCCTGTCCTACGATAACGGACACTTGGAGTTAACTGGAACTGGATACTTGTGATGAGTAATGGATTGTGATGATAACTGGATAGTATGGCTCTGGGATTGCTTTCTTGCAGGGAGTCGAGAAAGGATCTCTAGCCGAGGTTGATAACACTACTACTACTTTAGTTATGCTACTCTACTCCCTCCTGTTGCTGCAAGATGGTGGTTTCCAGAAGATGCTAGTCTTCGATAGGACTAGGCCTTCTCTCTATTCTGGCATTTCTGCAGCCCAGTCCACATATACAACCTTCCTTTGATAATGTTGCATATGTAGTGTAGATCCTTGCTTGCGAGTACTTTGGATGAGTACTCACGGTTGCTTTGCTCCCCCTTTGCCCCTTTCTTCTTCTTTCCGGTTGATGCAACCAGATGTCGGAGCCCAGGAGCCAGATGCCACCGCCGATGCCTACTACTACGTGGAGACCGACGACGATCAGGAGTAGTTAGGAGGCTCCCAGGCAGGAGGCCGCGCCTCTTCGATCGTGTTGCTTTTGTGCTAGCCTTTTTAAGGCATCCCTGTTCAACTTATATCTGTACTCAGATATTGTTGCTTCCGCTGACTTTTGTGTATTCGAGCTTATGGATTCGAGCCCTCGAGGCCCATGGCTTGTAATATAAAGCTTGTATTATTTTATTTGTGTCTAGAGTTGTGTTGTGATATCTTCCCGTGAGTCCTTGATCTTGATCGTACACATTTGCGTGTATGATTAGTGTACGATTGAATCGAGGGTGTCACAAGTTGGTATCAGATCCGACTGCCTGTAGGTAGCCCCCTTTCCAACTCCTTGGCCGAAGTTGAGTCTAGTCACTGAAAAACTTTTACTAACATTGGTTGTGTGGCTTACGGGCCCACGTCGCCATTGGGTGGTATTAGGATCTTTTACTCCTCATCTATACTCTGGGACTCTGATCTCTCTTCCATTCGGGTTAAACGAATTTACTAACTCTAACATTAGGATCCCGTGACCACATTCACCCCAAAGTTGGATAAGCCATAGCTATTCCTTAGAATAGTATTTTGAGTAGTGCACACACTGTCGTGTTGACTACTAAGTGGTATCCATCGTACCTCTTTCTTTATGCATGTTTCATCATGAATGATACTTGTCTTTGCAAATGCTCAATGCTGAACTACCCCCCTGTTACTTGTTAGCAGGATGGTTAGACCCGCTGGTCGTGGCCGTGGTGCCAACGATCCACCACCGCCCGAATTCTTTGCCGGAATGATGCAACAATTTGAGCTGAACCGCCAGTTCATGGAAGGAATGATGGCTCAGTTTCCTCGTCCGAATATGAATCAACAGCCAACCCCAGTAACTCTGCAGGACTTCATGCGCCTCAACCCAACTATCTACCGCAGCTCAACTCAACCCCTTGATGCTGATGACTGGCTCCGCGACATCACGTATGAAATGGAGTCTGCTAGTGTTGCCCCTGCCAGCTATGTCACCTTCGCATCCTTCTTCCTCAAGGGTCCTGCTGCTCAATGGTGGGACAGCCACAGGCGTACCCTACCTGCTGGAACGGTCATCACTTGGCCGGATTTCCAAGCCGCCTTCCGTGCCCGCTTCATTCCTCAGGGAATCATGGACAGGAAGAAGCGAGATTTCCGTAACCTCACCCAAGGCAACAAGTCTGTAGATGCTTATCAACGGGAATTTCTGGACTTGTCACGTTATGGTGAAGAAGACATTGCAACTGATGCTCGTAAGCAAGAGAAGTTTCGTGATGGACTTCACCCTGATATCAAGCTAGCACTGCTCGTTCATGACTTTGCCGACTTCGCCACCTTGGTGAACAAGGCTATTCATGTCGAAACTGGTCTGCAGGAACATCAGGGATCCCTCAGGCGCGACCGTGACGCTGGCTCATCTTCGGGCTCGTCCGCGCAGAAGCGTCGGATATGGATCCCCCACAACATGTATCGTCCAACTGCACCCGCACCAAGACAGTCGTATGTAACACCCCGCATGTAACTTTCCATATTTGTAACTCCAACTCTTGCCATTTTCGGCTTTGTGTTATGATATTCTCTCCGTGGTCGGGTTTTGTTTTTCGTTTTGCATTTTGTTCATGTCATGCTTTTCATATCATGTCATCATGTGCATTGCATTTGCATACGTGTTCGTCTCATGCATCCGAGCATTTTCCCCGTTGTCCGTTTTGCAATCCGGCGCTCCCATCTCCTCCGGTGCACCCCTCTTGTTTTCTTTCGTGAGCGGGTGTCAAACATTCTCGGAATGGACCGAGGCTTGTCATGTGGCCTTAGTATACCACCGGTAGGCCACCGGTCAAGTTTCGTTCCATTTGGAGGTCGTTTGGTACTCCAACGGTTAACCGGGCATCCGCAATGTCCATTTGTGTGTTGCAGCAAACCCCCCCCCCCTCAAAACAGCTCAAAACCCACCAAACTCTCTTCCATGTTGTAGGTCGTTCGATCACGATCGTGAGGGCGAAAACCGCACCTCATTTGGACCCTCCTAGCTCCCTCTACCTATATATTTGCATCTCCCCCGAAAACATTCGCAGATAAACCCTAGACCCGCTCCCTCTCCGCCGCCGGACACGTCCGGGCGGAGCCGGACGCGTCCACTTCCACCGCCGCTACCACGTGTCACCGCCGCCTTCGCCGTCGCCGCCGGCCCGCCCGAGCCGGCGCCCTCCTCCTCGCGCCGCCGCGGCCTCCCCGCCGCCGCCGACCGGCCGCCGCCATCGCCTCGCCGGCGTGCCCGCCCGCCGCCACCGCCGCGGCTCCAACCGCCGCCGCCGCGCGCCACCACCGACGCCGGCGCCGCCCGCCGCCGCGGCAACGCCGCCTCCCTCCGGCGCCGCGCCTCCCCTCCAGCCTCTCCCTCCTCTGCCCCGGCGCCGCCCTCCATCGCCGACGACGAGCTCGAGCTCCATCGAGCAAGATCCGATCTGGTAGTCGCGTACGTTGACTTTTCCCCGTCCCCCGATATTTCTGTCTTCAATATTTCACAGCAAGTGTCCATGTTCAACAGTGCATAACTCCTTGTACATAGCTCCGTTTCGCGCGTGTAATATATCAAATTGTTCGTCTCGTGATGCTCTACATTTTGTTCAATTGCACCATGTTCATTAGAGGTCATATTGATGCCCAAATCTCTGTTGCAAAAGGGCTAGTTGCTGTTATCTGCTGGTTCTTATCAGAACTTGGAGATTTGTCATTTTTGTATCATTTAATCTGTGCATCTTATGGGCATGAGCTCTACATGTGTTTTGTTGTATGCCATGCTATGTTTCCAGTGGTGTATGCCATGTATTTTTGTGATCTCTGTGATGACTAGCACAAGCATGCAAACTAGGCCCCGTAATGTTTCTGATTTCAGAGTAGTATTTTCTCTAAGTCTTTGTCTGCTGTTATTTTGTTGCCTTATAAACTTGATGCTACAGAGAGATCCATGCATATTTTGGAGATGTTCAGTAAGGATGATTTGTAGATATAGTTGTAATAGATCCATTCCTGCCCTTGTTTGCAATTATGGAGTGCCATAGCATGACTCAATCTTGCTCTACTTTTGCTATAAAATATTTCTGGCAGATTCTTAACATGATATGCAATTTTGCCAAGCTTGTTGTAGTTGATCCATACATGCTATGTACTTGTTCTTGTCATGGTTAGATTCATAAACATGCCATCTTGGTGTAGGTATGCTTATTTTGTCATGCGTTGCTCTGTAGTGAGTGCATCAAGCTCACAAAGAGGCCTTCATATTATTATTTCTGCCATGCTCTGTTTTCTGCCAAGTCTGAAACCTGATAACGGAACTTGCTATGTTTATATGCTTGCCATCATATCTTCTGGTCCTTTTTGGCTTATGGTCAGTAAGGGACTTTTGTCATATGCATTTAGTAGAACACTGCCATGTCTTGTTTTGACATGTTAAGTTCCTGTAGTATGTTGATTTCATGCTCTGAACATTGCTACCTGATACTGTTTTCTGCCATGTCCAGTAATTTCACAAAGTCTGTGAACCTGTTATCTTTTGCACTTTTGCCATGCTTGTTTGAGCTTGTTATGTTGTGATCTAGCCGTAGCTCAGTGTTCATCTTTTGTCAAGCATCTCCTGTAGATTACTTCCATATGCTTTGTTGCTATGTTGGAGTGCTGTAGCATAGTTTCTTGTTGCATTTTAAGTGCTATCATGCTGTTAATCGCAGTTTCGTGTCATTCTTGTTTTGCTTGCCATTTGCAAACCGTGCATCCGTTTCCGGTGATCTTTATATCGATTTCGACCGAAATCATCTCATCTTTCCAGTGGCATGCTTGGTTTGCCAAGTTACTGACTTGTTCATCATTTTCCTTCCGGAGCACGCATATGCATCGCATATCATATCTCGCATATCATACATGTTTTGCATCATGTTGCTTGTGCTTTTCTCGTGATTGATTGTGGTTCCGTTGCTTGTGTTCTTGTCTTGGGTAGAGCCGGGAGACGAGTTCGTGAACGAGGAACCTGTTGAGTACGCTTACGAGGATCAAGCTCTCGACAACTCTGAGAACCTTGCAGGCAAGATGACCACCCCTCAAAATCACTTCTATCTTTGCTTTGCTAGTTGTTCGCTCTATTGCCATGCTGCGCTACCTATCACTTGCTATTTCATGCCTCCCATATTGCCATGTCAGCCTCTAACCATCCTTTCCTAGCAAACCGTTGTTTGGCTAAGTTACCGCTTTTGCTCAGCCCTTCTTATAGCGTTGCTAGTTGCACGTGAAGTTGAAGTTGGTTCCATGTCGGAACATGGATATGTTGGGATATCACAATATCTCTTATTTAATTAATGCATCTATATATTTTGGTAAAGGGTGGAAGGCTCGGCCTTATGCCTGGTGTTTTGTTCCACTCTTGCCGCCCTAGTTTCTGTTATACCGGTATTATGTTCCTTGAGTTTGCGTTCCTTACGCGGTTGGGTGATTTATGGGACCCCCTTGACAGTTCGCCTTGAATAAAACTCCTCCAGCAAGTCCCAACCTTGGTTTTACCATTCGCGACCTAAGCCTTTTTCCCCCGGGTTTTCTAGAGCCCGAGGGTCATCTTTATTTTAAACCCCCGGGCCAGTGCTCCTCTGAGTATTGGTCCAACCTGTCAGTCGCCGGTGGCCACCAGGGGCAACTCTGGTCTGGCCTATCGGAAGCTTGGACAATCCGATGTGCCCTGAGAACGAGATATGTGCAGCTCCTATCGGGATTTGTCGGCACATTCGGGCGGCTTTGCTGGTCTTGTTTTACCATTGTCGAAATGTCTTGTAAACCGGGATTCCGAGACTGATCGGGTCTTTCCGGGAGAAGGTTTATCCTTCGTTGACCGTGAGAGCTTATGATGGGCTAAGTTGGGACACCCCTGCAGGGTATTATCTTTCGAAAGCCGTGCCCGCGGTTATGAGGCAAATGGGAATTTGTTAATGTCCGGTTGTAGAGAACTTGTCACTTGACCCAGTTAAAATACATCAACTGCGTGTGTAGCCGTGATGGTCTCTTCTCGGCGGAGTCCGGGAAGTGAACACGGTCTGAGTTATGTATGACGTAAGTAGGAGTTCAGGATCACTTCTTGGTCATTGCTAGATGACGACCGTTCCGTTGCTTCTCTTCTCGCTCTCTTTTGCGTATGTTAGCCACCATATATGCTTATTGCCGCTGCAGCTCCACCTCATTACACCATCCTTTCCTATAAGCTTAAATAGTCTTGATCTCGCGGGTGTGAGATTGCTGAGTCCTCGTGACTCACAAATTCTACCAAAACAGTTGCAGGTGCCGACGATGCCAGTGCAGATGATGGGATCGATCTCAAGTGGGAGTTCGATGACGAACGTGGTCGTTACTATGTGTCTTTTCCTGATGATCAGTAGTGGAGCCCAGTTGGGACGATCAGGGATCTAGCATTTGGGGTTATCTTATTTTCATTTGGATCTTGACCGTAGTCGGTCTATGTGTGTATTTTGGATGATGTATGGATTATATTTATGTATTGTGTGAAGTGGCGATTGTAAGCCAACTCTTTATCCCATTCTTGTTCATTACATGGGATTGTGTGAAGATGACCCTTCTTGCGACAAAACCACTATGCGGTTATGCCTCTAAGTCGTGCCTCGACACGTGGGAGATATAGCCGCATCGTGGGCGTTACATCCTATGTTGCACCTCGTCTGCCTCCTCCACCGCAGAGGCAGCCTCTTCGAGATGTACCATCCCAAGATCCTGCTCCCGATCCCAATGATGGTCTGTGCTTCAGATGTGGCCGCCCAGGCCACCTTGCTAAAGAATGCAACCAGAAAAAGAGCCAGCTGGCTCTGCCTTCAACTGGCCATAACAATCAGCCCCATAACAACAATGCCAGACCTTATGGTCGTGGTCAGGCTAATCATGTTGATCTGAATGAAGCTCCAGACCAGCCTGCCACGGTGATGGGTACTCTTCTCGTTAATTCAGTACCGGCTTTTGTTTTATTTGATTCAGGAGCATCGCATTCATTCATGTCAGAAAATTTTGCATACGCACACGACATTCGATGCGAGCCCATGAACACTCCGATAGTGGTACGCAACCCTGCGCGTCAGTGTTGAACTACCATGATTGGTCGCGACGTCCCCGTTGAAATTGAAGGGTTGGAATTCCTTGTTTCTCCCATTATTCTGGAGTCTTCCAATATTGACCTCATTCTGGGAATGGAATGGTTGAAAGCGCATACTGCCTCTATCGTTTGCGCCACCAAGGTCGTTCACCTCCTACATCCTTCCGATGAGATAGTAACCTACCATGCTCAGCTTGTTCAAAATGCTGAAGCACGACTTTATGCTTTGAATGCGTTGAACGCAGCACCTCTTGAGGGAATTGAAAAGATTCCAGTCGTTCGCGACTTCCAAGACGTATTTCCAGAAGAACTTCCAGGAATACCCCCTGCCCGGGCTGTCGAGTTCGTCATCGACTTGAAACCAGGCACCGTTCCTATTGCCAAACGACCCTACAAGATGCCACCTCATGAACTCCTTGAACTTAAGGAGGAAATCGACAAATCTCTTCACAAGGGTTTCATTCATCCAAGTTCCTCTGCTTGGGGAGCACCTTCTCTCTTCGTCAAGAAGAAGGACTGAACAAACTGTTTGGTCCAAGACTACCGTCCTATCAACCAAGCTACAATTCAGAACAAATATCCCCTTCCTCGGATCAATGATCTGTATGATCAACTTGCTGGTTCATCGATTTTCTCTAAACTCGACTTGAGGTTGGGTTACCACCAGATCCGTGTTCGTGAAGAGGATATTCCAAAGACCGCATTCGTCACTCATTATGGTTCTTACGAGTACACCGTCATGTCTTTTGGCTTGACCAATGCTCCAGCTACATTCTCCCGTCTGATGAACTACATATTCATGGATTACCTCGACAAGTTCGTCGTAGTCTATCTGGATGATATCCTGGTATATTCGAAGAACAAAGAAGAACATGCTGAACATCTTCGACTTGTTCTAGAGAAGCTTCGAGAGCATCAACTTTATGCCAAGTATTCCAAGTGCGAATTCTGGTTACCCGAAGTCACCTACCTTGGGCATGTCATCTCCAAGGATGGTATTGCCGTCAACCCAGAGCGAGTTCAGGCTATTCTTGACTGGACCCCTTCGAAGACTGTCAAGCAAGTCAGAAGCTTTCTCGGACTAGCTAGCTATTGTCGCCGCTTTGTCGAGAACTTCTCCAAGATCGCCAAGCCACTGACCAATCTGCTACACAAAGGCATTAAGTTTGATTGGACAGACAAATGTTAGGAAAGTTTCTAGGCACTCAAGGACAAGCTGACTTCTGCCCCAGTGCTTGCTCCCCCTGATTCTCGCAAAGACTTCGTCATCTATTGCGACGCTTCACGACAAGGATTAGGCTGTGTCCTAATGCAAGAGCGCAGAGTGATTGCTTATGCCTCCCGTCAAGTGCGTGCTCACAAAGAGAACTACCCAGTTCACGACCTCGAGCTTGCTGCGGTTATCTTTGCACTGAAGCTATGGCGACAGTACCTTCTCGGTAATCGTTGTGAGATCTTCACTGATCATCAGAGTCTGAAGTACCTGTTTACTCAGCCAGATCTGAACCTCCGTCAGCAGCGGTGGATGGAAGCTATTGCTGACTACAACTGCGGTATATCTTATACCCCTGGCAAGGCTAATGTAATGGTCGATGCCCTGAGTCGTAAGTCTTATTGCAACAATCACATGGTCTTCAAAGCTCAACCCCGCCTTTATGAAGAGCTATGCAAGCTGAACCTTCAACTAGTTCCACAGGGTTCTCTGAATAACCTTGTCTTGGAACCAACTCTTCTGAAAGCAATCAAGTCTGCTCAAGCCAAAGATGCACATGTTGATCTGATGAAAAAGGATCTTGCATTAGAGAAATCCAGAGATTTCTCACTTGGTGAAGATGGAACCTTATACTTCAGAGATCGCATTGTAGTACCCCGGTTCGAGCTTATGATAGAGAAGGTGATGAAAGAAGCGCATGACACCCCTCTCTCTATTCATCCGGGAAGTACCAAGATGTATCTAGACATCCGTCAGAAGTACTGGTGGTCTAATATGAAGCAAGACATTGCTTGATATATTGAAGAATGTGACGTTTGTCGTCGCGTCAAAGCAGAACATCAGAAACCGGCTGGACTTCTACAACCGCTTCCGATTCCTGAATGGAAGTGGGATAAGATCCAAATGGACTTCGTCACTGGCCTTCCCAAGTCTCAGAAAGGTAACGATGCTATCTTTGTCGTCATCGACCAATTCTCGAAGGTTGCTCACTTTCTGCCAGTCAAGGAGACAATCACTGCTAGTCAATTAGCAAACTTGTATATCTCCAGAATTGTGTCACTCCACGGCATTCCGAAGGAGATCAGTTCAGATCGCGGCAGTATATTCACTTCAAAGTTCTGGGATAGTTTCCAAGAGGCAATGGGAACTCATATTACCTGGAGCACTGCTTATCATCCCCAATCCCAAGGCCAAGTAGAGCGAGTCAATCAAATTCTTGAAGACATGCTTCGGGCTTGTGTTATTTCTTTTGGCAAGAAGTGGGAAGAATCTCTTCCTTATGCGGAGTTCTCTTATAACAACAGCTATCAAGCCAGCTTGAAGATGGCACCCTTTGAAGTGCTCTATGGACGTAGTGCCGAACCCCTCTAAATTGGTCAGAAACTGGGGAACGGACGCTCATTGGTCCAGACATTATTCAACAAGCTGAAGAGCAGGTTCGCATTGTCCGGGATAATCTCAAGGCGGCCCAGTCCCGCCAGAAGAGCAACTATGACCGGAAACACTGGGGTTCAACTTATCAACCTGGTGAGCAAGCTTATCTGCGTGTCACTCCTTTGAGAGGCACTCATCGGTTCGGAGTCAAGGGCAAGCTAGCTCCGCGCTACATTGGTCCTTTCCGCATTCTGGCCCGTCGTGGGCTGGTGGCTTATCAATTGGAGTTGCCACCTCAGTTCTCTCACGTTCATGACGTCTTCCATGTGTTGCAACTTCGTCGATGCTTCAAGGATCCGGAACGTGAAGTGGATCCGGAATTGATTAAAGTTCAAGATGATCTCACATACAAAGAGCATCTGATCCGCATTCTTGAAGAAGCTGAACGTCGAACCCGCCAAAAGGTTACCAAGTTCCTCAAGGTGCAATGGTCGAATCACACTAAAGATGAAGCCACTTGGGAACGCGAAGATAACCTCCGGGCTGAATACCCCGACCTGTTCCCTTCTACCTCTTAATTCTCGGGACGAGAATTTCTTTTAGAGGAGGAGAGTTGTAACACCCCGGTGTAATGATGCTACCGTAACCCTGGGGTTAAGTTAATCATTTTGCTTAACAAGTGTTTGATCACCCTTGGTTCTCTCTCATTTCAAATTCCAGTTGAATTCAATTTCAAATTCTGAGTGAAATTCAAAATTGCTCAAACATGAAAACTAAAATGTTCATCATGTGGAACATATTCATCTGGTAATATTGGTGGTGAACCAACATTTTTGCAAAATGTCTAAGTAGCCTAAAATAGCTAAAACAGAAAAGCTAAAAAAAAAAGGAAAAGGGCCAAAGCCCCTGGCCTCCCAGTGGGCTTCGCCCCACCCGAGCCAACTGGCCCAGCTAGGCCGGCCCACTCCCCCCTGTCGTCTTCCCCCTCCCCACTGTGCGAGCGAACGCGCGCGCACATCTCCACCAGACCACCTCGCCGGCCTCGCCGGGAGAGGATAAGGGCGACGCCTCGAGCCCTCCCCTCGCCTACCGCCACATCCACTCCCGCTGGACGCCTCGCCATTTCCCCCTTCTCTCTTCCTCGCTCTCTCACTCCCCTCTCTCTGACCCGAGCGCGCCCGCGGCCATCCTCCGTCGTCACCGCGGCCACCGGAGTCGTCTCGTCCTCCTGACCTGTCCACCAGCACCGTCGACGTCTTCTCCCTCTTCCCCGGCCTCGCGTCCGAGCCGGAGGCCACTACATCGCCCGGATCGAGCCAGCGACCACTGTGGATCGCCGGAGCTCCTCCACTCCGTCCGTCGACGACTCCGTCGACCCGCTGTGCTCCTAAACATCCAAGGGCCACCGTGAGCCACACCGTAAGCTCCCGCACCGAACCCCTCTTCCCTTCCCCTCTCTGCAGGTGTAGTTGTCGTCCCTCTTGCAACCGAGCTCGCCGCTGCCCGCGCTCGTCTCCGGCGTGGCCACGGTAACCTTTTGGTACCGTGCGCGCCACTGCCGTGAGCACCGCATCGCGTAGACAGCCCCAGCCGTTTTCGTATACATGTTTGCGCGCCGCAGTGCCGTCCCCGTCGAAGCCCGATCGCCGCCGTCGCCTACCATCGCTGCAACAGCCGACTCCGGCCACCTCAGTCGCTCCCACCATCACCAAATGGCGCGGAATCGAACGGCCGTTCGGACGAACTTTGCCGCGCCCCTCCCCGTGCCCCGTAGCGCGATCCCGACGAGGTCCCGAACGCCATCACCGCCTCCACTCGTCGCCGGCGCCGTTTCCGGCAGCTCCAGCTCCGGCCGGCCTCACCACGCGACGCGGCGGGCTCTCCCCGTTCGAACGCACCCGCCCGCGCCCGTGTTGGCCCCGTGTAGGCGAATCCCGGCTGTCTCCGGCGTCGTGCCGCCGGAGAGGTCGCCGGAGCCTTCTCCGGCACCCTGCCGATGTGGCCGGTCAGGGCCACACCCCTGGGTCGCTGCCAGCGGGCTCCACGGGTCCCAGTTGACCGGGTTGACCCAGTCAACTGCTGACTGGGCAGCTTAGTACCCCTGACATGCAGGCCCCACCACATAATTAAGCTAATTAATATGTTTTTTATAATTAAAAGTAATTAGTAATCTAGTCTGCCACTGACATGTGGGGCCTAGCTGTTAATTAACCACATTTTAGTTAGTTTTAACTTCTGTTAGTCCACTGTCTATGACAGGTGGGACCCACTGGTCAGTTTGACCTGATCAGCGAGTCTGTTGACTGCTGACGTCATTAGCACGTCATGCTGACGCATTTTATCTTTTCTGTTAATTTAAATATATCCAGAAAATGGTTTAATCTTTGAAAATTCATAGAAAATAAACCGTAACTTGGATGAAAATGTTTTCTATATGAAAGTTGCTTAGAAAAATCCAACGAATCCGAATACGCGGTCCATTCATCAGTCAGATGCCTCTAACTATCTGAACATGGAACATTCCCCCTCCGGTCATTTGTCTGACACAGGTCCGGAACCGGGAAAACATTCCTGGTTGAATTCCCCCTTCACCTATATCGTGTAGTCTTACGTTAGGTCACACCCGGCACCGCATATTGCCATGTTATGCTTTGTGATGCTTTGTCTGCTTTATATTTACTGTTTCTTCCCCCTCTTCTCTCCGGTAGACCCCGAGACTGATGCCGCCCCTGTGATCGACTACGTCGATGACGACCCCTCCTTGCCAGAGCAACCAGGCAAGCCCCCCTTTGATCATTCCGATATCGCCCATTCCATTCTCTCATGCTTGCATTAGATTTTGCTACTGTTATTGTTTGCTCCTATTCTGATGCATAGCCTGCTTTTGTAACCTGCTCATTGTACCTTACCTGCTTATCCTAAACTGCTTAGTATAGGTTGGTTAGTGATCCATCAGTGACCCCCACCTTGTCCTTGTTGCCCCTGCTTCATCATCGAAGACCCGATCAACGGGATCGAAGACCAGGCCCCAACACTGCACATCATTTCCCCTTAGTTGCTCGACACTATTGGGTTACTATCAAGTGCCGAGGGTGAGGCCTCAACAACACTTCTGATGTTAACCCGCTAGTGTAGTTATTCGGTCGTGGTCATCGAGGGTGATTCCGCCTTAACCACTTCCGATACGACTCTGTCGTGCAACCCCTCAAGTGTGAACCTCGAGGGTGGTCCCTCTTACGTTCACCTTGATGATTACATCGAGTGGAATTCACCGGGGGTGATTCCTCGGGTTTTCCCCTTGATGATTGGACACACGGTTACTATGGTTACTATGACTTTACACTGAACCATGTTACTAAAGACGGGTCGACCCTGAGGGGTACCCGTGCGAGCATAATTGCGAGTGATGTGGAGTCGGGTTGACCTGGAAGATGCCCGCGAGATAATTACGAGGCGTGGTCGGGCATTCCTAGCCCTTGCCGCAAGCCCTCGAGAAGGGGCGACGGGGTCACATCTTTCGTGAGTCTCTGTTTGTTACCGCGCGTTCCTAATCCACTACGATTTGGATATTTGATCCGAGGGGCCTCTGGCCTGATAGCACTAACCATCACGTGGGCATAGTATGCATCAGCCGAAGCTTAATAGACGTCATGCGACTGAGCGGCGCGCGCCGGGTTGGACTGGTAAGCTCCCGCCTTTTTTAAGGAGGTAGCTAGGTCTGCTCACCGGCCGCCCACGCAACGTGCAGGAGTTCCCGGGGCGATGGCCCATGACCCCTGAGGGCATAGGTTTAGTCCGGCGTGCTTGACCTCTCTATTAAGCCTAGGTCGGGTTGTGGCGTATTGTTTGACCGAGGCCGGGCATGACCCAGGAAAGTGTGTCCGGCCGGAGTTAATCGAGCGTGGTGGGTAAGTTGGTGCACCCCTGCAGGGAAGAAAACATCTATGGATAGCCTGTCCTACGGTAACGGACACTTGGAGTTGTATCCCGATCGATACAACTAGAACTGGATACTTGTGATGAGTAATGGATTGTGATGATAACTGGATAGTATGGCTCTGGGATTGCTTTCTCGCAGGGTGTCGAGAAAGGATCTCTGGCCAAGGTTGATAACACTACTACTACTTTACTTTATGCTACTCTACTCCCTCATGTTGCTGCAAGATGGTGGTTTTCAGAAGATGCTAGTCTTCGATAGGACTAGGTTCTCCCCTCTATTCTGGCATTTTTGCAGCCCAGTCCACATATACAGCCTTCCTTTGATAATGATGCATATGTAGTGTAGATCCTTGCTTGCGAGTACTTTGGATGAGTACTCACGGTTGCTTTGCTACCCCCTTTTCCCCCTTTCTTCTTCTTTCCGGTTGCTGCAACCAGATGTCGGAGCCCAGGAGCTAGATGCCACCGTTGATGCCTACTACTACGTGGAGGCCGACGACGACTAGGAGTAGTTAGGAGGCTCCCAGGCAGGAGGCCTTGCCTTTTCGATTGATGTTGCTTTTGTGCTAGCCTTCTTAAGGCAAACTTGTCTAACTTATGTCTGTACTCAGATATTGTTGCTTCCGCTGACTCTTGTGTATTCGAGCTTATGTATTCGAGCCCTCGAGGCCCATGGCTTGTAATATAAAGCTTGTATTATTTTTATTTGTGTCTAGAGTTGTGTTGTGATATCTTCCCGTGAGTCCTTGATCTTGATCGTACACATTTGCGTGTATGATTAGTGTACGATTGAATCGAGGGCGTCACACACATGTACTAAGTTTCCGGTTAATACAATTCTAGGATGAATAATAAACATTTATCATGATATAAGGAAATATAAATAACAACTTTATTATTGCCTCTAGGGCATATTTCCTTCAGTCTCCCGCCTGCACTAGAGTCAATAATCTAGTTCACATCGCCATGTGATTTAACACCAATTGTTCACATCTTTATGTGATTAATACCCATAGTTCACATCGCCATGCGACCAACACTCAAAGGGTTTACTAGAGTCAATAATGTAGTTCACATCGCTATGTGATTAAGACCCAAAGAGTACTAAGGTGTGATCATGTTTTGCTTGTGAGAGAAGTTTAGTCAACGAGTCTCTCACATTCAGAGCCGTATGTATTTTGCAAATTTTCTATGTCTACAATGCTCTACACGGAGCTACTCTAGCTAATTGCTCCCACTTTCAATATGTATCCATATTGAGACTTAGAGTCATCAGGATCAATGTCAAAGCTTGCATCGACGTAACCCTTTACGATGAACTTTTTGTCACCTCCATAATCGAGAAATATGTCCTTATTCCACTAAGGATAATTTTGACCGTTGTCTGGTGATCCACTCCTGGATCACTATTGTACCCTCTTGCCAAACTCATGGTGAGGTACACAATAGGTCTGGTACACAGCATAGCATACTTTATAGAACCTATGACTGAGGCATTGGGAATGACTTTTCATTCTCTTTCTTTTTTTTGCCGTGGTCGGGTTTTGAGTGTTTACTCAACTTCACACCTTGCAACATAGGCAAGAACTCCTTCTTTGACTGTTCCATTTTGAACTACTTCAAAAACTTGTCAAGGTATGTACTCATTGAAAAAACTTATCAAACGTCTTGATCTATATCTATAGATCTTGATGCTCAATATGTAAGCAGCTTCACCGAGGTCTTTCTTTGAAAAACTCCTTTCAAACACTCCTTTATGCTTTCCAGAAAATTCTACATTATTTCCGATCAACAATATGTCATTCACATATACTTATCAGAAACGTTGTAGTGCTCCCACTCACTTTCTTGTAAATACAGGCTTCACCGCAAGTATGTATAAAACCATATGCTTTGATCAATTTATCAAAGCGTATATTCCAACTCCGAGATGCTTGCACCAGTCCATAGATGGATCGCTGGAGTTTGCACACTTTGTTAGCACCTTCAGGATTGACAAAACCTTCTTGTTGCATCATATACAACTCTTTTTTTTAAGGAATCCATTAAGGAATGTAGTTTTGACATCCGTTTGCCAGATTTCATAAAATGTGGCAATTGCTAACATGATTCGGACAGACTTAAGCATCGCTACGAGTGAGAAAATCTTATCGTAGTCAACATCTTGAACTTGCCGAAAACTTTTGCGACAATTCGAGCTTTGTAGATAGTAACACTACTATCAGCGTCCGTCTTCCTCTTGAAAATCCATTTATTCTCAATGGCTCGCTGATCATCGGGCAAGTCAATCAAAGTCCATACTTTGTTCTCATACATGGATCCCATCTCAGATTTCATGGCCTCAAGCCATTTCGCGGAATCTGGGCTCATCATCGCTTCCTCATAGTTCGCAGGTTCATCATGGTCTAGTAACATGACTTCCATAATAGGATTACCATACCACTCTGGCGTACTCTGGTTGACCTACGAGGTTCGGTAGTAACTTGATCTGAAGTTTCATGATCATTATCATTAGCTTCCTCTCTAGTTGGTGTAGGCATCACAAGAATATATTTCTCTGATGAGCTACTTTCCAAATTGAGAGAAGGTACAAATACCTCATCAAGTTCTACTTTCCTCCCACTTACTTCTTTCGAGAGAAACTCCTTCTCTAGAAAGGATCCATTCTTAGCAACAAAGATCTTGTCTTTTGGATCTGTGATAGAAGGTGTACCCAACAGTTTCTTTTGGGTATCCTATGAAGACGCACTTCTCCGATTTGGGTTCGAGCTTTATCAACTTGAAGCTTTTTCACATAAGCATCGCAACCCCAAACTTTAAGAAACGACAGCTTAGATTTCTTGCCAAACCATAGTTCATACGGTGCCATCTCAACGGATTTAGATGGTGCCCTATTTAATGTGAATGAAACTGTCTCTAATGCATAACCCCAAAACGATAGTGGTAAATCGGTAAGAGACATCATAGATCGCACCATATCTAATAAAGTACGGTTACGACGTTCGGACACACCATTACGCTGTGGTGTTCCAGGTGCCATGAGTTGTGAAACTATTCCACATTGTTTTTAAATGAAGGCCAAACTCGTAACTCAAATATTTGCCTCCGCGATCATATCGTAGAAACTTTATTTTCTTGTTACGATGATTCTCAACTTCACTCTGAATTTCTTTGAACTTTTCAAATGTATCGGACTTGTGTTTCATTAAGTACATATACCCATATCTGCTTAAATCATCTGTGAATGTCAGAAAATAATTAAACCCCTTGAGCCTCTACACTCATCGGACTGCATACATCAGTATGTATTATTTCCAATAAGTCAGTGGCTCACTCCATTGTTCCGGAGAACGGAGTCTTAGTCATCTTGCCCATGAGGCATGGTTCGCAAGCATCAAGTCATTCATAATCAAGTGAATCCACAAGCCCATCAACATCGAGTTTCTTCATGCGCTTTACACCAATATGACCTAAACGGCAGTGCCACAAATAAGTTGCACTATCATTATCAACTTTACATCTTTTGGCATCAATATTATGTGCATCACTGTGATCGAGATTCAGTAAACCATTTACATTGGATGTAAGACCATAGAAGGTTTTATTCATGTAAACATAACAACAATTATTCTCTGACTTAAATGAATAACCGTATCGCAACAAACATGATCCAATCATATTTATGCTCAACGCAAACACCAAATAACATTTATTTAGTTCCAATACTAATCCCGAAGGTAGAGGGAGTATGCGATGGTGATCTTATCATCCTTGGAATCATTTCCAACACACATCGTCACTTCGCCCTTAACTAGTCTTTGTTTATTTTGTAACTCCTGTTTCAAGTTACTAATCATAGCAACTGAACCAGTATCAGATACCCAGGGGTTACTATGAACACTAGTAAAGTACACATGAACAACATGTATATCATATATACTTTTGTTCATTTTGCCATCCTTCTTATCCGCCAAATACTTGGGGCAGTACCGCTTCCAGTGACCAGTCCCTTTGCAGTAGAAGCACTCAGTCTCAGGCTTAGGTCTAGCTTTGGGCTTCTTCATGGGAGTGGCAACTTTCTTGCCATTCTTCTTGAAGTTCCCTTTCTTTCCCTTGCCCTTTTACTTGAAACTAGTGGTCTTGTCAACCATCAACACTTGATGCTTTTCTTGATTTCTATCTTCGCCGATTTCAGCATCGCGAAGAGCTCGGGGAATCGTTTTCGTCATCCCTTGCATATTATAGTTCATCACGAAGTTCCAGTAACTTGGTGATAGTGACTAGAGAACTCTGTCAATCACTATCTTATCTGGAAGATTAACTCCCACTTCATTCAAACGATTGTAGTACTCAGACATAGTTGAGCTATTCTCCTCCATCTTGTAGGCAAAGTACTTGTCAGAGGTCTCATACCTCTTGACTCGGGCATGAGTCTGAAATACCAATTTCAGCTCTTGGAACATCTCATATGCTCCGTGACATTTCAAAACATTTTTTAAGTCCCGGTTCTAAGCCGTAAAGCATGGTGCACTAAACTATCAAGTAGTCATCATACCGAGCTTGTCAAACATTCATAACGTCTGCATCTGCTCCTGCAATAGTTCTGTCACCTAGCGGGGCATCAAGGACATAATTCTTCTATGCAGCAATGAGGATAATCCTCAGATCACGGACCTAGTCCACATCATTGCTACTATCAACTTTCAACTTAGTTTTCTCTAGGAACATATCATAAATAAAACGGGGAAGCTATACATGAGCAATTGATCTACAACATAGATATGCAAATACTATCAGGACTAAGTTCATGATAAATTAAAGTTCAATTAATCATATTACTAAAGAACTCCCACTTAGATAGACATCCCTCTAATCATCTAAATGATCATGTGACCCATATTAACTAAACTATGTCCGATGATCACGTGTGATGGAGTAGTTTTCAATGGTGAACATCACTATGTTGATCATATCTACTATATGATTCACGCTCGACCTTTCGGTCTCAGTGTTGCGAGGCCATATCTGCATATGCTAGGCTCGTCAAGTTTAACCCGAGTATTCTGCGTGTGCAAAACTGGCTTGCACCCGTTGTATGTGAATGTAGAACTTATCACACCCGATCATCACGTGGTGTCTCGGCACGACGAACTGTAGCAACGGTGCGTACTCAGGGAGAACACTTATACCTTGAAATTTAGTGAGAGATCATCTTATAATGCTACCGCTGTACTAAGCAAAATAAGATGCATAAAGGATAAACATCACATGCAATCAAATAAGTGATATGATATGGCCATCATCATCTTGTGCCTTTGATCTCCATCTCCAAAGCACCATCATGATCACCATCGTCACCAGCTTGACACCTCGATCTCCATCGTAGCATCGTTGTCGTCTCGCCAACTATTGCTTCTACGACTATCGCTACCGCTTAGTGATAAAGTAAAGCAATTACATGGCGATTACATTTCATACAATAAAGCGACAACCATAAGGCTCCTGCCAGTTGCCGATAACTTTTAAAAAAACATGATCATCTCATACAACAATTTATATATCATCACGTCTTGACCATATCACATCACAAAAAGTCCTGCAAAAACAAGTTAGACGTCCTCTACTTTGTTGTTGCAAGTTTTACGTGGCTGGTACGGGCTTCTAGCAAGAACTGTTCTTACCTATGCATCAAAACCACAACGATTTTTCGTCGAGTGTGCTGTTTTAACCTTCAACAAGGACCGGGCGTAGTCAAACTCAATTCAACTAAAGTTGGAGAAACAGACACCCGCCAGCCATCCTGTGTGCGAAGCACGTCGGTAGAACCAGTCTCATGAACGCGGTCATGTAATGTCGGTCCGGGCCGCTTCATCCAACAATACCGCCGAATCAAAGTAAGACGTTGCTGGTAAGCAGTATGACTATTATCGCCCACAACTCATTGTGTTCTACTCGTGCATATAACATCTACGCATAGACCTGGCTCCAATACCACTGTTGAGGAACGTAGTATTTCAAAAAAATTCCTACGATCACGCAAGATCTATCTAGGAGAAGCATAGCAACGAGCGGGGAGAGTGTGTCCACGTACCCTCGTAGACCGAAAGCGGAAGTGTTTAGTAACGCGGTTGATATAGTCGAACGTCTTCACGATCCAACCGATCCAAGTACCGAACGTACGGCACCTCCATATTCAGCACACGTTCAGCACGATGACGTCCCACGAGCTCTTGATCCAGCAGATGCTCGAGGGAGAGTTCCATCAGCACGACGGCGTGGTGACGGTGTTGGTGATATGATCCGCACAGGGCTTCACCCAAGCACCACGACTACTTTAACCTAGAGTGCTCTCTTTACTTTTAGCTCCTTTTTCTTCTTCTTCTACCCCACCCCACCCACCCGCACGGTGGGTAGAGGGAGTTAGAGGGTTACTCAGTATGTAATGACTACTATGTATAGTTGTGGTGGTTGAAGTAATACAAAACAGTGGGAGCCTCTCCCACTGTCTCAGGTTTAAAAAAAAGCACCACGACTATATAATCTGAGGTGTAATCTATGGAGGGGGGCACCGCACACGGTTAAGAGAAACTTGTGTGTCCTAGGTGCCCCCTCTCCCCACATATATATAAGTTGGAGGGAGGGGAGAGAGGCAGCCTTAGGGAGCCCCCAAGTTGGCCGAATCCTACTTGGGGTGCAAGCCCAATTCGGCCCCCTTCCTTATTTCAGCACATGGGAAGGAAAAAGAAGGGGGAAGAGAAGGAAAGGGTGGAGGCCGAACCCTCATCCTTCCTTTCTTCTTCCCCTTCCTTTCCTCCTACTATTCAGCCTAGGAGGGGAGCACCAGCCCAACAAGGGCTGGTTTGTCCCTCACTTGGTCCAATAGGCCCATAACTTTGCCGGGGGGTGCCTGGAACCCCTTCTGGTGACCCGATATCACCCGGAACACTTCCGGTGTCCAAATATCATCGTCCTATATATGAATCTTTACCTCTCAACCATTTCGAGACTCCTTGTCATGTCCGTGATCTCATTCGGGACTCCGAACAAACTTCGGTCACCAAAAACACATAACTCATAATACAAATCGTCATCGAACGTTAAGCGTGCGGACCCTACGGGTTCGAGAACTATGTAGACATGACCGAGACACATCTACGGTCAATAACCAATAGCGGAACCTGGATGCTCATATTGGCTCCTACATATTCTAAGAAGATCTTTATCGGTCAAACCGCATAACAATATACATCATTCCCCTTTGTCATCGGTATGTTACTTGCCCGAGATTCGATCGTCGGTATCATCATACCTAGTTCAATCTCGTTACCGGCAAGTTTCTTTACTTGTTCCATAATGCATCATCCCGCAACTAACTCATTAGTCACATTGCTTGCAAGGCTTATAGTGATGAGCATTACCGAGAGGGCCCAGAGATACCTCTCCGATACACGGAGTGACAAATCCTAATCTCGATCTATGCCAACCCAACAAACACCTTCGGAGACACTTGTAGAGCATCTTTATAATCACCCAGTTACGTTGTGACGTTTGATAGCACACAAGGTGTTCATCCGGTATTCGGAAGTTGCATAATCTCATAGTCAGAGGAATATGTATAAGTCATGAAGAAAGCAATAGCAATAAAACTTAATGATCATTATGCTAAGCTAACGGATGGGTCTTGTCCATCACATCATTCTCTAATGATGTGATCCCGTTCATCAAATGACAACACATGTCTATGGTTAGGAAACTTAACCATCTTTGATTAACGAGCTAGTCAAGTAGAGGCATACTAGGGACACTCTGTTTGTCTATGTATTCACACATGTACCAAGTTTCTGATTAATACAATTATAGGATGAATAATAAACATTTATCATGATATAAGGAAAAATAAATAACAACTTTATTATTGCCTCTAGGGCATATTTCCTTCAGCGACCCTCAAGCAAGCATCTCCTTCTCTGGCTCAACTGGGCTTTCTTACTTACCTCATTCACTTGTTTTCCTTTTTTCTTACTTAGTCACTTACTTCTGGAAAGGTTTTGTAGATATTATCGTTTGCTCCTTGTTCAATAATGTTTCGGTTGCAACTTAGAGTGCATACCTGAAGGAAAATAAACAATTTTTTTGTTTCGTGTACATGTAGGACCAGGTTGCTCATCAGTTGGATATGGAGTTGCTTCTGAGCTAGGACCTCTCCCATGATCACTACATAGAAGTAGATACGCCCAATTTGGTTTCTAATGTCATGTCTGTTTTTACCTAAGCAAAAAAGATAACCAGTTTATATTGTAGTATGGTTCTCAGTTTGTCTTTTTCAACTATTAGATTGTCTGAAACATCTAGGAACGATCTTTTTGTGTCCTCGATATTATCTTATTTCATGAATAATCGTATCTTGTTGATGCTGCATACAATCAAACTATGTTCTTATAATCATACTTATGGCTAGCCAAATTTTATAGGCCGAACCTTGTATTTTTATCATCATTAGATACAACCTTTGTATCTGCTTTCCCATTTGTAGCTTGCCAGGTGTGACCTGGTGGTTGGTGGTGGCTTGATCCACTCTTAGAAAGTATAGACCAAAAAATGTGGTTTACAGTTTCTCTATTTTGTTAGATCAACTAAGGTGTTGATTTGTTGCTTCATGTCAGTGATGTATGTAATCAAGAATCAGGAAAGTATACCAGTATATTGCAATTCTAAAACTTTAAAAAAATGAGAAGGATGCCCAAACCTACAGATTTGTAATTAACATTTAGCACTACATGTCGCCACTGGGTCATTCTGCCATGTAATGTTCTTATACAAATATGTTCTTTTAATCAGATTTCTCAGTGTGATAAATATATTGTCAATATAGCATGATTTAACACATGTGCCTTCTACTGCCAATATTGAATATGTTCTTGCAAAATGAAACTATTTTCATCGACAGACAACATGGCTTTAGTGGGTCTCTGCGTCATTTGGTGCAACGGGTCAACTAGTTTAAAGTTAAAGAAATGAAGAAATGTAGGGCCACAAAGAATAGAAAGGATCGTGTGTGCAAGTCGCGTTCGGATGTCATGTTGCTGGTAGGCGTTTTGGTGTAGCAAAGCACGGGTTGTCATGCTACCATATGCACACTAATGTTTTTTTTCGTTGCAACGCTTGGGCATATGTCCCAGTGTTGCTTAATTATCAATAGAACTTTTTTTCTCTCTAGAAAGAAGCATTGCATAGGTATCATTAGTTGTTGTGGATCAATTGGCATGGTTATCCTCGGTCTAGCACGCGATGTGATCCGGGCGCGACGACACTCCCTCTGGTCAGATCCAAACGTTCGGCTTCGAGCTTCGCCTCGCTGACAGCCCAAGAGAGCATGACGTGAAAATTTAGAATTTGTCATCCCCTCTTGCTGTGACCTGCTGGACCCGGGAAATCCCCTCGACCATTTCCCCAAGCTCCTCCCCATCCGCCGCCCGCCGCCGCTGCCTGGTCGCGCGCGGCAGCCGCCTCCCGGATCGCTACCCCATCGCCGGCCACCGCCGCCAGCGACGACGGCTCCATGACTATGATGACCCCTTCCCCTCTCGAGGTACGTGCCCTATCTCCTCACTCGCCTGATCTCCCCGGCTCCTCTCGCCCCACTGCCCCTTTCCGATCGGGGGTCTCCTCTTTCTCCATGGGTTTACGCGCACCTCCCGGATCTGAACCCTCACCCTCCGTGCCCCTCTCAGCAGCAGCAGGAGGACGAAGAGATGCTGGTGCCACACCAGGAGCTCTCCACCGCAGACGCCGCGCAGCCAATGGAAGGTGAGACTAAGAGCCTTGCGATTTACCCCCCAGCGTGCTTGTCCGTCTGTCACGGCGGTGTGATTGCCGGGTGTTTGCATTTCGACCTTTTACTGATCTTGCACGCGTGTTGGTCTCGGTGGTGCTCTTTTTGGCGTTGCTAGTGGTGGCGCAGACGGAGCCTACGAACACGGCGGAGAGCCAAGCACCTGAGGACCCGCAGACTTCCCGGTTCACCTGGACGATAGAGAACTTCACCAGGGTCAGCGGGAAGAAGCACTACTCAGATGTGTTTGTCGTTGGTGGATTTAAATGGTGAGTTTTGGACAACTTGCCATTTTGATTCGCTGTGAAAATGCGTCTAATGTGGGAGATGTTGGATGTTGAAGGTACTGATGGATGTGCTTGTTTTGGACGTAGGCGTGTGCTAATTTTCCCCAAGGGAAATAATGTGGACCATCTCTCGATGTACTTGGATGTTGCAGACTCGGGGAACCTCCCTTACGGATGGAGCCGGTATGCTCAGTTCAGCCTAGCCATTGTAAACCAGATCCATCAGAAGTATACAGCACGCAAAGGTATTGCTTTTCTTGGATTAATGCTGTAATCATAGTTTTTAAGCCATCTGTCATGGAAGTTTCAAGGGAATATAACCTTGAAGTCTTGAGCTGACGTGGAACAGGATGAACCCATTGATCAGTTAAGATTCTGTGCATGTACTGCCGCGTGTTATCCGTTTGGCTGTGCAACTGAAGCTGTGCACGGTACATGCCTAGGCTATCATGCAATAATGATGCTCGATGACACAACCCCCTTTTTTCTTTCTTTTGGTGAGATGGAGCACATTCGTGTAGATCAAGATATACAATATTCATAACTGATGTATCACATGCAAAGCAGACATCTTTCTTGTAAAGTTTGATATAAACCTTGTCTAGTCTTCACTTCGATGTCTAAGGATCGTTCAACTTTTATACCTGGGAGCTGGATGTTTCTCAGCTGTGCATCTCTTTTTTGTGGGTTCTTGGTCAGTGGTCAACATTGTTAAAGTAATTCAATTATTGTGTGGACTCTAGTTTGACGTTGTATTTCTATGGTACTGGTGGCGCTGAAATTGTTATATATATACAGGTAACAGTTTGGGAATTAATTTCATGAAACTTCTTTTAGGTTATCCGTAAATCACAAATCACAAAATTTGCAGTTGATCGTTTTCTTTCTTTTGAGAAACTTACTCCCTCCGATCCACAATAAGTGTCGCAGTTTTGAATTGTGGATCGGATGGAGTAGTTGATAATTTTTATAATGCACATTAGATTATGTTCTATCACGAGGAAAAAATCCTTATATTTCCACTCATATTGTTTTAGTACTTCTCGGTCAGTTATTGTTGCTTGAAGCCTGAACCTTCAATTATTTTTTATCATGCATTTAGTAATGGTATAGTGATTGTTAGTTTTGTTCCATGTCACGCACTCGATTGTGCCCTCATGCTTTCAAAGACTCTTTTGGCTTGTTATTTTATGTGGTAGCTAATGAAGTTCGATAGTAGCGGTGCTTTGGTGATATTGTGAGTTTTTAAATATTTCTGCAAAATTTCTCTGGTTAAGGCTGTATGTTGGTCCCATGTTTGGCAGATACTCAACATCAGTTTAATGCACGTGAGAGTGACTGGGGTTTCACATCTTTTATGCCTCTGAGTGAGCTGTATGACCCAAGTAGGGGCTATCTCGTGAATGATACTGTTGTTGTTGAAGCTGAGGTTGCTGTTCGCAAAATGATCGACTATTGGACTTATGACTCGAAAAAGGAAACAGGTTATGTTGGTCTCAAGAATCAGGGTGCTACCTGTTATATGAACTCTCTTCTGCAAACCCTGTATCATATACCTTACTTTCGGAAGGTGTGAGACCTTGCTTTGTCGTACCGCACATGCTTTGTTGTGAGTTTGAATTTTGAACTAATTTTGAGTCAATTCATTGATTTTCTTCTTAGGCTGTATATCACATGCCAACTACTGAGAATGACATGCCATCTGGGAGTATTCCTTTAGCCCTGCAGAGCCTTTTTTACAAGCTCCAGTATAGCGACAATAGTGTAGCTACAAAAGAGTTGACTAAATCTTTCGGGTGGGACACCTATGATTCTTTCATGCAGCATGATGTGCAAGAGCTCAATAGAGTTCTATGCGAGAAACTTGAAGACAAAATGAAGGTGGATGTTATATTAACAATTACCTCTATGCCAATTACTTGTCATTAACTTTGCTTTCTCCCCAGGGAACTGTTGTGGAAGGAACAATTGAACAACTATTTGAAGGCCACCACATTAATTACATTGAGTGCATTAATGTTGACTATAAATCTAACAGAAAAGAGTCCTTTTATGGTAGGACCTATACTTTGAATTGTGTTTGCATTTTATGTGCTATATCCATCTATTATTTAATGGTCACTTATGCTGGCCTTGCAGATCTACAACTTGATGTCAAAGGTTGTCGTGATGTTTATGCATCATTTGATAAATATGTCGAAGTGGAGCGTCTAGAGGGTGATAACAAATACCAGGCTGAACAACATGGCTTACAGGTTCCTACAAATCATGTTCTAATCATGGCTTTGAACCTGAATCTTAAGTTGCATTATCTTTGTTGTTAAATATTTTGGAATATTGGTGTGGTACATTGTACATATGAATGGCAGGGTACCTTTGCTTGCTCTATTAATGGTTACTTTCTAATGTTTCTAATGTTGCCTTGTGATCATGAGGTCACGGGTTTGAGTCCTGGAAACACCCTCTTTCAGAAATGTAGGGAAAGGCTGTGTACAAAAGACCAAAGTGGTAGAACCCTTCCCCGGACCCTGCGCAAGCGGGAGCTACGTGCACCGGGCTGCCCTGTTTTTTTGCTTGCATTAGTCAATACACAGAGATGGTTTACTTGATAGTAATTTTGGATAAAAGAGGTGTTAGTGTTGTAGCTGACGTTGTCTACGGAGGTTGTAGAGTGGGATACTCGGAGGACGCATGGGCCGTCACCGTGTAGGCGCCGTGGTACAGTAGAAAGGTAGTGGGGAAAGATTGGAGAATTAGAGGGGTAGAAGAGAAGCATAGGCAGGAACTAGATATTTCATTTCTTGCCTCCTTACAAGGGGGAAACATCCTTATATTGACCCTTTAGGTACTTCAACACACGCTGGATACTTCTAGATTAGGCTGGGTCCATCTAAGAGACAACTGGACTCTACCCACAAACAGACTCTTCTACTAGGACATATACACCCTGGATAATTCTGGACTAGGCTGGGTTATTCTAGGAGATAACTGGACTTTTCCCACAAACAGATTCTTCTACCAGGACACACACACACACACACACACACACACACACACACACACACACACACACACCCTGGATACTTCTAGACTAAGCTTGATAGACAACTAGACTCTAAGATGCCACAACAGTTAGGGTATGCTTGGATGGTGGCCAAAACTTACCCTACAATTTTTTTGTCATGGTTAGTTCATTTTTCTTGCTAACGCTGGTCAACATGTGGGGCAAACAAAAGGTCACCCATAAATTTGGCTGGCCAAATATTTGGTAGGGCAAGCGTTGGATAGAACCATACCTTTAATTCTCTACTACTCAGAGATTCAGGAAAGCTGCATTGATGGAACCGTTCCTTTCTGTTTAATGAAGGAAATTGGTGTAATGGTTATATTTCTCTGATTTTCTGTTTTTGTTTCCTTGGCACCTGAATTGCAGTCAATCTTTTTTGCAGGATGCAAGAAAGGGCGTACTCTTTCTTGATTTCCCTCCTGTTTTGCAACTTCAACTGAAGCGTTTCGAATATGATTACATGCGAGACACAATGGTTAAGGTTGGATTGTGGTTACCCTTTTACCTTTAATTGACATCTTTTGTAGGGTTGACCTTTTTGATTTAGATTCTACAAAATAATGGTTATCATAACATCATGGTGTGCATTTGGATATGGTATGAAGGACTTTTGTGTATTAGATTGATGAAACATAGAATGTCGTGTCGATACACCTGTTGCACTTACTTTTGGGGCTACTGAACCTGTTTGTGCATGAATATACGACTGATTTATTTTGTAATTGCATTGAAATAAGCTTAATGTGCCAGCATGAGCACTTTTTTTTTCTGGCAGAATCAGGTGGTTTCTCAGGGAAGTAGGCAAATGTTAAACACCGTTACAGCCGGTGTTTGCTTTATAGAATTTTGGTACAAAGATGATTCTGATGGTTTACTTAGGTTGACGCTGGTAGCCTAGTACCATGCTGCTTCAATAAGCATTTCAGGGATACTTGGATATCTTTCTGGCTGAAAGTAGTCATTACAGTTCACACCTCATCCTCTTGTCTTGTGTATTAGCCATTTCTAATTGGGACGACTGTAGAAACCGGATTCACTAATTGGTAGTAGAATCCTAGCATGACCTACATGCTGTAACACACTAATACATCCAGCTTGCAGTTCCATGCTTACTTTCTAGATATTCAAATGAGTACTTGTTTTGCTGTACATACTTTTTCTCATGCCAATGCCATGGGGTCATCTTAACAAAAATATCAAAATATACATGATATAAGGGGATCCAAATATGTAATTGTTTTATCTTGGGGTGTGTTTGGTTGGTGGCATCAAGTGGCATATAACTGGTCGGTTCCATTGTTGGCACCTATTCCCGCGTTTGGTTGGGCAAGAACACCGATTCCTCAAAAGGGAATACACCCCTCAGATGCGGAATGCGGTGGTTCTTCCAAATCGGCGGAATGACAAGGTTCTTGGTGGATTAGTGTGCTCTCACGTCTGTCTAGCCTATCTCTCTCAACTGCGCCTCTCTCTCTCTCTCTCTCGCATTTCTTTAGCGGCGCGGCACCACAGAGCATAGGCGGCGGCGGGGATGGGTAGAGTACTGGTGGCGGGCTAGCACCTAGCAGCAGCCCCTCCTTCTCCTGAAGTCAGCTCCTCCAATGGCGGTGGCCGGGATGGCGCAGACCTGTCTCTCCTTCACCAGGGGTGGGGCGGCGGCAGCCAGGAATGGCTCATCCGAGGTGCTGTGGCGGTACGTCGAGACAGCGAGCAGGAAATAGGCGTCCACCTGTGTCCTTCGTATGGCGGGCAGGCAACGGCGTCAAGCAGCAGCAGCATCAGATCGCGTGGCGGTCGGCTCGTCTCCCTATCTCTCTTCCGGCGGCGGCGAAAGGGGCAGTAGCCAGCCGGCCGGTGGTGGCCACACCTGGGCAGCAGCAGCATCGGGCAGGGAGCGGCTGGGGTGGCAGGCAGCGTAAGTAGCAGAGAGCAAGCAGCGGCCGTGGCAAGCAGCAAAGCTGGATCGAGTGAACTGATTGTTTTTTTCTAGCTTGGCATTGCCCTTGCAATGCACGGGCAATTATCTAGTGACGGACTCCGACCCTTCCCCGGACCCTGCGCCAGCGGGAGCTATGTGCACCGGGCTCCCTTTTTTTGGCATTGCTTGATTACTGCTAGATCTGTGTGCTCTATGTTGGGATTGATGATTTTTTTTGCTGCCACTAGATAATTGCATGTGCGTTGCAAGGGGATATAAATATTCTAGTACCTTAGCCGTGATTTACCTGCGCATGTAAATGTGATTGTGTAAATAAATGTTTATAAAATCCTGCCCATGATTTACCTACCTAAATAAAAATCACTTATTTGGTAAGATTTTATTGGCTTACCAAAGGAAACATAATTTTATTTGGCAAGTCAATAAAAGGTGGGACAATTAAGACGGTTTTCAAGGAAAATTGGTGAAAAAAACCAGCGACAGGAGGGAAAAAAATCAAAACGGAGAGAGGGAGAGGAGAACGTACGTAAGGTTGGAAGAAGCACTCTGCCTGGCAGAGGAACACTATTCTTTTTTTATTTTTGCTGTCATTAGTACTTGTGTGATCTAGATTTTGTGCTTAATTAAGATTTCTTGTCTATTCTTATAATAGTTGTTGTGATGATGAATTTTACATAGACATCAGATTATATGTGGATGATAAATCATTGTGAAATTGAAATGTATTTTGTATAATTTGTTGTTAAACATAAAAAAGGTTCTAATTGCTCATATTGTACATATGCATGTGAGAGGTAATCTCAAAATCCATTCCATTCCAACTCTCCAACCAAACGTTGAAATATAACCATTCCATTCCACATTTTATCCCCAAACAAACTCAGGAATGGAACCAACCCATTCTGGTGGATTGGAACCATGACATTCCATTCCTCTTCGTTCTCAAACCAAACACACCCTTGAGCACAGCCCATAGAGTTAATCATATTTGAAACCATTTAATGTGAGATCCATGCCATCCTATCTTTCATTCTGTATGAAATTGGCGACAAGTTACTTACCCATTTTGTTCTCTTTGTAACCTTTCATTAGGAGTTCTCTCTGATTAACATTTTTTGTTTTTGTTCATTTGATTTCTGTTTGCGTTTTGGTTGCCCAAGTAATTAAAATCATATTGTTTGCTCATTTCTGTTTGTAGAAATGTTTGGAAGGATGCTTATGAGTTGCTAATAAAAATAACACCTACTTCTGCAGATTAATGACCGTTATGAGTTCCCACTACAACTCGATCTTGATAAGGATGATGGAAAATATCTTACTCCAGATGCAGATAGAAGTATTAGGAACCTTTACACTCTTCACAGGTAATAGGTTTTGTCTGACATTTTGGTACACGTTGTGTTGTTCAGTCATTTCTTTGAATGATTTATTATACTAAAGGGAACATCCATGAACAATAATCTTTGATGTATGTAGAAACTATTAATTCCAATAAACAAATCACTATTTTGTGCAGAACAGTTTGAAATGGTACTTTGGAAATTTACCTGTTAGTTTTGTAGTTTACTTTCATAGTTACAGTTCCATACGAGTTCAAATGTTACTGCAATAAGTCTCAGATAGATGTGATCTGTATTTTGTTGGTGCTAATGTTGGTCACATGCTTTTATTCAGTGTTCTTGTTCATAGTGGAGGAGTACATGGTGGTCACTACTACGCTTTCATACGACCTACACTCTCAGACCAGTGGTGAGTTTTATCTTTGGAGTTATCTTTCCTTGCATCTCAGTACTTGTACCTTAGGAAAAGACTATTTTGGGTACTGTTTATTTTTGTTCCTGCTGTTACGCATCACCAAATAGTGTGAAGCAGCACAAGGTTGTGGAGGAGCAACTCCACCTTGCTGCTACAAAGTGTACATCACAAGTGTGGAAGGAACTACTTGAACAAGTTGCACTAGATATCGCTCTAGAGGCGGAAATAGGCCAATGTGGTAGCAGGAGTTCAATCCAAAACTCCTAGAGCACAAGATCTCCTCCAAGATTTTAGATAAGAACACCAAATTCTATTATAGGTAGTGGGGGTGCATAGCCTGGTTACAAACTAGAGGTGAAGACCTCTCTTTTTATTGGGCTTTGGGAAGCCTTCACATCTGACCTACTTATAGCTAGAACACTCTAGAAAACATTACTTAAGATTCAACATTCTACTCATAGGAATTGACAGACTGAAGAGAAGCAACAGATGCTTTATAGGCTGGAGATAATGCTTCATAGAAATATAGTTTCCAACATCAATGACATCGAACCCATACCTTTTCTCTGGTATCTCTGCCGTTGCTCGAGTAGTTCTCCTCAGCAATTTGCCCATCAGTTGACCCTTCTGTAGCTCCCGACTCTTCAGCCTGATCCCCATCAGAGGAGATGAAAATTACATCAGCACTATCCTGTTGTTCCGTCAGTGGTTGATCTAGTTGCCCTGAGCTGCTCCTCTTGCTCTGCTGTCCACCTCGGCACACTGGCAGGCGCGCTACCAATTTGAGTTGGTGCACCAACCTGCACATCACCAGTGTAGGTCGAGGCTTGTGTCACATGAGCCAAATGAGTTAATGTGCTACTGCTCTCCCCCTCTTGACCAATTTCACCAACTCGAGGAAGAAAAAGAAAGGATAGACACAGGAGAAATTCAGTCCATTTCATTTGCTCCAGGAACAACTTCAGTACATGACACTCAGTTTAATAGTATGGTCTAATCACCCTTATCATTGATGAATAGGACCCACTTGGCAGCTCCCTGATCCTGCTCGTCATTTCTTTCTTCTCCATGGGTTTGAGATGGGTATACAGTGTTCAAATTAGCTTCTGTGCACACTTCCTATTTTGGCTGAGTATTCAAATTAGCTTCTGCTCACATTTCATATTTTGGCTGCATCGGCATCTTGTATTTAGTGCAACTGAAGGATGGCTTCTGACAGAGTTACTTGCATGCAGTCTGCTAAATAGCCTGCTTGCACCGTAACGTGTTCAACGAGCTGTGACACCAAACCACTTTGTGTTCCTTTGCGTACAATTATGTTTCCTCTCTGATTGCTGTACACCTGAAAGCAGTTCAGCAAATGTTGTGTGTTAATTTTTTTTTCTGTTTTTTTTCAGGTATAAATTTGATGATGAGCGAGTAACAAAAGAAGATACTAAAAAAGCGCTTGAAGAGCAGTACGGGGGCGAGGAAGAGGTAAGTTTTTTTTTATCAACAGTTCATCCAGTATATGACCTGTTGGTTCTAGGGATTTCGCTCATCTTTTATGTGTATGACACCTTCGTCTCTCTTTTGTCTTCTTTTGGAGGGAACAGTTGCCTCAAGTTAACCCTGGTTTCAATAACACCCCATTTAAGTTCACAAAGTATTCAAATGCCTACATGCTTGTATATATTCGTGAGAGTGACAAGGAGAAAATAATGTGTAATGTTGATGAGAAGGACATTGCTGAGCATTTGAGGGTGAGTCATTATATTCTCCTCTCTTTCTAGTCAGTATGGTGTACTCCTTTTGTAATAGTGAGTCAGTTCAATTGTTCTTTTGCAGATAAGGTTAAAGAAAGAACAAGAAGAGAAAGAACACAAGAAAAAGGAAAAAGCTGAAGCTCACCTCTACACCATCATAAAGGTCTTGTTAATTGCTAGTGTCAGTCATACCAGTTAGCTCTACTGGTGCACTCCTTTTAATATTTCTCTATTTGAAATAAATTAACCTTAGGTTGCTCGAGATGAAGATTTGAAGGAGCAGATTGGGAAGAATATATATTTTGATCTGGTGGACCATGAAAAAGTCCGTAATTTTCGTATACAGAAACAATTACCCTTTAATTCATTCAAGGTAATATTTCTAAAGCATAGCTCTATTTTCTACCACAAGTTTTTTTTTAGAACATGCAAACCATTGCATGTATATGCATTAGATAGAAAGAAAAGGTCTTACAACAGTCATGTGGTCTACCACAAGGTTTCATCGCTAAGATTTACATGCCTACTTTTAACATAAGCGCAAGCCCTTGCAAAAACGATCTTTCGGCGAGTGCTCATGATTACACGCTTGTTGTCCACCTTCCGTCTCGTGGTCGGACTCCACTTCTTCTATATGTCGACTGCATGATCATCACCAGCGATGACTCTTGAGTACATTGCCTTTGTGAAGGCTCGTCTTAGTGAGCAATTTCTTATATCTGATCTCGATCCTCTTGGCTGCTTTCTTGGGAGGTTTCTTCTATCTCTGATGGCTCCTTGATCTCCCAAGAGAAGTATACCCATGAATCCATGATCTTCTTGCTTGTGCTGCTCTTATTGATGAGCGCATTGTTGAGACCCCGATGTAGATGAACGTCCACCATCGTGCTTCTTACGGTGAGCCTATATCTGAACCGACGCGCTACCGTCATCTTGTTGGGAGTCTTGTCTATCTAGTTGTGACTCATCCCGATATTTCCTACCCCGTTCACATTATGTGTCAGTTCGTCTCTGCTCCCACTTCGGTCCACTACAATCACCTCCTTCGTGTTCTACGATATCTTTGTGGGACTCTCTCGCTGTCTCTTCTTCCCACGCTCTAGTTCGTTCTGTCTTCAGACCTATTCGAATGCTACTTGGGCTAGTGATCCTTCAGATTGCCGGTCCCTTTTTACTTATTGTGTTTTTCTTGGAGTTTCTCTCATTTCCTGGAAGACGAAGAAACATACTGGAGCATGTTCGAGTTCAGAGGCTGAGTTGTTGTACTCTCTCGCCGTCTCTTATGACTTGGCTATGGTGGTTGCTTGAGGATTTTGGTGTTTCTATCACCACACCTGCTCCTCTCTTGTTTGACAGTACATGTGCTATCAGTATTGTGTGCGACCCTGTGAAGCATGAGCTCACCAAGCATATTGGTGTTGATGCTTCCTTTGTGCGCATGATCAGGTGATTGCTCTTCAGCATGTGCCTTTCGAGTTATAGTTGGTGGATTTCTTCACGAAGGCACAAACTAGAGCACAACACGCCTTTTTGTCTCTCCAAACATGCTGTCGATCCACCATGAGTTTTTTTTGGGGTGGGGGGTATTTCCTGTACATGTATATATACTGCCTATGGCCCCATGAGAATACAAGTTGGTATTTCTCTAACATAATCTACATTCATTTAATCAGTTACGTTTTTGGTTCATTTGGATCTCTTTTTTATTTTTGCCAAATGTGCTGTTTCATAGGAGGAAGTTGCAAAGGAATACGGCATTCCGGTACAGTCTCAGCGCTTCTGGTTGTGGGCTAAGAGGCAAAATCATACATACCGGCCCAACCGTCCGCTGGCCCCTCATGAAGAAGCACAATCAGTGAGTCATAAACTGTTTTGAAAGATTGGACTTGTAACGTTTCAATTATATTGATGGGTGGAAAACTATTTGTTTGGTGTTATTTGCTCGATATTTCCTTTTTCATTCTTTATGGTCTCTTGCCGTCATGTCAATGCAAAATTGGTTAATCTGATAGTTCTGTTAGTTGCGAGCACACATAAGTAGCAATTGGATGGTAAGTTGGTAACTTAAATGGAAAGTTGTACACTTCTTACTGTAAGGGCTGTTTGTGGTCATCTCTCAAGTACGTATATTGTGGTGCATTGGTGTATTTGATCTCATAATCCATCAATTCGATTGAATTGCTAAAATGAGGTGTCAGTGCAGTAAATCACTATGACTTTTTGAGGTATGATTTATTGCTCCTATGTTTGTTGCTCTTTGTATGTTCTTTCATCACAATTCATACCTATACTAGAGCAGTTTGTATGGCCTTCAGGTCTGTTTAGGTTGAAGATGGTGGATAATGCCTTGGCCTTTTTATTACTTTCCGTTCTATTTTATTTGTGTTGTGATTATAATATAGTATCTCATTACTTGTCACGTGCTGCACAGGTGGGGCAACTTAGGGAGGTATCAAACAAGGCACACAATGCTGAGCTGAAGCTATTTCTTGAAGTAGAGCTAGGATTGGTATCGTATAAATCAGTTTCAGTTTATTGTTTCTTTTGTGTACATATTTTGCCTATTTTATCATTAAACTAGAGATGCCTGACCATGTCTTATTGTTACCTGTGTAGGATTTGCGCCCAATTCGTCCTCCCGAGAAGAGCAAGGAAGATATTTTACTTTTCTTCAAGCTTTATAATCCTGAAAAGGAAGAGCTTCGGTATATCTCCTCTCAAGGATCAACTTCTTTTTTTGATACAAAAGACTCAGACACTGACATCATTTTGTTATACAGTTTTGTTGGTAGGCTTTTTGTTAAGGCTTTGGGAAAGCCATCTGATATCCTGACAAAACTTAATGAAATGGCTGGATTTTCCCCAAATGAAGAAATCGAACTTTATGAGGTGAGTGCAATATTCAGTTATGTACAACTATGTTTTATTTCTCTTGCTATGTATGCATTCTTGTACTCATTCCGTTGTGGTTAATTGCTAAATTGTACCTTGTATGGAAGTTAATGATCTTGTGGCATACATGCATATACCTATAGTAATTATCTTCCCTATATGAAAATTCTGAGCTTTTTGTAATTGTTATGCTGCAGGAAATTAAGTTTGAGCCTAATGTGATGTGTGAACATATTGACAAGAAACTTAGTTTCCGATCTAGTCAGGTTTGGGAAAAAAAAATACTCGTTTTCAGATACAAACTTCTTTCAGGTCTGTAGTTATAAAAGATAAACATTGATTCCTCCACTTACTCTTTCTTGTGTTAGCTTGAAGATGGGGACATAATCAGTTTCCAAAAGCCATCTATACCAGGTGGCGATACTCAAGTGCGCTATAAAGATGTTCCTTCTTTCTTGGAGTATGTTCATAATAGGCAGGTATACTCAGATACAAGTGTAGTATTTTCAACTTGACTCGTTTGCTTTGCGCCAGTCTACTCTACCGCACCAAGTGTTGTGTTTTCAACTTGACTCATTTGTTTTGTGCCATCTATTCTACCATTACCTACGTAAGTACTTATAATCTTCTTGTAAATGTGGTATGATGTTCTTCTCTATGTAGCCATTTACTTAGTTGGGCAAGAGTTGGGTGTTCATGGTAAGCTTGAATCTCCAAGTCGAAGTACCAAAACAGTTTCAGAACAGAACTTTTAGAGAACCTATAGACCTTAGGGTGTTTTCATGACACTATGTTCCTTACAATAATTTCTTAGATTTTGCTATATTACGATATATCCATTTTCTGTAATTATATGATGGTATATCCATTAGGTGTGCACTTGTACCTAAACAGAAGTGCCGTGTGTTCATACTAAATATGGGCATGGGCCGCCCAGCCCGACGACCCGGCCTGGGCCTAGGCTGGGTTGAGTTGGGGTTGAGACCCGAGCTAGGCTCAGTCCTCAATCTGCAGCCTGAAAGACAATTTGGGCCGGGCTCAGGCTTAGATTTTCAGCCCAAAATAAACCCGACCTGGCCTGAACTACCTCAGATCTAGATCCAGCCTAGTCCCCAGCCGCCATATAAATCTCCCTCTGTCGCATCACTCCCCCCCCCCCCCCCCCATAACCCTAGCCTCCACACCAGATCTGGAGTTCTGGACCACCTCTCCCCCAAACTACCAAGCACAATGTTCTCCCTCCCCACACAACCAACCTTGCAGCGGCGTCCCCTCACCTCGGCGGTCCTCCTCACCACCTCAACCAGACAATAGTGGTGGTCGACGTCTTGGCGCTGGGGACACAGGAAAGCCGACGAAGTTGTGCCTCAACCGGAGGGCGGCGGCGGTCGCCTCCTCCCCACCATGCTCCTGCTAGCCTCACATGCATTGCTGCACAGAGTGCGTTGCCATCCTCCCCACGTGCTCCTACCACTAGCCGATGCTCCCGTGCGCAGTGGCTTCTCCCATTGGCCTCTGTTGAGTATATGAGCAATTTTCCGTGAAGTTTATTCCAGAAATGCGGTAGATAAGTCATGATTGTTTGGCAAGAGAAACAATAAAAATAACGTGGTTATTATATTATTATCTCTCTATGCGCCAGGGGAAATAAACATTGCTGGTGTGCCAGTGTACTAAGTACACAAATAAATATAGGGAAACATGCACTTTATTGATCTCTCATTAGAGAAACAAAATTACAAGACCCCTTTACATATGCGCACTCCGTGGCCAACTAGCGCGGCCGAGATGACTTGGGTGATTGTGAAGTTCTTGTTCACGGGGCTTGGAGAGCAACCGATTAATTACGTCCGCGAGTCAAAGTCGCGGACTACCTCCGATTAAGCTGCTGGAATGGTGATCGTCTTCAAGTCTTGTCTTCTCCAAGTGCTCGGTGTAGAGGATGGTGATGATGTGGTGGACTAGAAGGGTGGAGTGGTGCATCGGTTGCTCCGACGATGCTTAGCAGTATCCCTCCGGCTTTGTGGATGTTCGATGATGAAGTTGTCTCTAGCTCAAACAGATGGGCGGCCTTCGCCTTATCGGTGCTCGGCCTAGTGGTGTTCGCCTCGTAGGCTTCGGATATGGTGGCTTGCCTTTGCCGTGTCGGTGCCCGGCAAGATATGGAATACTTCATTGGAAAAAGACATGTTGGTGAAGTGGCTTCACCTCGTCTGAGCTTGGTCGATGTTGGGTGTGTGTTCATGTAGAAGCTGAAGTAGGCTTGAGCCTTGCCGTGTGGCGACGCTGCTTGATGATAGACGACAATGCAAGCTTGACAATGTAGACCTCGGGGCGTTGGAATTAGGCAAATGACCTCTGCTTGGTGTAGACGGTTGACGTAGAAGAATGGTGGCGTACGGGTGCAGTCGTCCGCGCAGGCGATAAGTCGGTGAATATGACGACGTCATGTTGAAGTAGGTGTCTGGCGCGCGCCAATGTAGACGACGTCCTCACTAGATGAAGATTTAACGTAGATGAATGACGCCGTGCCAATGTAGACAATGTCCCCACCAAACGAGGAGTTGATGTAGAAAGATGTCAACTGGTTAGTGTAGACTGATGGTAGTGTGACGATCTAGTCGACGTCCACGTCAGGTGCGAAGTAGATGAAGATGGCAACATCATGTCGATATAGTCACCTTCATCGAGCTGAAGGTTGATGACGACGGCACCGACGCCGTTCCGTGCGATGAGCTAACGAGCTCCCGGGGCGGTGAAGATAGGTGTTGATATGTCGAGTGTCGCTGTTGGTGATGGCGGTGGCTCATGTGGCAGCTCGGTCGACGACGACATGGTAAAGTCGATATGCAGGCAACATCTTGTACCTGAAAATATATATGTGCATGTAGTGGAAGAAACATGGTGTAACGAAGCCACGTTCTAGTGCCATCCCCGTGGAGGTGTACTTCGCTGCCTCGTCCTCTCTCGCCTGGCGCATCGCCTTTGCACTTGTGTTGACATAGAAGTAGCATGTTGGTTTAGATGGGAGAAGGCACTACTGGTCTGCTTGTGGATGTACGTCTGGGCATGGGTGAGAGAAGGCATGCACTGTTGGTCTGTTCCTGGCGCGCATCCGTTAAGGTGGCCATACATCCGTTATGGGCGCATGTGCCTGGAGGCAGCGAATGCTCGTATCCAAGGCGAACGACAGTGTCGCCATACCCGTTATGGATGTATGGCCGCCTTAACGGATGCGCGCCAAGGATGTATGGTCGCCTTAACGGATGCGCGCAAGGAACAGACCGACGGGCAGGCCGCACACGAGAAGCTCCTCTATCTTTGGCCGTTAGGGCCGCGACGAGGCTGGATCGCTCGCCGGCAGCACCGTCGTATGATACATATTTGGCGATGTAGTCTGAGGGCAGAGCTAGCAGTCTGCTGCACATGGGCCAGCTCTGATAATCCCACCATCGTCTCCGTTGCTATTCCCGTCGTTTGCTCGTTGGATGTGCTGAAATGAGAGAGATAGTATGGGAGAAATAGGGAGAGAGAGAGGATTAATTAGGCAGGCATTCCATTGAAAAAGATGGGACGCTGTGTGTGACTTCATTCTTCTCGTTGAGGTAGATGGTGGTGGAGCCTTGACACCGGCCTCCTCCTCCCGGCGCGTGTGCAGCTACGCTTGTTCACCAGGTGGATGCCTGTGCTGCTTCACCGGCTGGATGTACGCCCTAGTCGCCGGCGCGCGTGCTCTGGCTCGGCGTGTTGTCCGCGGCCACCTTGGACGCGCGCGGACGCTCAGTCTTCAATTTGTTGGGGCATGCTCTGTGTCACTGCTCTCGGCTGTATGTGTATGCCTCCCGGCTGTGTGTGTATGCCCCTCCTTGGATGCATGCTTTTCAATTTGTTGGGGCGTGCTCTGTGTCGCTGCACTCGGGTGTATGTGTACGCCTCCTGGCTGTGTGTTTATGCCCCTCCTTGGATGCATGCTTCACTGTCCAGCTAACGGGCTTTGCATACCTAATCTGCCTAATGAAGAGGTTAAAGAGAACAGTAGAGATATTAATCAATGTGCATGGTTCCTGCGTCGTTCGGCCTTGATGCAAGTCTTGACGTTGCTAACACTGAGGGTCTCATTGATGCCGTGGAGATGGCACCGGGGCTTCTTTCCTGAATGTCTGTTCTTCGGCCGTGTGTGCCATGCCGCAGCCTCCTCTTTGTGTTGCCCCGGCGGTGCCATACAACCATGGGCTGCTTTTGGTTCGGGCACGTGTGCCATGCTGATGTCAGTGCGTCGTCCGCGGCCGCTGTGTTCCTTAGCTGCCTCTGTACGCCGCGTGCTCACTGATGGAAAAAGGCACCATGGGCCTGTTTCAAGCCGCATGCCTGTCGCTGTACAGCGTCATCTGCTGCCCCGCGGCCGCATTGTGTGTGAGTGCACCGAGTGCTAGGGCCTTTTCCGCAGGCTCCTCCCCCCTCTCCTCCCTCCATGCATCTCTTATCCTCCCCCGCTAATCGTTCTGCTCTAGTATTTATAGGCAGAGGGTAGGGCGCAGGTGAGACCTCATGGTTGCAATTTTCTTGGAGCAGTTAAGTTAAGTACGTACTTGTGAGGGTCATCGTTATCTCTTCCTTCATGCTTATCCGGCTGGTCATTAAGTTGTGATGCGCATGTACGCAACTAAGCACGCGGTGCACCACAACCCCTGATCGATCGGGCATGCATGAATATGTGGTCATTTGCCTCTACCACTTGGCCATTTGGTATATGTACGTATATACCAGTACTACTTCACATGTATATCTGGCCATGGTGTGCCATGCATGTATACTGATGTGTAGAAACACCACACATTCACGAATGTGATGGATGCCGCAAACAAGTGTGTTGAACTTGTATGCACTTTATATATTTATTCTTATTTGCATGTAATATGTACAAAATCTCGTTGAACAATGATGAACCATATTAATCATGATCAAAATCTCGTCGAACAATGACGAACATATTAAACATGATGATCGAATGAACAAAAGTACTACACATGGTAGACATTTGATAAAAGTAACATGTCCAGATCAATTGTAGTGCCAATAGTCCAAACATAATCCCTAACAAAAGGGATAAGAACATATACAGTGAAATGGAAGAAGAGTCGTTCATGTCAGTAGTTATGTCGTGTTGACGTCGGGGAAGTAGTTGTTGGGGAAGAACTCGGGTGCAGCCATGTTGAAGAATCCAGCAGTCGCGCAAGAGCGCTCCTCGAAAACTTGATCGCCCCTCTCCCGTGCAGGATCACAAGAGTTGTGGTTTCAGAGGCCTGCTGCTCCACTTCACGGTGCACGCCATGAAGCGGAGTGAGAAAGTCGCAGGCGCAAGGCTTTGGAACTACTCCCTCCGTTTCCAAATAGAAGACCTTTTAGATATTCCAATGTGGACTACATACGGATGTATATAGTCGTATTTTAGAGTATAGATTCACTCATTTTGCTCCGTATTTAGTCCATATTGGAATATCTAAAAGGTCTTATATGTAGGAACGGTGGGAGTAGGAGGCATAGGTGTGGTGTCAAATGGCTGCATCTACATTAGAGGAGCGACCTCTTGTAGACCAAAGTGAAATGGCTCCACCAGGGAGACAAAGAAAACAAAAACTGATCCACTACAGGGAGAGGAACAGTCCACGTTAGTTTGGATTTCCACTAGTAAAAAAACATTTCAACTTATTTCCTACTCCTTCCGTTCCTAAATATTTGTCTTTTTAGAGATTTCAAATGGACTACCACATACGGATGTATATAGACATATTTTAGAATGTAGATTCACTCATTTTGCTCCGTATGTAGTCACTTGTTGAAATCTCTAGAAAGACAAATATTTAGGAACGGAGGGAGTACATGACAAAAATAAGGCAGCAACATACATGTGGCATAGGTCCTAGTGTGGCTTAGCTCAATCACGAAACGCAACGCATGTGCGAGGCGAGGCGGGCAGCAGAGGAGAGCGTGTGTGTGCCCTCTTCTCAAGCTCTTAGTGGTCTGTGAAGGAACCAACCTTATATGTTGGTCCAACACATCATGCACAACCGGGGTGGGACTAAACTTTCCACACTGTCATGCATGAATGGGCCATGTGGGCTTCTGGGATTTCCTAGGAATAATTGGAAATAGTGAAATGGGCTAAAATCCCAATAATTCCAACAGCCCCTTCTCTCCTGCTGCGGTGTCCTCCCATTGTCAGTTGCTCCCCTGCGCGGCGGTTCGTCCCGCTGGCCATGGTCTGCTGGCTGCTATACTAGTCAAGTTGATCCAGAAGAGATTGCCGATTGTACTAGGCCACCATGGTGTATTGCTGGATGTGTATGGCCGTATGGTGTATGGTGCTTGTATGTTTGGAGCTCAAATTGATCTGTACAACTTGTATCCGTGTCGTTGTTTGATGTTCATTTTTTTTTACCAATTTCACAGAGATTATGTTCATAGTATGTACCACCTGGAATTTTTTTTACTGTCCAAGTAGAGCTCTCGGGCTTTTGGACTGGACCTTGGGTTTCAGGCTTTTGCTTGGGCGGGGCTTGGGCTTGTACTTACAATATCCGGGCTTTGGGCGCCCAGACTAGGTTGTTGAGGGTCAACTTCTGCAAGCCTGGCCTGAAACCCGACCCGGCCCAAAGAATGCCCAGGTTTAGTTGATACCTTATGTTAGTTAGATCGCAGACGTGCAATACATAACTTCTTTTTTCTGTTTGCAGCTAAACTTGTTCACTGTTCTCCTTTTTTCCCAGGGTCTTGTTTACTATTACTGAGATAAATATTTATTTTGGGTACCATAGGTTGTGCACTTCCGGTGTCTGGAGAAACCAAAGGAGGAGGAATTTTGTTTGGAACTGTGAGGGGTCACAAATCATTCTCAATTTTGTACTTACATATTTCTTTTTAGTCAACTTGAAAAGATATAATAGTTTTCTTCACTTAGGTCGAAGCTTCATACTTATGATGATGTTGTTGAGAGAGTTGCACGCCAACTTGGATTGGATGATCCATCAAAAGTTCGGCTTACGTCTCACAATTGCTATTCTCAGCAACCTAAACCACAGCCCATCAGATATCGTGGAGTAGAGCATCTATTGGATATGCTTGTCCATTATAATCAGGTTTAGCTTGTTCTTTCTTTTGTTTATTCAGGAAGGCCAGTTTATTATTTAAAAGATGTAACACGACCTGATTTCATACTAATTTTCTGCCTACCTTCCTTTCAGACGTCTGACATACTGTATTATGAAGTCTTGGACATTCCACTGCCAGAATTGCAGTGTTTAAAAACACTTAAAGTTGCATTTCACCATGCAACGAAAGATGAGGTTTGTTTGGCTGCCTGAGTGCTTGGTACATGTTCTTATCTCCATCTTCAGTTGCCGCATCATTAATGCAACTGATCTGCCAGGTTGTAATTCACAGCATCAGGCTTTCGAAGAATAGCACCATCAGTGATGTGATCACTGACTTGAAGACCAAGGTTAGCACTCATCTACCATTTCAGATTATTCAGTCCCTTTTTTCTTCTGTTCGGAGCTGAACCTAGAATTGGATAGCCTGACTGGATGCAAATGTGACCCATGGCTGGTATCTATTGAGTAGCTACTCTAACCCTTTATCTCGTGGTTGTATGCTCAACAGGTCGAACTATCCAATCCTGATACTGAGCTCCGCTTGCTTGAAGTTTTCTACCACAAGATTTATAAGGTCCGTGCATGTTTATTTGCAAATGGAGATGGTGCACTTTATACACAGTGCTTCTGTACATCCGGGCATACTCTTTCGACGTTCTTTTGGCATCACTGAATAAAATAATCTTACCTCTATCTGCAGATATTTCCACCTCATGAGAAGATAGAGAACATAAATGATCAGTACTGGACACTACGTGCTGAGGAGGTCCGTGGCATTATCTCTGTTTTGTTTGATGATGTTGACCTGTTGACATACTAGTTATGTTGCACACTTTTTTTTTATGTCATTTGTCTTGCACTACATTGTTTCTATTGAAACAGATTCCAGAGGAGGAGAAGAATCTCACTGCACAGGATCGGTTGATTCATGTCTATCATTTCATGAAAGATCCTAATCAGAACCAGGTACCACACTTTCCATATTTCTACCTTGAAAGATACTAGTCTATGGTGAGTTGCATGGAGTAGCTACCGATATGCTGGACCAAAAGAAGCTGAGATTGTTATCATGACCAACAGCAGATTCAGAATTTTGGAGATCCCTTTTTGCTGGTCATCCGTGAAGGTGAGACTGCTGCAGAGGTAATGGACCGTGTGCAGAAAAAACTCCGAGTTCCCAATGAAGAATTCGCCAAGGTAATCCATATTTACATATCCTAATAATTGTTTGGAATGAACTATTCTGCCTGCATGTATTGCTTTGGTATAGATAGAGGAGGTTTGTTCGATTTAGTACGTCTGTTGCTCCAGTTCTGCATACCCAAAATTTCCAGACTTTTCTGGTATTTCCAACCCATGTCTGTTGAGGATATGAGTGTGGAGTTGAAGTGTCAAAATACTTACCTACACCCCCAATCAAGATCCTTAATGGTATTTAAATTGAAATAAGTTACTTGTCAGAAAATGTTTGTGTACATCTGTTATCCAGACAATAATCTTCTATGTGTCTTGTACAAAAGTAGGAATACGCCTTTCTCCACTTTACCGTGTGCGATCCATTTCTATCCCTACTATGTTCTCAGGTAGTTATCTTTTGTTGATTCATGTGTATGGAAGCTGAGGGTATAGATGAAGATGGGGGTTGGTGGTCAGAACACATGAGTGTAACGAGGCCCCCCTCGGACGTACGTCAGGGCTCATTCCTGTCCAAAGAGGCACTGAACTATTGGGGCATTTTTTTGGTTTATTTATTGGTCGATGCGAAGTTACATACGAGGTCCTTTATTTACAGGACCAGCTATGTACTGGTAAACAGACGGCCACTTCTTTCCCACTATTATGTTATTATCTCACCAATTAATACACTGGACACTTAGCCGAACTAGTCAGCCGAACCGACTAAATGCGGGCCATGACTATGACTCTTCAACCACTTCCTTGCCCCATTTTACGGATTATTTAGTCATATTTATCTCTAACTCTTGGCTTGGGCACTTGGAGAGGGACATTTAAACATATAGACTAGGAACGGGGGAAGGAGAATAAAATACTCAGAAATACGACCACCTAATTTGCACCGATATGGATGCACGTATCGGTATAGGGCCAATTCGGATATGGGAATACAGTATTTCTGAAAAGCACCCATATGTCAGGCCACATTCCTGTCCAAAGAGGCTCTGAACTATTGGGGCATTTTTTTTGTTTATTTATTGGTCGATGCAAGTTACATACTAGGTCCTTCATTTACAGGGCTAGCTATGTACGGGTAAACAGACTACCACTTCTTTCCTACTATTATGTTATTATCTCACCAATTAGCCGAACCAGTCAGCCGAACCGACTAAATGCGGGCCATGACTATTCAACCACTTCCTTGCGCCCCATTTTACGGATTATTTAGGCCAACTCCAACGCACGACCCCAAACGGACGTCCGCTTTGTACGGATTTCGTCCGTTTGGGTAGGGAAATGGGGCGGCATCGGCTGTTTTCATGGATGCGCTGGCCGTGCGCCCAACGCGCGGACACATCTGGTCCGCCACAGCCGGCTAGTGCCCGTATGTATACATTCTTTTGGTCGCATTTCTTTTATTTCATCACGACATTTTGATACATTGGAGTACATTCACCAATTCTCTAGAATAGCAAGACCAAAGAAAACAAGAACTACAATTAGACATTTTAAAAGATATCCAACTTTCATAACTGCTCCCACAAGTTGGATTAGTATCTTCTCGATGCCTTCATTGTTGATCTGCGGCTTCTCGATCTTGCATACTTTCTTCTTCGATTCTAAAGTAGACGTTGCTTCGCATCTAGTCTCATCTCTAGCCTCTATTCTCGCAACGAGTGCACGAACATCTATCAAATTTCGTCCTATCAATAGATCGATGTATTCTTCTTCCCAATGCCAAAACTTGCATCCATCCTACACACAAATTTGAGTATAAGCAAAGAGCTGTAAAAAATGTGCCGAATCCGGGAGCACAACCGATGAACAAGCACGCACCCCATCGTTTTTGCACTTGATGAACACCCATCCGGGATGTTCCGGCGTTGTAGATACGCAGTGAACAACCTGCCGCGGGCTGTCGTCGCACTTTATGAGCGGCAAGGGTGAGCCGACGAGTTGCTGGGCCAGCACCGAGCCCGGACAACGGCCGGGCCTTTGCCGACGAACCGCCAACGGGATAGATCCGAGCGGCTAGCGGCGGAGTCAATACCTGCAATGCGGCATGGAGGCGTTGCCGGGGCCGTGCGGTACGGTACCCAGTCAATACATGGCAAGGCGCAGCCTCCCGCGGCCGGGTACGCTCAAATCCGGCGGCCGGGCTGGATAGCGAGGTGGCAGAGAAAATTGCGGCGGCTATGGCGGGGGTAGGGGCCCGGCCGGCAGCCGGGCTGGACAGCGAGGTGGCCGAGAAAATGGCGGCGGCTATGGCGGGGGTAGGGGGCTGGGGGCGGCTGGAGGGGGGAGGGGAATAGAAAAAGGGCCGTCTGTATCGCCGACGGGCGGGCCAGGGGAGGACAAAGGCACGCGTCCCGCCTGTCCGCGCATGTCCGTTTTGATGCAAATGCGGCCCAAATTTGGGCGGGGAATGGGTCGAAAGCAGACGAAAAACGGACGTTTGTCCGTTTGCTCCCGCGCGTTGGCCTGCATTTTGTGTCCGTTTACTCCCAAATGGTCACGGCCGGACCATTTGGGGTTGTGCGTTGGAGTTGGCCTTAGTCATACTTATCTCTAATTCTTGGCTTGAGCACTTGGAGAATGGAGAGGGACATTTGAACATATAGACTAGGAACGGGGGAAGAGAATAAAATACTTAGAAATACAACCGCCTAATTTGCACAGATATGGATACACGTATCAATATAGGGCCAATTCAGATATGGGAATACGGTATTTCTAAGTACCAATACAGGGATACGTTTGACTTATTTCAAAAAATAATGTTAAATGTGGGACTCCAACCCACCACCTGCTAGAGCTGCCTGGTGCCTGCTCCGGTGCACCGCCGCCATGAGGTAGCTGCTGCTAACAGAGAGGGAGAGGGAGAAAGAGAGATCTGAGCTGGCTTGCTCTCAGCGAGCTGCTGCAGGTTCCCTGAGCTAACCGCTGTGTCACCGCCGGCTGCTGCATCTGGTGACGCTGCATGGCCACGCAGTCTAGGTTGGGACATGGGAGAAAGATTTGATCGGGGGGCATCGGGTTGGGATGGCTAGCTTATGCTGCCCTTAATGGGCTGATGATGGGTTGGAGGTATCCACAATGTATCGTGCAAGTGTCCTGCACGTATTGAGAATTAAAAATTGTTTTAATGCTATATCAGGGGATACTCAGCCGATACATATCCAACATGTATAGGGGACGCATCGGTTTCAGATATGTACCGATACGGGTACGATGCTCCAGTCACGTATCAGTGTTTTTGAGATAACCACTGGATGATCAGCTTTTGAACAAAAAAATTACGAACTTGGTCCATGGGTTAAGTTTCTAAGCCGGGTATAACCCCTTTCCATTATAAGCATAAGGGACATACAACCATCCGTCCTCCGACCAAGTTTAAAGGAAACAAAGAAAGGGGAAAGTGAGTTCAACGCATCGCTGGGAAACCCACTGCAAGTGCCCGTCATTGAAACACTTGATATGGGGTGAAAACCCGATGACACCTAACAAGAAACTATCCAAAAGGCAGGGAAAGTTCAAATGAGTCTAGGAGAAGCTCACAAGCGAGCATAGGCAACCAAGGGCCCGGTCATTCCTGCCAGGGTTATGCATCCCCGCATCTTCCTCCCATCGTGATTGTGCATGGTTCTAGTGAATATAATATTTTCCTCTGCCAACATGCATTCCTGACCCCGATGATTCTTATTTGATCAGTGGAAGGTTGCATTCATATCCATGAATCGTCCAGAATACCTCCAGGATATTGATGCTGTGTCTGCACGCTTTCAGGCAAGTAGTTATTTAGCATGTAGTCTAAATATGTTCACGTGATGAGGTTTTTCTTCTGATCTTACAGAGGAGAGATGTCTACGGAGCTTGGGAACAATACCTTGGTTTGGAGCATACTGACACAACACCCAAAAGGTCTTACACAGCTAATCAGGTAGGCAGTGCTGGCTTATTATGCAATACTTAAGAAAAAGGAGTTTTATGTGTTCTCGAATTTTGTCAGTGAAACATGCATATTTAAACAAAACCGGATTTAGTAAAAATCTAGGCTTCCTGAAGCTGCCTTTATTATTTACTTTTGCAAGAGACCTTAATTGATGGAAAAGTCTCCGATAGCATAAGACTAACCTAGTGCACGCATATTACATGAGCTGAAGCACACACTTCAAATTTATTTGTAGAAATAACTTCTGTATTTTAAAAAAGAAATTATGTAACGTCCATATTCAAGGGAGCATGCGGACAAATGCTTTAGCTGGGGGTGATTTTGTCCATGCGTAGAGTTTACACGACTAATTTCTGTGTTATTAGAAACTAGGGTGACCTACTATGTTATAAATTCACATGAACTATTGTGCCGACTTGCCCCGTCCTTTAACTGTCCTTTGCTTGGTGGTTTGGACTGCAGAATCGACACACATATGAGAAGCCTGTGAAGATTTACAATTGAGAAACCTTCCATCTGGGCCTCATCCGAGAAAGTATGCTAAAGAGGCCAAGTGACCTCAACAGAAGGGAAATACTGTCAAATATATGGTCATTTGTGTGCCATGGCCTATATTACTTGCTACTTGTTGACAGTCGGTGCTGTGGTTGGCAGAAGGATATATTCTTTGAGGCTTTCCCTCTTGCCTGCTCCCTGACAACGAAGCAAGCATGCTGATTTCGTTGTCCTGAGTGTGATAGACCCCACTAGGATAGATGTTGCTTCTTTTGTGTAGAGCAGAGCTGGTACATAAGAAAATGATTTTGGTAGGGGCATGTATACATGGTTATAGCCGAGACTGATTGCTTTATTTGCTGCTCCGGCATTGGAACAATGGGATAGATTGTATAATGGGTTTGTGGCTGGTTCCAGTTTTTTGTGTCCATTGTGAATGTAGGCAGTAACTTCAGCAGAAAGTAGTCTCATGAGTTTCAGCACAGCCCGTGTTCTTGGCATTGATTTGATTTAACCTAGGAGATACTGATGATAGTTCTACAGACGCACTATTTTTCTCCCGCCTTGTAGAATGAGAACCAAGTAATTATTTTGACCCAAATAGCTTTAATTTAAATCCTTTTTGAACTTAAAAGGTGGCTGTTCAATAGTAGGTGAATTCTGACAAACTAAGGTATAATTTCAGTCTTGTGGAGATAATTTGAATATGAGAAATGCTGAAAATACATTCTTCTGATTTTTTTGAAACTGTCTCCGGTGAAAAGACTCCCCACCAGAATATATTTCAAGAAAAATTTACGGAACAAATGTAGGTAAGACGGGAGGAGATTATCTGATGGGTAGGCGACCGGTTCTCACCGTCTATAGGGTGGGCCTGGAGATTATCTGCGTGAGGGGGTTTGGTGAAGAGGCGCGTGCGGTGGCTCCGGGTCTGATCTAGGTTTTTGTGGGCCTGTGGTGGAGGGGTCCTTGTTGCGTGCTCTGCAGTTTTTTTTAACACAGTACAGATGCAAGCAATAATACATACATGTATATATTGACCCCTATGAACGCACATACGCACATCCTAACCTTATGAGCACCTTCGAAGGCTGAGCCGGCATATCATCTTGAGATTTACGAAGTCATTGTAGGCGTCTCGTCGTCAACGGGAACACGTCTCCTTCCACTGAAAGCGCATCGCTGGAAATCTTGAAATAAATCTAGGAATAATGCGAGCATCAAGACTTGGGCTGAGGATATCACCGTCCACCTAACCATCCAACCACAGGTTGGTTCGCGCGTGCTCTACAGGGTTGAGATGTGACATTGTGCGTAGAGGTGGTTGGCGGGATGGGCTGATCGAGTCATGTGTTTGGGTGGGCTAGGCTGCTGGCGGAAGTCATATTTCAATTGTGGCCGGAGTTGTTCATATTGGCGTCTACGAGCATCGTTCCCTTTGCAGTCCTTTCACCCTTTCCCGACGTTCTACAGTTTTTTAAAGCACCACCAATAATCTCTATTTATATAGAGATAAGTAATGAAAAAAATGACATTCAACAACTTTAAACCTAACTCTCAGTAGCTACCTGAAAATGTGGTCTGGACCTCCCATGCTAACTTTCAAAGTATGGTACCATGTCATATGACGAATGTTACGTTGGTTGTTTTTTGTTGTTGTCATTTTCTTACACCAGCATCAAGAACTATAAAAATGTAGTATGACGGACATGCTGGCAACGTTTATTTGATTGGGAGATGTATTTTTTGAAAAATGAATTAGCCGAGACGTGCGTTGCACGTGCAAGCTTACTACAGTGGGAACCCTAGATCCGGCCTTACGGATCGCCCTTGACTACGCTAGCGGCTTTGCCCGGCGCCGTATTTCCTCTTGGGGGCGTCGTGGTGTTGGACTCGGTCAGAGGGACTCAAGCATCATGAAGGTGGTCGACGGCGGCTAGCGTGACTTCTCCGTGGGAGCGGGAGCAGAAGAAGCATTGTCCATATGCAAGGTGTGTTAGACAAGTTATGTCGGCCAATCTTGAGGGACCGAAGCGACACATGTTTGCTGAAAGTGCTATCAAGCACTTAAGATAATTTTGGTGTTGATGACACACACTTTGTTGGACTAATACAGTTCACAAGTATATCTCAGGTATTTGGTCCATGGTCGACGGTTGATGGATGACCCCCCCCCCCCCCCAGAAGTTAAGGACCGAGTCGTGGATCCTCGAAGGCTTAGGGTAGTCTTTAGGCCTATTTGTTTTTCCTTGATGGGAATCCTGCATTATTAACGGGGGCTGGTAGTGAGGTGACATGTTAAGCTCATTCACATTTCAACCATCCGCTCATATGATCACACATATATCATAGCCACCAAATAAGCCATATGTGACATCAAAATAACCAAGCTGAAAAAGGTGCACCACCGAACTGTTCGGTCCAGGTGTCCGGCAGTTCAAATTAGCCATGCCAACATTCCGTGGTTGCCTCTTGATCGACCAGACTGCCCCGTGCTCCGGATTAGACTGACCGGTGGGGCATCCAACCGTCCGGTCCACTAAGCAGACTATTTGGCTGCTTGCTAGCAGAATTGTGTTCTCTCCTAGACAGACCAGACTGTCCGGTCCCCTGGACCAGATTGACCGACAGGTCAAATTCTTCTCCCTTGTTCTAGCCAAACCCTATATTCAGTTCTACTACATGACTGTTTCATCTAGATCTGGCAGACTGTCCGATAGTGCATTCTTGGGCTGTAAGAGTTGGATTTGAAGCTCCACTGTATATACTCCAACTCAGTTAATTCTAGGGCTACCCTCTGAGCATACTTCGTCCATAGCCGCCACATTTTCTTCTCCTACTCTCCCAAGCCCTATTTCCTTTGATTCTTGGAGAGATTTGAAGGAATCAAAAGCAAGATCCACTCATTCCCCACGCTTTGACCAGTCACTTTGTGTTTGAGCTTGATTTGGATCCTTGGCACTTGTCTTGTTACTCTTGGAGGTTGGAGACTCCTAGGAGGTAGGAGTTCTTCGGTGAGGGATCGATTGTTGTGATTTACCCTCGGGAAGTTTGTGAAGGTTTGGAGGCCAACTCGAGGTCTACCACTAGTGGTCGAGAATCGCATTTGTTGTGATATCTCAAGGAGAATAGGGTGAGACTTCGTGGTGTTGGCGTGCCTTCGTGGTAATATCCACCCCTCTAACAGTGACTAGCTTCCCTCCAAGGAAGTGAACATCGAGATACATCCTCTTTCGAGTTAGAAGACCAACATTGCTTTGAGGGCCAAGCATGTCCAAGTGATGAAAAAGAAGGTGATGATGATGAAGAAGAAGTTGACTCGGATGGGTGTCCCTGATATGATAAAATGGCACTCTTTGTGAAGAAGTTTAGTGTGGATGCTTAGAATGGCAAGTTTTTTTTTGTTTTTTTCTTAGAAAGGCAAGTTTGGAAAGAAGAAAGTAAGATCACGCTACAATTGTGATTCCACCAAGCACTTTGCCAATGATTACCGTATGAGAAGAGAGAAGACCGACCAAGGTTTCCCATGAAGGAATTTGTCAAGAAGTTCTTGGCCAATGCCTTGATGACAAGCTCAAGAAGAAGGATGGGAAGGTCATGATTGTTTAAAAAGACTCTAACCCCGATGATGTTGCCGGTGTAGCTCAAGTCAAGCCTTTGAAGCTTATCAATAAGAAAGGCGATGTGGTCAACGACGACTACATGGGTGACTGCAAAGGCAGCTCGCACGAGTGCTTAATGGCCAAGGTGGTTGCAGTTGATGAGGAGAAAGATACCTCTCCAAGCAAGTCTAAGGTATCTCCCATTCCAAACCCTACTCTATTAGTTACTAAAGTCTCTATTGATGTGTATCATGATGGAGAGGGTTAATGTGATGAGGAAGATCAACATAATGTGTTCTTTGAAAATTCATGAACTCCCTCAAAGGAAACACGCTCATTATGTTTTGTTGTCTCATGGATATGGTGGTTAAGAACATCAATACCATCGAGGAACTCAAAACCCTTGTTGCTAAGGAAAAGGAGAATAGTGATCTCCTCGAGCGAAAAGTAAATTTTGAGGAATCTCGTAATGAAAACTTATGCATGACTATTCAAAGAAACTTGCAAAGAGATTACCATTTCTAAGTGACGGGGTCCTGTACCGGGGTTAGCTAATGCCAAGGAGCCCGGCCCGACCAACTACAAGGGGCCCAACAAGCGCACAACATGATGCTAACCCTAGGAGGCCAGAAGACCTTCTTGACGCCCAAGATCGCATCCGGCAGGTAAACCCTAGACGTCTCCTGTCTATAAAGGGAGGTCTAGGGTTCTCCTTGAGTCATCTATCCTCAGACAAGAAAACTCTCGATGGCAACATCATACAACATTGTAACCCCTCGCACGAGGTATCCCTCCATTATGAAAAACCAAAACCAACAGGACGTAGGATATTACTCTCCGGAGGCCCGAACCTGGATAAATCCCTCATGTGACCTCCCATCCATGACTTCCAGCTGTGCTTGGACCCCTGTCGAGGGATCTGGCAGAAATTTGCTCAGTTTGTTCGCGCGCCAGGCACGGGCGGCGCCGACTGGAGACTGATCATGGGTCAGATCTTTTCCTACCTTTGGCGGCCTCTCGCCGGGGGAAAACCTAACCTTTGGCTCTATGACGCCCGGATAATTAGGCTACAGTAATCCCACGTTAATGTCGCCACGTCACCTCGGTTACTATTGCTAACCCGCGTTGATCCGAAACCGATTCAAATTCAAATTTAAAATAAAGTCAAATAATTAAAGATTTCAAATGACAAAACTAAAATGTACAAAATGTCGCAAATAATTCATAGATAATTATTGTGGAGAAATCATGTTTTTATAAAATATTTAAGTGCCTTTAAATAATTAAAACAGGGGCAAAACAATATTTTTATTGCTTTTTAATTTATAAAAATTCCCAAAGTATTTTAAATAAATCCCAAGCTTTTTATGGCATTGTCTAATTTTGCAATGTGAATTATGGGACAAGTTCTCTATTTTACTAAACCTATTTGCTATTTAAAATAAGTACAAAGCTTAACAAAAAAAGACAGAAACCAAAAAGAAAGAAAGAAAGAAAGAGAAACAGAAAAAGGGAAATAGAAACAAACCTAACCTACTGGCACACTCGGACCATCTAGCAAAGCTCATGGCCTAGTCCACCAGCGCCCTCTCCTTCTTCCCCTGTTCACCCGAGCGTGGTGGCCGCTCGAGCATCGTCCATGGAGGGGATCCGCCACGTGACGGCCGTCCCGCTGTTGCCCGCGCTGCATAAAAGGCCCCCTCGACCCCGGATGAAACCCTAGAGCCCTCCTGCCTTTCCCCCTCGCTTTCTCCGTTGTCAGATCCGCCACACCGAACCACCCGTCGCCACAGCGAAGCTCGCCGGCGTGGCTACCCTCCTCCCCGGCTCCTGGTTTCGAGTCCCTCTGCTCCGCCGTCATCCTCTACGTTGCGTGAGACCGCCCGTTGGAGCTAGGACCCCCCCTGCATCGAGCCCTGCATCATCTCCGTCGTCCTCAGCCCCGTCGATCGTCGCCATCGATTCTGGCAAGGCCGAGCCATCCCCGAGGCCGCTGAGCTGCTCTACGCATCCACTATGAGCTCCCTCTCGAAACCCCTCTCTGCCCCGTTCGATTTCGTGCCCGTAGCCACCGACACCATCGGAGCCGAAGCTCCTCGCCGCTGGGCATGGCGCAGCCACGGCCACAGCCACTACCGCTCGCGTCCGAGCACGGCGTTGTGCTCCTCGCCTTCTCCATCTTCCAATGCGATCCCTACCTCCTCTTCCCGTGCCCAGCATCGCCGATGGCCAAGCACGCCCGACGCTGCCGTTCTCTGCCACCGCTGCTGCTGTTTGCCCATGGTGCTCGTTTCCAACTCGCTCCGGCGTGCCTCCCCGGCCGCCCGGGCTGCATCGGTCCCGCACACACGCTCGCGCGCCCATGAGCCTCGCCCGCAGTCGCCGCACTTCCTCGGCCACGCGCTCCGTCGCGCCCGCCATCGCCTCCCGTGCGCGCTCCCGCCGGAGCCCCCGGCCTCGGCTCCGCCCTGCCCCTGCTTGCCGCTGCGCTGCGGCGCTGCGCCCTCGGGCGCCCCGCGCCACACCCCGCACCCATTGCCGGCCTCCACTCCCCGCGCGGCCGGCTGCCGCCCCCTGCTTTATGCTTTTGGTTGCTGCTGCTTCTGCATACAGGCCGGCTGCCGCTGATAGTTTACGTGCTAATGCCCCCCTAATCCTAACACTAATTAGGCACTGACAGTAGGCCCCACTACTCAATTTGATTAACTAAAACCGTTTAAAACTCTGTTTAATAAAATGTCCCACTGACATATGGGTCCACTGCTAAATAAATCTAGTTAATTAAATAGTTTAACTAGCAGTCTATGACATGTGGCCCCCCACATGTCAGTTGGACCAGTCAAACTAGTCAACAAGTTGACTGTTGACTACTGACTAGGCCGTCAACAGGGCCCACCTGTCAGTCAAATAGTCACATCTCTGGGTACACTTCTGTGTACCCGTAGCATTTATTATTTAATATATTCGAATTAAATTAACTCCAGAAATTCATAAAATGTTTTAAAAATTTGAAAATTAATAAAAAATAATCCGTAGCACGGATGAAAATACTTTGTACATGAAAGTTGCTCAGAACGACGAGACAAATCCGAATACGCAGCCCGTTTATCCACCACATGTCCCTAGCATAGTGAACATGCAACTTTTCCCCTCCGGTTAATCTGTCCAAAATGCCAAACACAGGGAATACTTTCCCGGATGTTTCCCCCCTTCGCCAGTATCGCCTAGTACTGAGTCAGGACACACCTAGCACCGCGTATTGTCATGTTATGTTTTGTGACGCTTTGATTGCTCTGTTATTTATTATGTCCCCCCTCCGTTACTTCTTTCCGGTAGACCCCGAGACGCTGCCGATACCCCCGTGATCGACTACGGTGTTGACGACCCTCCTTGCCAGAGCAACCAGGCAAGCCCCCCCCTTGATCACCAGATATCGCCTATTCCTTCTCTCTACTGCTTGCATTAGAGTAGTGTAGCATGTTACTGCTTTCGGTTAATCCTATTCTGCTGCATAGCCTGTCATTGTTGCTACAATTGTTGATACCTTTACCTGCTATCCTAATGCTTAGTATAGGATGCTAGTGTTTCATCAGTGGCCCTACATTCTTGTCTGTCTGCCATGCTATACTACTGTGCCATGATCACTTCGGGAGGTGGTCACGGGCATATGCTATATACTTTATACTGTTACATTACTTATGATACTGTTCGGAGATGGGGGCTGAAGGGGCAGGTGGCTCCATCCCGGTAGAGGTGGGCCTGGGTTCCTGACGGCCCCCGACTGTTACTTTGTGGCGGAGCGACATGGCAGGTTGAGACCACCTAGGAGAGAGGTGGGCCTGGCCCTGGTCGGCATTCGCGGATATTTAACACGCTTAACGAGATCTTGGTATTTGATCTGAGTCTGGCCACTGGCCTATATGCACTAACCAACTACGCGGGAACAGTTATGGGCACTCGACGTCATGGTATCAGCCGAAGCCTTCGTGACGTCAGCGACTGAGCGGCGCGCGCCGGATTGGAACGTAAGCCTGCTCTTGTATTAAGGGGGCTAGTTCTGCTTCCGGCCACCCACGCAACGTGTAGGTGTGCAATGGGCGATGGGCCCAGACCCCTGCACCATAGGATTTAGACCGACGTGCTGACCTCTCTGTTGTGCCTAGGTAGGGCTGCGACGTGTTGATCTTCCGAGGCCGGGCATGACCCAGGAAAGTGTGTCCGGCCGAATGGGATCGAGCGTGTTGGGTTATGTGGTGCACCCCTGCAGGGAAGTTTATCTATTCGAATAGCCGTGATCTTCGGTAACAGGACAACTTGGAGTTGTACCTTGACCTTATGACAACTAGAACTGGATACTTAATAAAACACACCCTTCCAAGTGCCAGATACAACCCGATGATCACTCTCTCACAGGGCGACGAGGAGGGGATCGCCGGGTAGGATTATGCTATGCGATGCTACTTGGTGAACTTACCATCTACTCTCTTCTACATGCTGCAAGATGGAGGCTGCCAGAAGCTTAGTCTTCGATAGGACTAGCTATCTCCCTCTTATTCTGGCATTCTGCAGTTCAGTCCACCGATATGGCCGCTTTACACATATACCCATGCATATGTAGTGTAGATCCTTGCTTGCGAGTACTTTGGATGAGTACTCACGATTGCTTTGCTCCCCCTTTTCTCCTTTTTCTTTATTCCTGGTTGTCGCAACCAGATTCTGGAGCCCAGGAGCTAGACGCCACCGTCGACGACGACTCCTACTACACTGGAGGTGCCTACTACTGCGTGCAGGCCGCTGTCGACGACCAGGAGTAGTTTAGGAGGATCCCAGGCAGGAGGCCTGCGCCTCTTTCGATCTGTATCCCAGTTTGTGCTAGCCTTCTTAAGGCAAACTTGTTTAACTTATGTCTGTACTCAGATATTGTTGCTTCCGCTGACTCGTCTATGATCGAGCACTTGTATTCGAGCCCTCGAGGCCCCTGGCTTGTATTATGATGCTTGTATGACTTATTTTATTTTTAGAGTTGTGTTGTGATATCTTCCCGTGAGTCCCTGATCTTGATCGTACACGTTTGCGTGTATGATTAGTGTACGATTGAATCGGGGGCGTAACAAGTTGGTATCAGAGCCGACTGCCTGTAGGAATCCCCCTTTCCAACTCCTTGGCCGAAGTCGAGTCTAGTCATTGAAAAACTTTTACTAACATGGCTGTGCGGCTTACGGGCCCACGTCGCCATTGGGTGGTATTAGGATCTTTTACTCCTCGATCCTTACTCTGGGACTCTGATCTCTCTTCTATTCGGGTTAAATGATTTTACTAAATCTGACTCTAGGTTCTCGTAACTACTTCTCCCGGAGAGCCCCTTATCACAGATGATCGCCTACTGCACCAGAAGATTTCGAAGTTACTCTCCGATACTCTTTTGAGACTTTGTGCCCGTTGCTTTTGCAATTCCCTACCACCGAAATATCTCTATGGATAAATACATACACTTGCTGTTCTTACTTTTATTCCCAGTTGATCTTGTTATTACAAGATACCTTGAAATCCTATCTATTGTTCCGAGAATATTTTGTGCCTACTGCCTTGCAGTTCCTTGCCACCTGAGTACCCCTACAGATAATTTCTCGCCCTTATCGAGTATCTGTTCATCCCCAGTTGTTCATGTGTTTCACAATGGTCTTCGAAATACTATTCGATCCTCTAAAAATCCTTAGTAGCTTATTGCTCTGCAATACTTGTCTGCTTGCATTATGGATGCTTTCCATGTGTCTGGCAATATTCCTTAGTATCCTTAGGCACCATCATTTTGATCCTATTGATTCAACATGAGTGCGAATGCACGAAATCATCAGTTGATCCTTTTAAATTATCTTTCCGGCTCAGACGTCATTTTAAACATGAGCTGGATCTCGACCAATCAAATTGCCGTCGATTGTACCCCTAAGGCTATTCATCTTATCCATCCCTAATCAGAGCATTGCTTATGATCCCTTGTCTTGGAATTAAAAATTCGTTTGCATTTGAGCTTTGAGTTAGTCAGTTGTTTCTATAATCTGATCTCCTTGCATTCTTTCTTTCTCTGGTTGAGTACCGATGCTCACATCAGATCCCTTGTGGACCACCAGACCCTTTGTCGTGTTTTATCCGACAACGTCCTTCATATTCAATAATCTTGTGAGCCTTTCCTTGGATACATAATGCCTTTGGTAAATTGTATCCTCTGCTTGCTCAAGCATGCTCTACTATCGAGCTTGTGTTATTTATTCTTGGAATCTGTGGTATATGTTCCTAAGATGCCCCGATGGGTTGAACCAATGCCTTACCTAACCTATGTGAGTCCGAAAGATTTCACGGGCCATACTCATCTGGTATTTCACCAGGTAAAACTTTCAACACTAATGCCATTATCGAAATGAGAAGTGAATGTAAGGTTGTGCTTTGGAGAAATGGGAGTCGACCCTGAACTTTGTGTTCATGCCCATGGACCCGATGTGGAATTTATCATGGAAGCTTCTTGTATTAAAAATGGTCCCCTTGTTATAAGTTCATCTTGTACCTATGTTGGTCCTTTGCAACCGTGGTTCCGACCATGATTGATCATCTTTGATCCTTTTCTCGGACAAGTTAAAGTACTTGTCTTCTGCAGATCAATACATCTGTCCAACCTCAATCCCGCTCCACCTTCGAGTATTACCCCCTGGTATCTCAAGGATATCATGTATTTGCACTATCTCTTATGAATTCTTGTTGGACTAATACTCTCACCATTTTAGTCACTCCGCCGTTCTGCATTGTCCGTCACTCGAGAACTTTGACAAGTGACTCGAATCCGCACTGTGATTCAGTACCCCTAGTTAATTATTGTTGGGAACTCAATCTCGTCATTCCTAGCCTGATCGCCTATATCATTATCATACTAAATTTTAACTGTGCCACCCGGTCCTTAATTCCCGGAGCACCACTTTCGGCAATGAGCTAAGCTTACATCGATCTTCCTCAGCATATCATTTCTCCTTGGACAGCAAGCTTGATTTCAAGTTTGTACTGTACTAGTGGTTTCAATAACCTTTCGCTCCATCATTCATTTGACTTGATGTCATCGCCGATCGATTACATCTTCATGAAATCTCGCGACAAATGTGTCGTGAACATCTTCAGCATTCAGAGCTCTTCCAGGATATCAATTGAATTCATGATGAGAAATACCATCCTTGCCCTTGATGATTTGTGTTGTCATTGACCACTTTATTGCCTTCCCTCAAACACAAACTTGTTCGTGTTCTGTGTTATACATTGAGTTCCTTGCTATCCAGCATTTGTTCTTCTTTACCTTGGAGTATTACCATCTTTTATGTCAAGAATGTCGTGAGGATTACTCCACCTCTTAAGAATTCTTGGTATAGTGATACTTCTCACCATCACCATTCTTTCTTGGTCCCCGTGTTGATTCCAACAATTGAACGGTGTTGCTTGGATTCTTTCCTTATAGCAACCCTATTGTTTTGAAGTTAATGGTCGACATTTCATTCTTAGACCATTGGTTATCGAATCACCATTATAACATCGGTCATGCTACCTAAGCCCATATTTCGGGTGCACATTTCAACCAATGTTTAAATTGGGTATGTTTTCCTCGAGCATATCTCCTTATATATTTGGTCTGACAAATGTTATCTCTTTGTCCACATGATTGTGGAAATCCATCTTTTGGAAATCTCGATGAATTGTCGTTTAGTTCATCAGCCACCCTCTCATCCTCTCCTTGGTTTAATGATGAACTCTTGTTTCGAAACTCGCTTCCATAGATCGTTTCCGAGAATCTCACAATGTCATCTCGTCAAATTATGTTGCACCTTTTCTTCTCAGGCATCCTGAGTCTGAGGTATCCTGACACCAATCGGATCTGAATCTTGGTCAGATATGATGGTTGGGACATATTTCCAAGAGTTATAACATTGATCTCTACATAACCCGGTAAGGAGGTGTCTTTGCTTAGCACCCCTAGCCAGAGGACCTATTGTTATAGTTTCCTTTTTGGCAAGGTTAGTGATTCTTCCATGAGGAAATTGTAAGACTTATTCTATAAGTTGTTCCTGATGGATCCTTTTTGTTTCCGAAGTCTGATCTTCACCTGTTGACCATGTCAATGCTATCTTGAAGCATGTCTATGGTATTCCGATTTTCAACAGGAACATTTGAAGCCCAATGTTAAATGTTTCCTGCTCAATTATCCAAACACCGCTGTATGGGTACTGTCATGAAATTTCTCTCCTCTTATCTAAAGGGTTTTCTACTTTATATCCTGTCTTGGATATCATCCTCTGCTTGACTTTGGGAAGGATATACCCCTGATATATGTGTTTAAACACATTTTCCTTTCCGTTGTTTTGTTCAAAATTTCTTATAATCTACTTAACTGAGCAGTGGTAATTGTCCTGCTTATGTAAACACCTTGGTGTATAACTCTGTCAGTAAGACCCTGTTAATATTGTTGATAACATTCCGGTAACCACCGATGGACGAGAACTTTACCTATTGGTTCGCCTCGTTCAACGAGCAGGAAGATGGTTCTTTTCGTCCCTGGCCCTTGGTACCGATGTTGTTGCCGACATAACTGACATGCTACTCTCTGACATGCCTTGCTATCATGACCGTGCAAGATGTCACCGCTCCTAATTTTTACCCACATGGTGGGCCCATAACCCATAGTTCCACAGGATCGAAACCTGACTCTCCTGTACACCCTATTGTCAAAGTTATTCCTCGCACTTGACTTTGTATGTAATTCACGGGCCACCTGCCTGTGGATCTATTCTGGTATCAGATGCAATGCTTATTCACATTGCTCTAAACCCCTTCAACACTTCGTTTCAGGCATCAAACGATTGGCCACCTGCTCGAAACATCCCATGATACCTCCTTACTTTGCTCTCGATATTTTCTTAAGTTTCAATTCGAGAGTTACTTCCACCACCTTCCTCGATGTTATCGACCAGATAGTCGACCTTGCAGAGGTCTGTTCTCCCGGAATGCCCACCCTTTATTCTTTTGTAAGTACGATGGAGTTTTCGAAGAAAGGATGCCACTTCATCATGATGACCTGAAGGAGAGAAATGAAGACATCAATGTATTGGACCGGCCTCTTCGAGGAGAGCAAGCCAGAATGAGAAGACCCGCTAGATTCGTTACCAAACCTTTCCCCATTTCACTACCTCTTAAATCTCGGGACGAGATTTCTTGTAGTGGAGGAGAATTGTGACGCCTGGATAATTAGGCTACAGTAATCCCACATTAATGTCGCCACGTCACCTCGGTTACTATTGCTAACCCGTGTTGATCCGAAACCGATTCAAATTCAACTTTAAAATAAAGTCAAATAATTAAAGATTTCAAATGACAAAACTAAAATGTACAAAATGTGGCAAATAATTCATAGATAATTATTGTGGAGAAATCATCTTTTTATAAAATATTTAAGTGCCTTTAAACAATTAAAACATGGGCAAAACAATATTTTCATTGCTTTTTAATTTATAAAAATTCCCAAACTATTTTAAATAAATCCCAAGCTTTTTATGGCATTGTCTAATTTTGCAATGTGAATTATGGGACAAGTTCTCTATTTTACTAAACCTATTTGCTATTTAAAATAAGTACAAAGCTTAACAAAAAAAGACAGAAACCAAAAAGAAAGAAAGAAAGAGAAATATAAAAATGGAAATAGAAACAAACCTAACCTACTGGCACACTCGGACCATCTAGCAAAGCTCATGGCCCAGTCCACCAGCGCCCTCTCCTTCTTCCCCTGTTCACCCGAGCGTGGTGGCCGCTCGAGCATCGTCCATGGAGGGGATCCGCCACGTGCCGGCTATCCCGCTGTTGCCCGCGCTGCATAAAAGGCCCCCTCGACCCCGGATGAAATCCTAGAGCCCTCCTGCCTTTCCCCCTTGCTTTCTCTGTCGTCAGATCCGCCACACCGAACCACCCATCGCCACGGCGAAGCTCGCCGGCGTGGCTACCCTCCTCCCCGACTCCTGGTTTCGAGTCCCTCTGCTCCACCATCATCCTCTACGTTGCGTGAAGCCGCCTGTTGGAGCTAGGACCCCCCTGCATTGAGCCCTGCATCATCTCCGTCGTCCTCAGCCCTGTCGATCGTCGCCAGCGATTCCGGCAAGGCCGAGCCATCCCCGAGGCCGCTGAGCTGCTCTACGCATCCACTGTGAGCTCCCTCTCGAAACCCCTCTCTGCCCCATTCGATTTCGTTCCCGTAGCCACCGACGCCATCGGAGCCGAAGCTCCTCGCCGCTGGGCATGGCGCAGCCGCGGCCACAGCCACTACCGCTCGCGTCCGAGCACGGCGTTGTGCTCCTCGCCTTCTCCGTCTTCCAATGCGATGCCTACCTCCTCTCCCCGTGCCCTGCATCGCCGATGGCCAAGCACGCCCGACGCTGCCGTTCTCTGCCACCGCTGCTGCTGTTTGCCCACGGTGCCCGTTTCCCCCTCACTCTGGCTTGCCTCCCCGGCCGCTCGGGCTGCATCGGTCCCGCACACACGCTCGCGCGCCCGTGAGCCTCGCCCGCAGTCGCCGCACTTCCTCGGCCACGCGCTTCGTCGCGCCCGCCATCGCCCCCCGTGCGCGCTCCCGCTGGAGCCCCTGGCCTCGGCTCTGCCCCTGCCCCTGCTTGCCGCTGCGCTGCGACGCTGCGCCCTCGGGCGCCCCGTGCCACACCCCGCACCTACCGCCGGCCTCCACTCCCCGCGCGGCCGGCCGCCGCCCCCTGCTTTCTGCTTTTGGTTGCTGCTGCTTCTGCATACAGGCCGGCTGCCACTGATAGTTTACGTGTTAATGCCCCCCTAATCCTAACACTAATTAGGCACTGACAGTAGTCCCCACTACTCAATTTGATTAACTAAAACCGTTTAAAACTCTGTTTAACAAAATGTCCCACTGACATATGGGTCCACTGCTAAATAAATCTAGTTAGTTAAATAGTTTAACTAGAAGTCTATGACATGTGGGCCCCCACATGTCAGTTGGACCAGTCAAACTAGTCAACAAGTTGACTGTTGACTGCTGACTAGGCCGTCAACAGGGCCCACCTGTCAGTCAAATAGTCACATCTCTGGGTACACTTATGTGTACCCGTAGCATTTAGTATTTAATATATTGCGAATTAAATTAACTCCAGAAATTCAGAAAATGTTTTAAAACTTTGAAAATTAATAAAAAATAATCCGTAGCACGGATGAAAATACTTTGTACATGAAAGTTGCTCAGAACGAGGAGAAGAATCCGAATACGCAGCCCGTGTATCCACCACACGTCCCTAGCATAGTGAACATGCAACTTTTCCCCTCCGGTTTATCTATCCGAAATGCCAAACACAGGGAATACTTTCCCGGATGTTTCCCCCCTTCGCCAGTATCGCCTAGTACTGCATCAGGACACACCTAGCACCGCGTATTGTCATGTTATATTTTGTGATGCTTTGATTGCTCTGTTATTTATTATGTCCCCCCTCCGTTACTTCTTTCCGGTAGACCCCGAGACGCTGCCGATACCCCCATGATCGACTATGGTGTTGACGACCCTCCTTCTTGCCAGAGCAACCAGGCAAGCCCCCCCTTGATCACCAGATATCGCCTATTCCTTCTCTCTACTGCTTGCATTAGAGTAGTGTAGCATGTTACTGCTTTCGGTTAATCCTATTCTGCTGCATAGCCTGTCATTGTTGCTACAATTGTTGATAACTTTACCTGCTATCCTAATGCTTAGTATAGGATGCTAGTGTTTCATCAGTGGCCCTACACTCTTGTCTGTCTGCCATGCTATACTACTGTGCCATGATCACTTCGGGAGGTGATCACGGGCATATGCTATATACTTTATACTGTTACATTACTTATGATACTGTTCGAAGATGGGGGCTGAAGGGGCAGGTGGCTCCATCCCGGTAGAGGTGGGCCTGGGTTCCCGACGGCCCCCGACTGTTACTTTGTGGCGGAGCGATAGGGCAGGTTGAGACCACCTAGGAGAGAGGTGGGCCTGGCCCTGGTCGGCATTCGCGAATACTTAACACGCTTAACGAGATCTTGGTATTTGATCTGAGTCTGGCCACTGGCCTATATGCACTAACCAACTACGCGGGAACAGTTATGGGCACTTGACGTCGTGGTATCAGCCGAAGCCTTCGTGACGTCAGCGACTGAACGGCGCGCGCCGGATTGGAACGTAAGCCTGCTCTTGTATTAAGGGGGCTAGTTCTGCTTCCGGCCGCCCACGCAACGTGTAGGTGTGCAATGGACGATGGGCCCAGACCCCTGCGCCATAGGATTTAGACCGGCGTGCTGACCTCTCTGTTGTGCCTAGGTAGGGCTGCGACGTGTTGATCTTCTGAGGCCGGGCATGACCCAGGAAAGTGTGTCCGGCCGAATGGGATCGAGCGTGCATAGTTATGTGGTGCACCCCTGAAGGGAAGTTTATCTATTCGAATAGCCGTGATCTTCGGTAACAGGACAACTTGGAGTTGTACCTTGACCTTATGACAACTAGAACTGGATACTTAATAAAACACACCCTTCCAAGTGCCAGATACAACCCGGTGATCACTCTCTCGCAGGGCGACGAGGAGGGGATCGCCGGGTAGGATTATGCTATGCGATGCTACTTGGTGAACTTACCATCTACTCTCTTCTACATGCTGCAAGATGGAGGCTACCAGAAGCGTAGTCTTCGACAGGACTAGCTATCTCCCTCTTATTCTGGCATTCTGCAGTTCAGTCCACCAATATGGCCCCTTTACACATATACCCATGCATATGTAGTGTAGATCCTTGCTTGCGAGTACTTTGGATGAGTACTCACGGTTGCTTTGCTCCCCCTTTTCCCCCTTTTTCTTTATTCCTGGTTGTCGCAACCAGATGCTGGAGCCCAGGAGCCAGACGCCACCGTCGACGACGACTCCTACTACACTGGAGGTGCCTACTACTGCGTGCAGGCCGCTGTCGACGACCAGGAATAGTTTAGGAGGATCCCAGGCAGGAGGCCTGCGCCTCTTTCGATCTGTATCCCAGTTTGTGCTAGCCTTGTTAAGGCAAACTTGTTTAACTTATGTCTGTACTCAGATATTGTTGCTTCCGCTGAATCATCTATGATCGAGCACTTGTATTCGAGCCCTCGAGGCCCCTGGCTTGTATTATGATGCTTGTATGACTTATTTTATTTTTAGAGTTGTGTTGTGGTATCTTCCCGTGAGTCCCTGATCTTGATCGTACACGTTTGCGTGTATGATTAGTGTACGATTGAATCGGGGGCGTAACAGGCTCTCTGGCGTTCACCGCGAATGATGCGTGCCAGGTCGACATCAACCTACCGACTCGTCCCACACACGTGATCTACATCGATAATGTTGCTTTCATCACCAACATGCACGGCAACCTCCGAATATGCTTGCCAGCTACCCAACATGGCGGCATCCTCACGGCGACCTTAGCCGCCAATCCCGCTGATCATTTTCCGTTCGAACTAAAGAACGCGGGGGTTACATACCAGAACGAGCTCCATTAACATCTCTGGAAGGAACTTGCAGCTCGTCACCATGGTGTGCGGCAACTACCACATTGACCATGCGCCTGAAGATTGTTTCCTCGACAAGACGACCTCAGATTGCAGTGTCGACACCGCAGGTCTGTTGTCACTGTCTGACCACGAGGACGCACATGGCGAATCAACCTCTCCAGAGAAGGACGAGGCCGAGAACATCGGGATCTCATCAACCAAAATCAGATCTCCAAGGGCGGAGGACAAAGCCCGCGAGAAAGAACAAGACACCTCGAAACCGTGTGACCAACAGGAAACAGAGGACAACGTCGAACCGTACGTCCCGCAGCCGATCTATCTACACATGGTGATGTTCGTAGAAACAGAGGCCGAAGCGAGCCACAACACGCCACACTCAACCACGACGACGGTGGAAAAATCCGTGAAGTTCCCAACCCTAACTGCCCACGAGGGTGGCCCACCCCGGTCCCAGGAGGACGAGCTTCGTGAGATCCTCACGCTAGGGTCCGTGAGCCACGCGCTGTCTAAGGCAGTCGTAGCAATGGAAACCAACAATGAAGATGGGCTGACATAGCTCCTTACAACAACCCATAGCATCCATGAGGCGGTCTCATTACTAAACAAGCTCCAGGCCACACCCACAGATCCCGAAATCCTCACCGACCTCATCAAAGTGGTTCACAGGGCGACCAAGCTCCAAGAGAAACATATAGAACACACAATGGACACCCTAAAACCACCCATCAAGGACCCAACACCGGCAGATAATGTCAAGAGCTACGACAAGGCGCTCAGCGCTGACGACCTCCGACACATGATACAAGACGCAAGGGTGAAAGTGCAACTAATCCCCGGGTGGTTTTGGTAATTAATAACAACATATATCTCACTGAACTAATATCCATTCAAGTAAAAAATTCAGGAAGTTCAATGATTGGCATGGCAAGGACTAGTGAATGTGGACCCACCAAATTCTACCTATCTGGACCCATCGAGTTCATCTGGACATTGCCACAACCAAACCCTAACAAATCGCATCCATCGATATGGATCTCGGTCTCACCGAGATGGCCTTGCCAACTCTCTGTCATCTGTTGCAATTATTTCGGTCTTACCGAGTTTTGTAATCGGTGCCACCGATATGGCTTGCCAACCTTTTGTTGCCTTATTTCTTCACATCGGTCTTACCGAGATGATGCACTTGGTGCCACCGAAGTGAGGTTTGCTCTACCATTGCACATCAGTCGCTCCGAGTTGTTTCCATTCGGTCCCACCGAGACCTCCAACGTTCACATCTTTTACACAGGTTGATGCCACCGAGAATTCTGATCGGTGCCACCGAGTTGGGTCAAATGTGTGTAACGGTTGTATTTCGTGTGGAGGCTATATATATCCCTCCACCCACTCTTACTTAGTAAGAGAGCCATCATAACCTGACTACACTTCCACCATTCATTTTCTAAGAGAGAACTACCTGCTCATGTGTTGAGATCAAGAAATTCCAATCTTACCATTTGAATCTTGATTTCTAGCCTTCTCCAAGTTGCTTTCCACTCAAATCCTTCTTCCACCATAGCCAAATATGTTTGAGAGAGAGAGTTGAGTGTTGGAGGGACTATCATTTGAAGCAAAAGAGCAAGGAGTTCATCATCTACACACCATATATTACCTTTTGGAGAGTGGTGTCTCCTAGATTGGTTAGGTGTCGCTTGGGAGCCTCCGACATGATGTGGAGTTGAACCAAGAAGTTTGTAAGGGCAAGGAGATCACCTACTTCGTGAAGATCTAGCCGAGTGAGGCTAGTAGTTCATGGACGGAAGCCATGATGGAATAGACAATGTTGCTTCTTCGTGGACCCTTCGTGGGTGGAGCCCTCCGTGGACTCGCGTAGCTGTTACCCTCCATGGGTTGAAGTCTCCATCAATGTGGACATACGATAGCACCACCTATCGGAACCATGCCAAAAATCACTGTGTCTCCATTGCGTTTTCTTTCTCCAAATCCCTCCTTTACTTACATGTGCAATGCTTTACTTTCCGCTGCTACACTCTTAGAATTGCATGTGTAGGGTGGTACTTGACTTGCTAGAATTGCTACAATCTACCTACAACTAAAATTGGGAAAAGGTTAGGTTTTATTTGGTCGAGTAGTCTAATCACCCCCTCTAGTCATACTTTCGATCCTACAAGTGGTATCAGTGCTTTGGTCTCCATTGCATTGGTTCACAACCTAGGAGAGTATTGCGTCTAGTGAGGGAAACTACCACCGTAGAGGTCCATATTTTGATGGTACAAACTTTGCTAGTTGGAAGCATAAGATGAAAATACATATTCTTGGTCATAACCCCATCGTTTGGGCTGTTGTTTGTATTGATATACTCTCGCAAGGTGAATTCTTTGAGGATGGTAAAGAACCGGACCGTGAAGCAACCACGGAAGAATTGAAGATGTTACAATACAATGCTCAAGCTTGTGGCATTCTCTTCAACGGTTTGTGCCCCGAGGAGTGCAACAAGATTAGCCGCCTCGAGAATGCAAAGGAAATTTGGGATACTTCAGTTGATATGCACGAAGGTAACGAGTCCGTCAAGGAATCCAAGATGGATGTGCTTCAAAGTCAACTTGACAAGTTCAAGATGAAGGATGGTGAAGGAGTCACCAAAATGTACTCTAGGCTTGCTCTTATCACAAATGAGATTGCCGGCTGAGGAAGCAAATAGATGACCGACAAATTCATCATCAAGAAGATCCTTAGAGCCTTGGATGGAAAATATGATACCGTGTGCACATTGATCCAAATGATGCCCAATTACAAAGATCTCAAGTCTATGGAAGTCATTGGAAGAATTGTTGCTCATGAGATGTCACTCAAGGATGAGGAGCTCCACAACAAGTCAAGTGGTGCATACAAGGTTTAAGTGAAACTCCTACAACTTGAAGTGACAAGCAAGTATCCAATGAGGAATTAAGCATAATGGTGAGGAACTTCAACAAATTCTACAAGAATAGAAACAAATAGAGAAGCTCCAACTCAAGACACTATTAACAAAGATCATCAAGTCGTGACCGAAATTGCTAGAATTGTGGAAGACCCGGACACTACTCTAATGAGTGTACGGCACCTCACAAGAAAAGAGAAGACTCACCTAGAAGGAAAAGTAGAACAGATGAATCACCTCATAGAGAGAGGAGTAGAGATGATCATTATGAATGAAGACCTTCTCGAAGAAACAAGGAATCGGAAGGGAAATACAAGCCAACCAAGAGCTACTCTAGAAGAAGACATCAAGCTCATGTTGGTGAATGGGTTTCCAGCTCCGATAACCACTCCGGGAGAAGCTATCCGTCCGACTCTGACTATAGTCAAGATGAAGGTGTTGCTGGACTTGCTCTAGTATCATCCAATTCCCATGACATATTGATGACCGATAAGTATATGGGATCAATCGTAGTCCTTTCGATAAGTAAGAGTGTCGAACCCAACGAGGAGCAGAAGGAAATGACAAGTAGTTTTCAGCAAGGTATTCTCTGCAAGCACTGAAATTATAAGTAACGAGTAGTTTGATAGCAAGATAATTTGTAACGAGCAAGTAACGATAATGATAATAAAAGTGCAGAAAGGTAGCCCAACCCTTTTGAGGCAAAGGACAGGCCAAAACGGTCTCTTATGATAAGCAAAACGTTCTTGAGGGTACATGGGAATTTCATCTAGTCACTTTCATCATGTTGGTTTGATTTGTGTTCGCTACTTTGATAATTTGATATGTGGGTGGACCGATGGGTGCTGTTCTTACTTGAACAAACCTCCTACTTATGATTACCCCCTCGCAAGCATCCGCAACTACGAGAAAAGTATTAAGAATAAATCTAACCATAGCATTAAACTTTTGGATCCAAATTAGTCCCTTACGAAATAGCGCATAAACTAGGGTTTAAGCTTCTGTCACTCTCGCAACCCATCATCTAATAACTACTCCACAATGCATTCCCTTAGGCCCAAATATGGTGAAGTGTCGTGTAGTCGACGTTCACACGACACCACTAATGGAATCACAACATACATACCATCAAAATATCGAACACATATCAAATTCACATGATTACTTGCAACAAGATTTCTCCCGTGACCTCAAGAACAAAAGTAACTACTCACAAATGATAATCATGCTCAAGATCAGAGGGGTATTAAATAGCATAGTGGATCTGAACATATAATGTTCCACCGAATAAACCATATAGTAATCAACTACAAGGTGTAATCAACACTACTAGTCACCCACAAGCATCAATCTAAGGTTCCGGTACAAATATTGAACACAAGAGATGAACTAGGGTTTGATAGGAGATGGTGCTGTCGAATATGTTGACGGATATTGCCCTTCCCAAGATGGGAGAGTTGTTGTTGATGATGATGACGATGATTTCCCCCCGGGAGGGAAGTTCCCCGGCGGAATCGCTCCACCGTATGGCAAAAGTGCTCCTGCCCAAGTTCCGCCTCGAGACGGCGACGCTTCGTCCTGAAAGTCCTCTCCTTATTTTTTCTAGGTCAAAATGAATTATATACCACAAGAGGGGCACCGGAGGTGGGCCGAGGAGGGCACAACCCACCAGGGCGCGCCTGGGCTCCCTGGCGCGCCCAGGTGGGTTGTGCCCACTTGGTGGGCCCCTTTGGTAGTTATTTGCTCCAATAATTCTTATATATTCCATAAAAATTCCCTGTGATGTTTCAGCACATTTGGAGATGTGCAGAACAGGTGGCCTGACATAGCTTTTCCAGGTCGAGAATTCCAGCTGTCGGTATTCTCCCTCTTTGTGTGAACCTTGCATATTATGAGAGAAAAGGCATTAGAATTACTCCAAAAAGCATTATTATGCATAAAAACAATATAAATAACAGTAGGAAAACATGATGCAAAATGGACGTATCAACTCCCCCAAGCTTAGACCTCGCTTGTTCTCAAGCGAAAACCGAAATTGAAAAACATGTCCACATGCTTAGAGAGAGAGAGAGAGGTGTCGATAAAACAATATACAGACATAGAAGCATCATGTATATTATTATAACAACAACAAACTTCAACATAAAACTTCATCATAGAACTTTTATCATATGACTTCTCATGAATAAGTAACAATTCATCACAACATCGAAGTATAAAGCATAAACTGTATTGAAAACTAACAAACTATGTTCTCAGTCAGCTTTGCGACTACAATTCACCATCTTTTCAGGAAGGGTCAAGTATCAGAGCCTTTAGGCAAGTCCACATACTCAACCATCATATAGTCTTCTATGATTGCTAACACTCACCGCATACACATGAGCAAAAGTTTCAACCTGACACATAGAAAGATAGGGGCTTATAGTTTCGCCTCCCAACGTATTCACCTCAAGGATGATGTCAACAATAATAACTCATGCCACCCATATCCAACTGGATAGATGTTCCTAGATCTTTCCTCACCACATGATGCTTGCCAAAAGAGAAAATAAAAAGGAATAGAGAGAAATACTTTGACTCTTGCATAAAAGTAAATACATAAAAGTAAAAGATAGGCCCTTCGCAGAGGGAAGCAGAGGTTGCCATGCCTTTTTGTTTGTATGCTCAATCTCTTAGTGCAAAAGAACGTCACGTTATATTGCCCCTTATGATAGCAACCTTTATTATGCAGTATGTCGCTTTTATTCTTTGCCATCACAAGTTCGTACAACGCTCAATTTTCTCTTACACTAAATGATCCAACACTTTTAGAAGCAATTTTTATTGCCTTATTGCACCGATGACAACTTACTTGAAGGATCTTACTGAAAGCACAAGTGCTCCCTGGGTGATTTTGGTAATTAATGTCAACATATCCCTTGTTGGACTAATGCTTCTACCTAGTATGTTTCAGATAAGTTCAAAAATGGAGTGGCATGGACTAGAGGATATGGAACCCCTTCAAGATGCTGAGGACAAAGGATTGGCTCAAGCTCAAAGCTCAGGACTCTACATTTTCTATTTTAGTGGTCCAAGATCACATTGAGTCCATAGGAAAGCCAATACAATTAAGAGGGGATGAGGTGTTGCTTAATGGCTTGCTTGCTCAAAGTGCTTAGTGATATGCTCCAAAGCCCTTCAACCAGTTTCTCACATCCACATATGTCCCAAACCAAAAGTCAAACTCGGCCCCACCGAAACTTTCTATCCGGCGCCACCGAGTTCAGTTGACATAGCCACTGCCAGAAACCCTAATCGGTTTGATCTCACCGATGGGATCTCGGTCTCACCGAGATGGGCTTGCAAACTATCTGTTGCCTATTGCAGATATGCAATCGGTCCCGCCGAGTTTGCTTGGCCAACTCTCTGTTTCGCTTATTACCCAAATCGGTCCCACCGAGTTTGTGTAATCGGTCAAATCGAGTTCAGGCTTTACCCTAACCCTAGCACATCGGTCCTACCGAGTTGATCATATCGGTCCCACCGAAATTCCTAACGGTCACATTATGAACTAAATCGGTCTGACCGAGTTTCACGATTCAGTCCCACCGAGTTTGGTAAATTGTGTGTAACGGTTAGATTTTGTGTGGAGGCTATATATACCCCTCCATCCACTCTTCATTCGTGGAGAGAAGCATCAGAACATGCCTACACTTCCAACATACATTTTCTGAGAGAGAACCACCTACACTTGTGTTGAGGTCAAGATATTCCATTCCAACCACATAAATCTTGATCTCTAGCCTTCCCCAAGTTGCTTTCCACTCAATTCATCTTTCCACCAAATCCAATCCTATGAGAGAGAGTTGAGTGTTGGGGAGACTATCATTTGAAGCACAAGAGCAAGGAGTTCATCATCAACACACCATTTGTTACCTCTTGGAGAGTGGTGTCTCCTAGATTGGCTAGGTGTCACTTGGGAGCCTCCGTCAAGGTTGTGGAGTTGAACCAAGGAGTTTGTAAGGGCAAGGAGGTCGCCTACTTCGTGAAGATCTACCCGAGTGAGGCAAGTCCTTCGTGGGCAACGGCCATGGTGGGATAGACAAGGTTGCTTCTTCGTGGACCCTTCGTGGGTGGAGCCCTCCGTGGACTCGCGCAACCGTTACCCTTCGTGGGTTGAAGTCTCCATCAACATGGATGTACGATATCACCACCTATCGGAACCACGGATAAAAAATCTCCGAGTCTCCAAATTGCGTTTGCACACTCCAATCCCATCCCTTTACATTCTTGCAACTTGCATGCTTTACTTTCTGCTGCTCATATACTCTTGTCATGCTTGCTCGATATGTATTGTGAATGGTTAAACTTGTGCCAAAACTCCACATCAACTTAAGGAAATTAAAAACTGCTACTTTTCTTCTTAGAGTCTATTCACCCCCCCTTCTAGACACCTCTTCTCGATCCTTTCACTTACTCAATCCATAGGTAGGTATGGTGGACTCTCAAAACAAGATTTGGGTTTAAGGGTTTTTGGATGCACAAGTAGTGTCTCTACTTAGTGCGGAATTTTTGGCTAGCAAAGATGGGGGGCAAGCACCACATGTTAAAGGATCTATGACAATATAACTGCTTTGTGAATATGAACAAACATAAATCATTACATTGTCTTCCTTGTCCAACATCAACCATTTGGCATATAATATTTTGATTGGGGCTCACAATCACAAAAGATTCCAAGATAGTGTATTTGCATGTGAATATTCTCTTCCCTTTTTAATTCTTTCATGAACTGCATCATTGACCAATGCTATGTTTGTAAATCTCCAATAAAATTTTCTGCTTATACTCTTCCTTATGCGATGTCATTACTTACCATAAGATTAGCATATGATCTTTTTCATTTATTTCCTTTCTTTTTATTGAACATGAAAGTAAAGAAAACAAAATTCGAACTAAACTTTATTATATATCTTGCACACGATTACAAGGATAGATCACTAAGCAAACACTCAAAAAGAAAGGATCGAACTAAACTTTTATTCAACTAAAGCAAAAGATAACTATGGATCAAACTAAGATAAGTAAAGGCAAAAGATAGTGGAGGTGATACGATAACGGGGCACCTCCCCCAAGCTTGGCACAAGCTAAAGGGAGTGCCCATACCCTATACTCAAGTTTCCTTTGGTGATGAAGAAGGAGGTGGTGGTGATGAAGTAGAGGGTTTGTCTTTCTCTTTCTCCAGCTTACGTCGAAGGGTAAAATTATCTATCCTCAACTCAACATGCTCCATCTCGAGCTTTATTATCCTCTTGCATAATGCCTCCATGCTCTCATGCTTGACACGAGGAGGGACTGGTTCGTCTTCATCTTCCTCATCGAAGAACCATAGGTAGGGATAGGTGTCCTTGAAAATATTTTTATCTAAAGGCTGGTAAGAAACTGGACACTCCTCCTTGGAATTTTGAGACGACATATTTTCAGATCTATCAGGAAAACATCAAGAAAAGAAAACAGAAGATTCCTCCGTGATACGGTGGTCAATAGGTTCAGGGGTATATAAAGATTTTTTATCTTGGGAAACAAGCAAACGGAAGAAAAACGGAGTCCCGAAGGTACCCGAGGTGGGCACAACCCACCTGGGCGCGCCTGGCTGCCAAGCGAGCCCTGTGTCTTATGCCCACCAGGGGTGCCTTCCTGGTTGTTTCTTATTTTCCTAATTTTTGATATATTCCAAAACTGTCAAAACATAGTTTTGCGGACTTTTCAGAGTCCGTTTACTTATCGTATCATGTACCTCCTCTTTTTTCATGATTCTGGAGTGTTCCGGAAGGTTTCCTTTATGTGTTCTTCCGGTGTCATAGTTTGTATAATATTGCTTTCAACATTAATGGGCGTATCAGAGATATAATGTTTTATTCTTTTCCCATTGACAACCTTTGGGTTAGTGCCTTTGGCATTATTTATTTTGATGGCTCCAGATCGATAAACCTCCTCGATAACATAGGGTCCTTCCCATTTGGAGAGGAGTTTTCCTGCAAAGAATCTGAAACAAAAGTTGTGCTAAAGAACATATTCTCCAACTTTGAACTCACGCTTTTGGATTATTTTATCATGCCATCTTTTAACTTTTTCTTTAAATAACTTGGCATTTTCATAAGCTTGGGTTCTCCATTCATCTAATGAGATGATATCAAACAACCTCTTTTCACCGGCAAATTTGAAATCATAGTTGAGTTCTTTAATTGCCCAATATGATTTATGTTCTAACTCAAGAGGCAAATGACAAGCTTTTCCATAAACCATTTTATAAGGGGAGATACCCATAGGATTTTTATATGCTATTCTATAAGCCCAAAGTGCATCATCTAATTTCTTAGACCAATTATTTCGGGACCTATTGACAGTTTTTTTGTAAAATTAATTTTGTTTCTCTATTGCTAAGTTCAACTTGACCACTAGACTGAGGGTGATAGGGTGATGCAATTCTATGGTTAACATCATACTTAGCACACATTTTACGGAAAGCACCATGAATAAAGTGTGAACCACCACCAGTCATTAAATATCTAGGGACTTCAAACCTTGGGAAAATAACTTCCTTAAGCATTTTAATAGAGGTGTTGTGATCAACACTACTAGTTGGAATAGCTTCTACCCACTTAGTAACATAATCAACAGCAACCAAAATATGTGTATACCCATTAGAGGAAGGAAAATGCCCCATGTAATCAAAACCCCAAACATCAAATGGTTCAACAACAAGTGAACAATTCATAGGCATTTCCTGACGCTTACAGATATTACCAATTCTTTGACATTCATCACAAGATGAAACAAACATACGGGCAGCCTTGAAGAGAGTAGGCCAATAAAAACCAGATTGCAATACCTTGTGAGCAGTTCTGTCTCCCGCATGATGCCGTCCATAAGCTTCAGAGTGACATTTGCGTAGGATTTGTCCCTGTTCATGCTCAGGTACACAACGTCTAATAATACCATCTACTCCTTTATAAAGATGTGGGTCATCCCAAAATTATTGTCTTAAATCATAGAAGAATTTGTTTCTTTTGTTGGTATGTGAAGTTAGGTGGTATATATTTAGCAACAATGTAATTTGCATAGTCAGCATACCAAGGAGTGTTATGAGAAACATTTATTGCAGCTAATTGTTCATCAGGAAAACTATCATTAATAGGTTGTGGGTCATCAACATATTCTCTAACCTAGACAAGTTATCAGCCACGGGTTCTCAGCTCCTTTTCTATCAGTGATATGCAATTCAAATTCTTGTAGCAAGAGAACCCACCTAATGAGTCTAGGTTTAGCATCTTTATTTTCCATAAGATATTTTATAGCAGCATGATCAGTGTGAACGGTCACTTTAGAATCAACAATGTAAGATCTAAATTTATCACAAGCAAACACAACTGCTAAGAATTCTTTTTTAGTAGTAGCAGAATTGCATTGGGCACTGTCTAGAGTTTTACTAGCACAATGAATAACATTTAATTTCTTATCAACTCTTTGTCCTAGAACAACACCAACAACATAATCACTAGCATCACACATAATTTCAAAAGGCAAGTTCCAATCAGGTGGTTGAACAATAGGTGCAAAAATTAAGGCTTTCTAAGTGTTTCAAAGGCTTCTACATAATCATCATAAAAAACAATTGGAACATCCTTTTGTAAAAGATTTGTAAGAGGCCTAGAAATTTTAGAGAAGTCTTTAATAAACCTCCTATAAAAACCAACATGACCTAGGAAACTACGAATACCTTTGATATCTTTAGGACATGGCATTTTCTCAATTGCGCCAACTTTAGCTTTATCCACCTCAATACCTCATTCAGAAATTTTATGTCCCAAGACAATACCTTCATTAACCATAAAGTGGCACTTCTCCCAATTCAAGACAAGATTAGTTTGCTCGCATCTCTGCAAAACTCGATCAAGGTTGCTTAAGCAATCATCAAAAGAAGTTCCGTAAATGGAAAAATCATCCATGAAAACCTCAACAATCTTTTCACAAAAGTCAAAGAATATAGCAGTCATACATCTTTGAAATGTAGTAGGTGCATTGCATAAACCAAAAGGCATACATCTATAAGTATAAGTTCCAAAAGGACAAGTAAAGGTGGTTTTCTCTTGATCAGGTTGTGAAACAGGTATTTGAGAAAAAAAAAGTATCCATCAAGGAAACAAAAGTGTGTGTGTTTTGAAAGTGTTCCTAGCATTTGATCAATAAAAGGTAGAGGGTAATGATCTTTTCTAGTTGCTTTGTTTAATCTTCTAAAATCAATTACCATTCTATAACCAGTGACAATTCTTTGTGGAATAAGTTCATTTTTATCATTAGGAACAACAGTAATACCTCCCTTCTTAGGGACACAATGAACAGGACTTACCCATCTACTATCAGCTATAGGATAGATTATACCTGCTTCCAGAAGCTTCAGTATTTCAGTTCTTAGCACTTCTTTCATTTTAGGATTTAGACATAGTTGGTGATCAACAACGGGTTTAGCATCAGGTTCCATATTAATTTTGTGCTGACAGAGGGTGGGACCAATGCCCTTTAAATCATCAAGAGTATATCCAATAGCAGCTCGGTGCTTCTTCAGAACCTTCAATAATCTTTCTTCATCATGTTCTGAAAGGTTAGCACTAATAATAACATGATATATCTTTTTCTCATCAAGATAAGCATATTTCAAAGTGTCTGGAAATTGTTTTAATTCAAACACAGGATCACCTTTAGGTGGAGGAGGACCTCCTAGAGTTTCAATAGGCAAATTGTGTTTAGGCAGAGGTCATTGTTCAAAGAAATTTTTATCTATTTTGTTTCTTTCATGCAAATGCATATCATTTTTATGGTCTAGCAAATATTGTTCTAGTGGATCAGTAGGAGGCACGACAATAGAAGCAAGACCAATTATTTCAACCTCACTAGGCAATTCTTTGATGCTTTCTACTAAACTTAGAAAAATAAAACTCATGAGACTCATCACCAAAACTTACACCGACGGTTTGTTTCTTACAATCTATTTTAGCATTAATGGTGTTCAAGAAAGGTCTACCAAAGATAATGGGACACAAGTCATCTTGTGGGGAACCAAGAACAGGAAAATCAGTAGGATATTTTATCTTCCCACACAAGACTTCAACATCTCCAACAATCCCAAGTGGTGTGATGGTGTCTCTATTAGCAAGTTTAATAGTAACATCTATGTCTTCTATTTCAGCGGGTGCTATGTCATTCATAATATCTTGATATAAGATAAAAGGACTAGCACTCATGCTAGCACCTAAATCACATAAACCATGATAACGGTGATCTCCTATTTTGACTGAGACAACATGCATGCCAACAACATGTCTATGTTTATCTTTCTCATCGGGTTTGGCAATTCTAGCAGCTTCATCACAGAAGTAAATAACATGCCCATCAATATTTTCTTCCAAGAGATCTTTAACCAAAGAAAAACTAGGTTCTACCTTGATTTGTTCAGCCGGTTTAGGTGTTCTAATATAGCTTTTATTGACCACAGTTGAAACTTTAGCATGTTCCTTTATCCTAACAGGGTAAATAACATGCCCATCAATATTTTCTTCCAAGAGATCTTTAACCAAAGAAAAACTAGGTTCTACCTTGATTTGTTCAGCCGGTTTAGGTGTTCTAATATAGCTTTTATTGACCACAGTTGAAACTTTAGCATGTTCCTTTATCCTAACAGGGAAAGGTGTTTTTTCAATATATCCAGTAGGAACAACTGGATTAACATTATAAATAATAGTTTCATCTTTAGCTATTACCGGTTCTTTAATTTCTTCTTGAATAGGTGGATGATATTTAAACCACTTCTCCTTAGGGAGATCAACATGAGTAGCAAAAGATTCACAAAAGGAAGCTACTATCTCAGAGTCAAGTCCATATTTTGTGCTAAACTTTTGAAAAGCAACGATATTCATAAAAGATTTAGCACAATCATACTTAAGCTTAATACCTGACTCTTTACCTTCATCGAGTTCCCAATCTTCAGAGTTGCGTTTAATTCTTTCTAAAAGATCCCACCTGAATTCAATAGTCTTTTTCATAAAGGAACCAGTACAAGAAGTATCAAGCATGGATTGATCATCATGAGAAAGCCGAGCGTAAAAATTCAGAATAATAATTTCTCTTGAGAGCCCATGATTGGGGCATGCATATAACATTTACTTAAGCCTCCCCCAAGCTAGAGCGATACTTTCTCCTTCACGAGGCCAAAAATTATATATGTAATTCCGATCACGATGAACTAGATGCATAGGATACTTTTTTTGGGGTGAAAATTCCAATTTCAATGGATTCCAGTTCCAAGATCCAATATCATTGCATAGCCTATACCATGCCAATGATTTTCCCTTCAAAGATAAAGGGAAAACCTTCTTCTTAGCTTCATCTCCGGGTAAACATGCAAGCTTAAATAATCCACAAATCCCATCCACATATATCAAGTGCATATCAGGATGTTAGGTTCCATCTCCTCCATAAGGATTAGCTAGCAGTTGTTCTATCATACCCGAAGGAATTTCATAACCAATATTTTCAGTAGGTGCAGTAGGCTGAGGGGTAACTAATTGTGGTACCGGTCAAGGTGAAGATACCCCGAACAAACCCCTCAAACGATTTTTCTCCATAGTAACAAGTGACAATAAATTTCAGCACGTAGTAATAATATCTCCTTACCGATTTCCACTTACAAAGAGCTCTTCACTCCCCGGCAATGGCGCCACAAAAGAGCCTTGATGACCCACAAGTATATGGGATCAATCGTAGTCCTTTCGATAAGTAAGAGTGTCGAACCCAACGAGGAGCAGAAGGAAATGAGTAGTTTTCAGCAAGGTATTCTCTGCAAGCACTGAAATTATAAGTAACGAGTAGTTTGATAGCAAGATAATTTGTAACGAGCAAGTAACGGTAATGGTAACAAAAGTGCAGAAAGGTAGCCCAATCCTTTTGAGTCAAAGGACAGGCCAAAACGGTCTCTTATGATAAGCAAAGCGTTCCTGACACGGGAATTTCATCTAGTCACTTTCATCATGTTGGTTTGATTTGTGTTCGCTACTTTGATAATTTGATATGTGGGTGGACCGGTGCTTAGGTGCTATTCTTACTTGAAGAAACCTCCTACTTATGATAAACCCCCTCGCAAGCATCCGCAACTACGAGAAAAGTATTAAGAATAAATCTAACCATAGCATTAAACTTTTGGATCCAAATTAGTCCCTTACGGAATAGCGCATAAACTAGGGTTTAAGCTTCTGTCACTCTCGCAACCCATCATCTAATAACTACTCCACAATGCATTCCCATAGGCCCAAATATGGTAAGTGTCATGTAGTCGACGTTCACGCGACACCATTAATGGAATCACAACATACATACCATCAAAATATCGAACACATATCAAATTCACATGATTACTTGCAACAAGATTTCTCCCGTGACCTCAAGAACAAAAGTAACTACTCACAAATGATAATCATGCTCAAGATCAGAGGAGTATTAAATAGCATAATGGATCTGAACATATAATATTCCACCGAATAAACCATATAGTAATCAACTACAAGGTGTAATCAACACTACTAGTCACCCACAAGCACCAATCTAAGGTTCCGGTACAAAGATTGAACACAAGAGATGAACTAGGGTTTGAGAGGAGATGGTGCTGTTGAAGATGTTGATGGAGATTGCCCTCCCCAAGATGGGAGAGTTGTTGGTGATGATGATGACGATGATTCCCCCCTCCGGGAGGGAATTTCCCCCGGCGGAATGGCTCCACCGAAGGGCAAAAGTGCTCCTGCCCAAATTCCGCCTCGAGATGGCGACGCTTCGTCCCGAAGGTCCTCTCCTTATTTTTTTCTTGGTAAAAATGACTTATATACCCGAAGAGGGGCACCAGAGGTGGGCCGAGGAGGGCAAAACCGACCAGGGTGTGCCTGGCCTCCCTGGCGCGCCCAGGTGGGTTGTGCCCACCTGGTAGGCCCCCTCTGGTAGGTATTTTCTCAAATAATTCTTATATATTCCATAAAAATTCCCCGTGAAGTTTTAGCTCATTTGGAGATGTGCAGGATAGGTGGCCTGACGTAGCTTTTCCAGGTCCAGAATTCCATCTGTCGTTATTCTCCCTCTTTGTGTGAATCTTGCATATTATGAGAGAAAAGGCATTAGAATTACTCCAAAAAGCATTATTATGCATAAAAACAATATAAATTGTAGGGAAACGTAGCATGCAATTTCAAAAAAATTCCTACGCTCACGCAAGATCTATCTAGGAGATGCATAGCAACGAGAGGGGAAGAGTGTGTCCACGTACCCTCGTAGACCGAAAGAGAAAGCATTTGACAACACGGTTGATGTAGTCAAAATTCTTCTCGTTCCGACCGATCAAGCACCGAACGTACGACACCTCCGAGTTCTGCACACGTTCAGCTCGATGACGTCCTTCAAATTCTTGATCCAGCAAAGTGTCGAGGGAGAGTTCCGTCAGCACGACGGCGTGGTGACGGTGATGGTGAAGTGATCCGCACAGGGCTTCGCCTAAGCACCACGACAATATGACCGGAGGCTTAAACTGTGGAGGGGGGCGCCACACACGGCTAACAACCATTGGTGTGTGTTATAGGTGCCCCCTCTCCACGTATATTTAGGTGGGAGGTGGAGGGGGATAGCCAAGGGGCACCCCAAGTAGGAGGAATCCTACTTGGGGGCCTTGTCCAATCCGCCCACCCCCTTACCATATCCACCGGAGGGGGAAGGAAAGATGAGGAAGGAGGGAAGGAAGGGGGAGGCCGAATCCCTCCCCTTCCTTCTCTCTTCCCCCTTTCCTTCCTCCTAAGGTGCAACCCATATGGGGGGCGCAGTAGCCCCTACTGGCTGCCGCGTTTCCCCTCTTGGCCCATTAGGCCCATATAGTTGCCCGGGGGGGTGCCCGAAACCCCCTCCGGTGACCTGATATGTACCCGGTACCCCCAGAACACTTCTGGTGTCCGAATATCATCGTCCTATATATGAATCTTTACCTCTCAACCATTTCGAGACTCCTCGTCATGTACGTGATCTCATCCGGGACCCCGAATAACATTCGGTCACCAAATCACATAACTCATATAATACAAAATCGTCATCGAACATTAAGAGTGCGGACCCTGCGGGTTTGAGAACTACGTAGACATGACCGAGACACCTCTCCGGTCAATAACCAACAGCGGAACCTGGATGCTCATATTGGTTCCCACATATTCTACGAAGATCTTTATCGCTCGTACCGTAATGACAATATACGCTATTTCCTTTGTCATCGGTATGTTACTTGACCGAGATTCGATCGTCGGTATCTTCATGCCTAGTTTAATCTCGTTACCGGCAAGTCTCTTTACTCGTTCCGTAATACATCATCCTGCAACTAACTCATTATTCACATTGCTTGCAAGGCTTATTATGATGTGCATTACCGAGAGGGCCCAGAGATACCTCTCCGATACTCGGAGTGACAAATCCTAATCTCGATCTATGCCAACCAAACAAACACCTTCGGAGATACCTGTAGAGCATCTTTATAACCACCCAGTTACGTTGTGACGTTTGATAGCACACAAGGCATTCCTCCGGTATCCGGGAGTTGCATAATCTCATAGTCAAAGGAATATGTAGGAAAGCAATAGCAATAAAACTGAACGATCAATATGCTAAGCTAACGGATGGGTCTTCTCCATCACATTATTATCCTAATGATGTGATCCCGTTTATCAAATGACAACACATGTATATGGTTAGGAAACTTAACCATCTTTGATCAACGAGCTAGTTTAGTAGAGGCTTACTAGGGACACAGTGTTTTGTCTATGTATCCACACATGTATCAAGTTTCCGGTTAATACAATTCTAGCATGAATAATAAACATTTATCATGACATAAGGAAATATAAAATAACAACTTTATTATTGCCTATAGGGCATATTTCCTTCAGCCTCCCACTTGCACTGGAGTCAATAATCTAGATTACATTGTAATGATTCTAACAACCATGGAGTCTTGGTGCTGATCATGTTTTGCTCGTGGAAGAGGTTTAGTCAACGGGTCTGCCACATTCAGATCCGTATGTATTTTGCAAACCCCTCCTTAACTTGATCACAGATGGAGTTGAAGCATCTCTTGATGTGTTATGTTCTTTTGTGAAATCTGGATTCCTTCGCCAAGGCAATTGCTCCAGTATTGTCACAAAAGATTTTCTTTGGACCCGATGCACTAGGTATTACACCTAGATAGGATATGAACTCCTTCATCCAGACTCCTTCATTCGCTGCTTCTGAAGCAACTATGTACTCCGCTTCATACGTAGATCCCGCCACGACGCTTTGCTTGGAACTGCACCAACTGACAGCTCCACCATTCAATATAAATACGTATCCGGTTTGTGACTTAGAGTCATCCGGATCAGTGTCAAAGCTAGCATTGACGTAACCATTTACGACGAGCTCTTTTTCACATCCATAAATGAGAAACATATCCTTAGTTCTTTTCAGGTACTTCAGGATGTTCTTGACTGCTGTCCAGTGATCCACTCCTGGATTACTTTGGTACCTCCCTGCTAGACTTATAGCAAGGCACACATCAGGTCTGGTACACAACATTGTATACATGATAGAACCTATGGCTGAGGCATAGGGAATGACTTTCATTTTCTCTCTATCTTCTGCAGTGGTCGGGCATTGAGTCTGACTCAACTTCACACCTTGTAACACAGGCAAGAACCCTTTCTTTGACTGATCCATTTTGAACTTCTTCAAAACTTTATCAAGGTATGTGCTTTGTGAAAGTCTAATTAAGCATCTTGATCTATCTCTATAGATCTTGTTGCCCAATATATAAGCAGCTTCACTGATGTCTTTCATTGAAGAACTCTTACTCAAGTATCCTTTTATGCTATCCAGAAATTCTATATCATTTCCAATCAACAATATGTCATCCACATATAATATTAGAAATGCTACAGAGCTCCCACTCACTTTCTTGTAAATACAGGCTTCTCCAAAAGTCTGTATAAAACCATATGCTTTGATCACCTCATCAAACCGTATATTCCAACTCCGAGATGCTTGCACCAGTCCATAAATGGATCGCTGGAGCTTGCACACTTTTTTATCACCTTTAGGATCGACAAAACCTTCTGGTTGCATCATATACAACTCTTCTTTAAGAAATCCATTAAGGAGTGCAGTTTTGACGTCCATTTGCCAGATTTCATAATCATAAAATGCGGCAATTACTAACATGATTCGGACAGACTTAAGCATCGCTACTGGTGAGAAAGTCTCATCTTAGTCAACTCCTTGAACTTGTCGAAAACCTTTCGCGACAAGTCGAGCTTTGTAGAGAGTAACATTACCATCAGTCTTCTTCTTGAAGATCCATTTATTCTCTATGGTTCGCCGATCATTGGGCAAGTCAACCAAAGTCCATACTTTGTTCTCATACATGGATCCTATCTTAGTTTCATGGCCTCAAGCCATTTTGTGGAATCTGGGCTCATCATAGCTTCTTCATAGTTCGTACTCTAGTAACATGACTTCCAGAACAGGATTACCGTACCACTCTGGTGCGGAACGTGCTCTGGTTGACCTATGAAGTTCGGTAGTAACTTGATCTGAAGTTTCATGATCATTATCATAAGCTTCCTCTCTAGTTAGTGTAGGCATCACGGGAACGGTTTTCTGTGATGAGCTACTTTCCAATTCGAGAGAAGGTACAGCTACCTCATCAAGTTCTACTTTCCTCCCACTCACTTCTTTCGAGAGAAACTCCTTCTCTAGAAGGATCCATTCTTAGCAACAAAGATCCTGCCTTCGGATCTGTGATAGAAGGTGTACCTAACAGTTTCTTTTGGGTATCCTATGAAGACACACTTCTCCGATTTGGGTTCGAGCTTATCAAGCTGAAGCTTTTTCACATAAGCATCGCAACCACAAACTTTAAGAAACGACAACTTAGGTTTCTTGCCAAACCACAGTTCATACGGTGTCGTCTCAACGGATTTAGACGGTGCCCTATTTAACATGAATGCAGCTGTCTCTAGTGCATAACCCCAAAACGATAGTGGTAAATCGGTAAGAGACATCATAGATCACACCATATCTAATAAAGTACGGTTACGACGTTCAGACACACCATTACGCTATGGTGTTCCAGGTGGCGTGAGTTGTGACTATTCCGCATTGTTTTAAATGAAGGCCAAACTCGTAACTCAAATATTCGCCTTCGCGATCAGATCGTAGAAACTTTATTTCCATGTTACGATGATTCTCCACTTCACTCTGAAATTCTTTGAACTTTTCAAATGTTTCAAACTTGTGTTTCATCAATTAGATATACCCATATCTGCTCAAATCATTTGTGAAGGTCAGAAAATAACGATACCCGCTGCGAGCCTCAACACTCATCGGACCACATACATCAATATGTATTATTTCCAATAAGTCAGTAGCTCGCTCCATTGTTCTGGAGAACGGAATTTTAGTCATGTTGCCCATGAGGCATGGTTCGCAAGCATCAAGTGATTCATAATCAAGTGATTCCAAAAGTCTATCAGCATGGAGTTTCTTCATGCGCTTTACACCAATATGACCTAAACGGGAGTGCCACAAATATGTTGCATTATTGTTATCAACTTTGCATCTTTTGGCATCAATATTATGAGTATGTGTATCACCACGATCGAGATTCAACAAAAATAGACCACTCTTCAAGGGTGCATGACCATAAAAGATATTACTCATATAAATAGAACAACCATTATTCTCTGATTTAAATGAATAACCGTCTCGCATTAAACAAGATCTAGATATAATGTTCATGCTCAACGCTGGCACCAAATAACGATTATTTAGGTCTAAAACTAATCCGGAAGGTAGATGTAGAGGTAGCGTGCCGATGGCGATCACATCGACCTTGGAACCATTCCTGACGTGCATCGACACCTCGCCCTTATCCAATCTTCGTTTAATCCGTAGCCCATGTTTTGAGTTACAAATATGAGCAACCGAACCAGTATCAAATACCCAGGCGCTACTACGAGCATTAGTAAGGTACACATCAATAACATGTATATGAAATATACCTTCGTTCACTTTGCCATCCTTCTTATCCACCAAATACTTGGGGCAGTTCTGCTTCCAGTGACCAGTCCCTTTGCAGTAGAAGCACTCAGCTTCAGGCTTGGGGTCCAGACTTGGGCTTCTTTCCGGGAGTGGCAACTTGCTTGCCATCCTTCTTGAAGTTCCCCTTCTTTTCCTTGCCCTTTTTCTTGAAACTAGTGGTCTTGTTAACCATCAACACTTGATGCTCCTTCTTGATTTCTACCTCCGCAGCTTTGAGCATAGCGAAGAGCTCGGGAATTGTCTTATCCATCCCTTGCATATTATAGTTCATCACGAAGGCTTTGTAACTTGGCGGCAGTGATTGAAGAACTCTGTCAATAACACTATCATCTAGAAGATTAACTCCCAGCTGAGTCAAGTGGTTATGATACCCTGACATTCTGAGTATGTGTTCACTAATAGAACTGTTCTCCTCCATCTTGCAGCTATAGAACTTGTTAGAGACTTCATATCTCTCAACTCGGGCATTTGCTTGAAATATTAACTTCAATTCCTGGAACATCTCATATGGTCCATGACGTTCAAAACGTCTTTGAAGTCCCAATTCTAAGCTGTAAAGCATGGCACACTGAACTATCGAGTAGTCATCAGATCGAGCTTGCCAGACGTTCATAACATCAGCATCTGCTCCTGCAGCAGGCCTTTCACCTAGCGGTGTAGCAAGGACATAATTCTTCTGTGCAACAATGAGGATAATCCTTAAGTTACTGACCCAGTCCGTGTAGTTGCTACCATCATCTTTCAACTTAGCTTTCCTAGGAACGCATTAAAATTCAAGGGAACGGTAGCACGGGCCATTGATCTACAACATAGATATGCCAAAAACTATCAGGACTAAGTTCATGATAAATTAAGTTCAATTAATCATATTACTTAAGAACTCCCACTTAGATAGACATCCCTCGAGTCATCTAAATGATACATGATCCAAATCAACTAAACCATGTCCGATCATCACGTAAGATGGAGTAGTCTTCAATGGTGAACATCACTATGTTGATCATATCTACTATATGATTCACGCTCGACCTTTCGGTCTCAGTGTTCCGAGGCCATATCTGCATATGCTAGGCTCGTCAAGTTTAACCCGAGTATTCTGCGTGTGCAAAACTGGCTTGCACCCGTTGTATGTGAATGTAGAGCTTATCACACCCGATCATCACGTGGTGTCTCTGCACGACGAACAGTCGCAACAGTGCATACTCAGGGAGAACACTTATACCTTAAAATTTTAGTGAGGGATCATCTTATAATGCAATCACCGTACTAAGCAAAATAAGATGCATAAAAGATAAACATAACATGTAATCAAAATATGTGACATGATATGGCCATCATCATCTTGTGCCTTTGATCTCCATCTCCAAAGCACCGTCATGATCTCCATCGTCACCGGCTTGACACCTTGATCTCCATCGTAGCATCGTGGTCATCTCGACAACTATTGCTTCTACAACTATCGCTAACGCATAGTGATATAGTAAAGCAATTACATGGCGTTTGCATTTCATACAATAACGCGACAACCATAAGGCTCCTGCCAGTTGCCGATAACTTTTACAAAGCATGATCATCTCATACGATAACGTATATCATATCATGTCTTGACCATATCACACCACAACATGCCCTACAAAAACAAGTTAGACGTCCTCTACTTTGTTGTTGCAAGTTTTACGTGGCTGCTACAGGCTTCTAGTAAGAACCGTTCTTACCTACGCATCAAAACCACAACGGTGATTTATCAAGTTTGTTGTTTTAACCTTCAACAAGGACCGACCACAGTCAAATTCGATTCAACTGAAGTTGGAGAAACAGACACCCGCGAGCGACCTTTATGCAAAACTAGTTGCATGTCTGTCGGTGGAACCGGTCTCATGAACGTGGTCATGTAAGGTTGGTCCGGGCCACTTCATCCAACAATACCGTGGAATCAAAATAAGACATTGGTGGTAAGCAGTATGACGATCACCGCCCACAACTCTTTGTGTTCTACTCGTGCGTATCATATACACATAGACCTGCTGGGATGCCACTGTTGGGAAACGTAGCATGCAATTTAAAAAAATTCCTACGCTCACGCAAGATCTATCTAGGAGATGCATAGCAACGAGAGGGGAAGAGTGTGTCCACGTACCCTCGTAGACCGAAAGAGAAAGCATTTGACAACACGGTTGATGTAGTCAAAATTCTTCTCGTTCCGACCGATCAAGCACCGAACGTACGACACCTCCGAGTTCTGCACACGTTCAGCTCGATGACGTCCTTCAAATTCTTGATCCAGCAAAGTGTCGAGGGAGAGTTCCGTCAGCACCACGGCGTGGTGATGGTGATGGTGAAGTGATCCGCACAGGGCTTCGCCTAAGCACCACGACAATATGACCGGAGGCTTAAACTGTGGAGGGGGGCGCCACACACGGCTAACAACCATTGGTGTGTGTTATAGGTGCCCCCTCCCCACGTATATATAGGTGGGAGGTGGAGGGGGATAGCCAAGGGGCACCCCAAGTAGGAGGAATCCTACTTGGGGGCCTTGTCCAATCCGCCCACCCCCTTACCATATCCACCGGAGGGGGAAGGAAAGATGAGGAAGGAGGGAAGGAAGGGGGAGGCCGAATCCCTCCCCTTCCTTCTCTCTTCCCCCTTTCCTTCCTCCTAAGGTGCAACCCATATGGGGGGCGCAGCAGCCCCTACTGGCTGCCGCGTTTCCCCTCTTGGCCCATTAGGCCCATATAGTTGCCCGGGGGGGGGGGGGTGCCCGGAACCCCTTCCGCTGACCCGATATGTATCCGGTACCCCCAGAACACTTCCGGTGTCCGAATATCATCGTCCTATATATGAATCTTTACCTTTCGACCATTTCGAGACTCCTCGTCATGTCCGTGATCTCATCCGGGACTCTGAACAACATTCGGTCACCAAATCACATAACTCATATAATACAAAATCGTCATCGAACATTAAGCGTGCGGACCCTACGGGTTCGAGAACTATGTAGACATGACCGAGACACCTCTCCGGTCAATAACCAATAGCGGAACCTGGATGCTCATATTGGTTCTCACATATTCTAGAAAGATCTTTATCGGTCGTACCGTAATGACAACATACGTTATTCCCTTTGTCATCGGTATGTTACTTGCCCGAGATTTGATCGTCCGTATCTTCATACCTAGTTTAATCTCGTTACCGGCAAGTCTCTTTACTTGTTCCATAATACATCATCCCGCAACTAACTCATTAGTCACATTGCTTGCAAGGCTTATTATGATGTGCATTACCGAGAGGGCCCAGAGATACCTCTCCGATACTCGGAGTGACAAATCCTAATCTCGATCTATGCCAACCCAACAAACACCTTCGGAGATACCTGTAGAGCATCTTTATAATCACCCAGTTACGTTGTGACGTTTGATAGCACACAAGGCATTCCTCCGGTATCCAGGATTTGCATAATCTCATAGTCAAAGGAATAGGTATATGACATGAAGAAAGCAATAGCAATAAAACTGAACGATCAATATGCTAAGCTAACAGATGGGTCTTTTCCATCACATCATTCTCCTAATGATGTGATCCCGTTCATCAAATGACAACACATGTCTATGGTTAGGAAACTTAACCATCTTTGATCAACGAGCTAGTCTAGTAGAGGCTTACTAGGGACACGGTGTTTTGTCTATGTATCCACACATGTATCAAGTTTCCGGTTAATACAATTCTAGCATGAATAATAAACATTCATCATGATATAAGGAAATATAAAATAACAACTTTATTATTGCCTCTAGGGCATATTTCCTTCACAAATAACAGTAGGAAAACATGATGCAAAATGGACGTATCACATATTTGATTCACCAAATGAAGGAACTGGAAGATGCTTCATGGCTAAAGGCCCCAAGGTATCACACCCAGAGTACGTTGATTTCAATAGTGATGAGGATGATTTGCTAGGTGATGATGCTTTGCTTGTTGATAAAACTAGTGATGGGAGCTATTATGAACTTGTAGTAATCATGATAGTCAAGGTGAAATGAATGACAATGCTAAGAAGGAGATTGAGCGTCTAACTAAAGAACTAAACACTCTTAATTTAGTCCATGAAACAACTCAAGAAGATCATAGAGAGCTTCTAAGAACTCATGAGAAGCTACGCTTCGAGAAGCAAAATTTAGAGCAAGAACATGAGCTTCTTAAAGCAATCAATGATGATTTTTGAAAGAAGAGTTCTTCTTATTGCCAAATGTCTCCTCTTGTCTAGTTTTATGCCTCAAGTTAAAACTACTCAAGCTAGTGACAAGAGTAAGAAAGGTTCTTCATCTACACTAAAATACACTTCCGTGATGATACATGTTTGTCACAGTAGGCCACGTTTTCTGTCATGCATGTACATCCATGATGATTTTATGACAGAATCAAGATAGTCATACATGTGCTGTCGTAGAAGTGTTCCATGACATTACCAAAATTATCATCACGGAAGTGTCCACTTCCATGTCGATAAATCGCGCGTCATAGAATTGCTTTCGTCAAGGGTAACCGACATGTGGCATCCATCGTAACGGGTTGCCGTTAAGCTATCGAGTTCTGGTTTGGATCCGATAACCACTTAACAGCCCAGACCAATGGGGATTTTCCATGTGTAAAATTCTCAATGGCCAGAGGAAACATGTGTCGGCTCACCGTTGGGATAGATGTCATCCACTCATTGGACCGAAGGCGCCTATGATACGTCAACACATGGCATGACCCAATAGAGGCCCATTCCGGTGAAAAGGTCAGCCCGTTTGACTTGGTCAAAAGGTAGCGGGCCAGCCCGTGGAAAGCGTGTTAACGGCCTGTTAGCATATAGCCCATTTACAGCCCGCTAAGTCACGACCCGTTACGGCCTATCCGAATTAGGCCTAGTAGTGTCATCTGGGCCGTCCAATATGATTCCACCCCTTGTAACTTCCGGCCCATGTATGGCCCATGACGTCTTTCGGCCCATATGAGGCCCTTTGTAACTCTTGGCCCATTAACGACCCACGGTGAAACTGGCCCATAATGAACAGTGTATCGCTTTATACCCATTAACGGCCCATTATTCCATTGGGCCGTTTCCAGCCCGTGTTATCTTTCGACCTTCTCAGGGCCCATTTATTCTTGGACCCATTTCTAGCATTCGGTTACTTACTGCCCGTTACTGGCCTTTTCTGCTTGTGGGCTAAATTCAGCCCGTGGTTACGGTCGGCCTGTTTGTGGCCTGTTAATCCAGTGGGACATTTTCATGGCATCATCAAATACGGCCGATTAACGATGGCCCATTATGGTTGGCCAATGAATGGACGATTCCAACCCTAGCCCGTTTACGGCCCATAATGCGGTCCGTTATTGGCCCATGTTTGGCCAATCGATCATACGGTCCGTAGAAGGCCCATTGATGCTACGCCCCATAGAAGGCCCATTGTTTCTACGGCCGTAGGAGGCCCATGGTCACTACAGTAAATATGTAGCCCATGGTTATTGTGGCCTAGTTTTAGAAAATAGGTTATTACAGCCACTAGCAAACCGCGGAAAAAGAACTGCACTGACTACAAGCAAACAAATAAACAAGACAAAAAGGAAATAAATAAGCAAGCAACTTATGCTAGGCTATCATGGATATTACACATATTACATCCACTGGACATCAAGGTTCGCCACCAGTGCAAATATAGGGAACAAAGCAACATATCACATACACTGGTTGTCAAAGTTGGCGACCAGTGCAAATAAACTCCGCAGCAAAACAAGTCCAGAATTGAAACCACTTCAGAAGAGCTCAAGAAATAATATCCTGGGTACCCATAATGCTGGCAAGATGCTTAGCAAGCTTATTAACTTTCTCTTGTTTGGCGCTTAAATCCTACATCGCTTGCTGTTGCACCAGAAAGTATGCATCTTAATTTTGCAGGGACTTCCTCAGTCCTTTGGCTTCCTATCGCAGAACATCCGCTCGATGTCTTTCAACTTGAAGTTGAGACTCAAGAAGCCAAACTGATTCAGGCAGCGTGTTCGAAGAGCTAGTGCCAGCAGTAGTGGCCAGTAACTCGAACACTACATCAAGACATGACTTTGGGGTTGTCTCAGTGTCTTCAATATAGTTTTTACCAGCTTTCTTGGCGACCAACAGGGATGTCTCACTATCTTGAACCTTATCTGCATTACTTCCTTTACCATTGCATAATGGGGTACTCTTCTCCAATATTTTATCTGCATTCTAAAAGAGAAACAAACAGACACATCATAGGTTTACCATGTTGTATATGAAACTCATTTTGGTAAACCAGTTCAGTAGTAAGGTGGACAGGATAACAACATGAAACAAACATATATCTATGTAGTATGGTCACTGTATGGTCTATATCATTCTAGTTTATGTTGCCAAATCAAGATAGAGACAGTTCAAATCATATCTATTTAAGACAAAGCAGCATAGACAGAATATAAGTGTGGGAAACTACACAGCAATAACAACACTTGTAATGTGCATGGCATGAGAACACAACTGTTTATTCAATTGAAACTGAAATTAACATAGAGCAAGTTACAACAACAAACACGCTAAAGAAACAGGTTTAAAACATACCTATTGCGCCATTGGAGTTTCAGTTGCATCCTTAAAATTTGAAATTAGTTGGTATGAGTAATAATACAGTGATGCAAGAGCAAAGGAGTATGAACCATAGCTACGGAACCTGACCTGAGAACAATTCCTCTTCTGCTTTAAGCGTTGACTTAGGGTTCGGAGTGGTGGTCCTCGTGCTTTGGGCACTACAGTTGCCTTACTAACTGCTCGTGTTTTGGTGCTCTGTGGTGGAGACGGTGCTGTGTCAACTGGAACTGGGTTACTATCTGCTGGGGTTGGGGTTAGAAGGGGTGTAGCTGGTTCTCTGTCCAACTGGGTAGGGGTACAATCTGCGTGAGTCTGGTTTATGTGTGGTGGGGCTGGTCTTGGGCAAGTACAACCGTGGTTCTATCTGCATCAACAGGTAGCACGATCTATTCTGAAGACCGTGTTTTTACTCCCACAGATATTGCCATCACCCCGTCCAATTCAAATGGCTAATAAACAAGAAAAGTAATTGAATGTACATACATTGTAATATAGACATGTGCAATGGATAGTAGGGAAGAAAACAGGGCATGAAATAATTCGCATTTATGTTGTCTAACCAAACAGAATAGCATGACATAATTTAACATATATGATGGCTAATTAAACAGGATAGCATGACACAATTTCACATGTATGATGGCTAACTAAACATGATAGAATGACATACTTCAAAATATGATGACTATGTAAATAGGATGACATGATATAACTATACGATGTGTCTATTAAAGTGGTTGGCATGCCATAATTCACAAACATGCCATCGATGGAAACATGATGGCATGATATAATTCACGGATAGAATGACGTAATTCAAAATATGATGACTATATAAATAGGATGAGATGATATAATTATATTATGTCTTTAGAAAATGGGTTGGCATGCCATAATTAAGATACATGTTGTCTATGTAAACATCATGGCATGATATAATTCAAATATATGATTTATATACTACGCAAGTGGGCAGAGGACAATCACATATATGATGTGTCAACTAAGGAGATGGCATTCAATATTGTGTATATGATGTAAAAACTAAGCATTGCAAGACAACATATGCAAGTAATATAACCCTGCCAAGTTTGAGCATACACCTCAGGGGGATAATAGGATTGGTCATCTGCCTCTGAATCCTCCTCTGAGGAGCTATCTATAACCAGCAAGATATCTGCTTCAGCAGGTAGCATTGTCTGCTCTGAAGACCTTGTTTTTACTCCAGATTTCTCCATCACCAATTCAAATGGCTGATGCAGAGGAAGAGCAGTTGAATATACAAACATTGTATACAAATGCAATGAGTAATACAAAAAAGGACAACATGATATAATTCACATATATGACGCTTGGCTAAACAACATGGCATTGCATAATTCACATACACAATGCCTTGCAACAAGATAGCATTGCATAATTCACATATATAATGTCTTGCAACAAGATGGCATTGCAAAATTCACATACATGGCAATTAGACACTAAACAGGTGGTATTCACACAAAGCATGTCTAAACTAAGCAAATGACATGCCAATGCAAGAAACCATATGCACGATATGAGCAATATAACCCTGCCAAGTTAGAGCATGCACCTTGGGGGGAGGAAATAGGAATGGTCATCTGTCTCTGAATCCTCCTCTGAGGAGCTATCCGTAACTAGCAAGACATGCGCTTCGTTAGATAGCATTGTCTGCTCTGAAGACCTTCTTTCCACTCCAGATTTTTCCATGACCGTGTCGAATGGCTGATGCACAACAAGAGTAATTGAATGTACTAAAATTGTTGACAAATTTAATACGTAATAAAAAAATGATGGCATGATATAATTCACATATAAGATGACTGGCTAACCACGGTGGCATTGCAAGATTCACATATATGATGCCTGGCTAAACAAGATGGCATTGCATGATTCACATATACGATAAAGAAACTAAATAGATGGCATTCACACAAAGCATGTCTAAACTAAGCAGATGACATATTTGATGTATAAAGTAAGCAATGCAAGGCACCATATGCATGATATTACCAACATCAGCATGCCAAATTAGAGCGAAGACCTCAGGGGGTAAATAGGAGTGGTCTTCTCCTTCTGAATCCCCCTTAGAACAGTTATCTTCCTCTTGATTACAATCCAAAATGGGTGGGGGGGCTGCCTTTACGCCCACCATGGAGCGACGTCTGCATGAAATTTTATTACCACGCAAGGCTCATCTCTTTTGCTCTACATGTCCAGTTCCATTGTGTACAATAACTGACATGCATAGGAATAAAACATAGTGAGATTATGTAAGGAGTGCATGCACAAATCCAGAGTGATGGTAGCAAACTGTGGATAGACCCAAAACCAATGATAGCAGGCAGATAATAGCTTTAGTTAAAAAATACAGATAATGGCTCCTTTAATGTTTGTTTCCACCCAACATGAAACTCATAGTAGACACCCGAGATTAACCAGATAGTAGACAGATAGTATTGATTGCTGCCCCAATATGTACCCCACAACCATTTAAAAAATCAAGGTGGAGCATTAGTTTGGACCTAACTCGGAGTCTAATAGGTGAACAGGACGATAAAGTAGCACGTCATCATATTAAGCGATGCATAACGTAAGCAGACACGAAAGAGTGCGACCTCTCTTGCGGACCCGTGTAGTCCTCAAGGTCATCTGCTCAGTTGATGATGGTAATGCAGTTGTCGTGGCTACCATCAACGAGGAAGAAGATCTGAGGCGACGAAAGATAGTCTGGAGGGCGAATCCCTGCTGTGGTGAACCCTTCCGTCGTTGGAGTAGCTGAGCTAGGGTAGAACACAACGCAGCAAGAGCGGGACAAACCACACAAGGTTTTCTTTGACACATATCTGTAACAGAAGTAATTGTGTAAGGGCTTGTTTGAATTTGAGGATTCTAACAATGCAGGGATAGGAAATGTCACGACCGGATTTTTGGGATATAAATTCCCAGAAAAACGGCATGTGTGCTCACCAGCCCCAGGATTACTGTTAGCTGATGAGGTACCAACTTGATACAAGAATTCCAAGCAAGGAACAAAATTATGTAGTACAAGACCATTTAGGCCTGGGAGTACAACACTTGGTTTCTAATGGTTGAGGGCTGAAGCGGTTGGAAACATCTGCGTCTATGGGACTCCATTTCCCACAAGAACAGCTGACCAGGATAACTCCTATCTTCGCGAGGCTGCAAATGTCAACACGTAGGCTCCGAGGTTGTCACCGCGATGCATACCTCCACGCAAGGCAATCTGGCCAAGACAATAGCCAGGGACAAGCCAGTGAGTACGTTTGAATGTACTCGCAAACATTAAGAACACGGGTATAATATATCCAACATACTCCAGATTTAATAGACGATCATACATCCGTCACGAAAATATACGAGAAACCATGATGCACACATCTGGATAAAAATATACCAAAATAAAATACTAGGTGCCAAACGAGTGTCTGAATGACTCCTCGAGCGGAAAATGCAGAAATAATAATACTGGTGCTAAACGAGTGTCTGAATGACTCCTCGAGCGGAAAATGCAGAAATAATAATGCGGGTGCCAAACGAGTGTCCGAATGACTCCTCGAGCGGAAAATGCAGAAATAACAATGCCGCAGTCGGGCGTCGGGGCGACACCACATAAAGGGCTTATAAAAGATAAATGAACAACAAGCATGCCGCAGTCGGGCGTCTGAGCGACACCACAGAAAGGGCTTATAAAAGAATAATCACAGTGAATATCCAGGAGGTAGAACCATCCCAGGGATACTCAATAATATACGTAATATAAATGGTTAGTCCAAAACAATAAAGATCATAATCCAAAGGTGCCATAATCATAAACAATATTTAGTACAGTCGTTTCTCCATCCGAAAACCGATAATTCAGTCAAGTCGTATCTCCATCCGAATACCGTTACTGAGCTCTAGTTAAACCGTTCTCCATCTGAATACCGTTACAGAGTTCTAGTTAAATCGTTCTCCATCCGAATACCGTTATCAAGATTTAACCCAGACTGTGGTCCTATACTCAAGAACATGACTATCCAACAGGATGTATCCTCTGCAGAGGGAGTACCATTTTTCCACGAGTAACGGGATTACTCAGTCCCTCGGGACTAATTCCGTCTACGGTCTTTTGATTGAAAACACGCCTGACCTGCACACACCAGCTTAACTCACCAGTGCCTGGAATCACCCACGACACCTGCCAAGCAAAACTCTAAGTGGGGAGGCTACAACCTCGACGTAGCATGGGATCACAAAATTTATACCACGCGCAAACTGGGGAAGCTATCCCCTTCGGCTACAACCGAAAACACCCATGCCCCCGGACCGAATGACAGGCTTTAATCCGTGGCCACGGGACCTTCATCACGGCCTCTCTGTACGGTGTGTGCTTTGGAAAGGGGTTGACAACCTACTGAACCATACCCTGTCCCCTGCAGGGACAAGTGGTGGTACCGACAAAGAAGGAAGCTATTGAACAAGACTCGGTCTACAACCGACACAGGTGATCCAAGTATCCACCAACAATAATTACCACTAGTGAAATAAATCACCACTCCTCGAGCCTCACCATGCTATGCCGGGCATACTCGTCACAACGAGGGATTAGGGACAAGCTCGTGTCTACCCAAGACCACGACTTTTCCGCTTCCTACCGGTGTGCAAGAGAAGCTCACGAGGGCGATCCAAATCCTTAGGGTATCCATTGCTGGCCACAAACAACTCCAAAGTGCACTCATGCACGAGACTACATCGATACATAAACTGTCACATATACTCCAAGACAAAAGGTGCTGTGATCGCATCAAAACACCACAACAAATATTATGCCAGAGTTCAGAAATGCTTGCCTTCAAAAGTATGCAAAGGATGCACTTAGTGGAAGCTTTCCTTTTCCTCCAAAAATTCCCATTTTGCAAAATACACAAATACAAATATTTCAAACACAGTACCAAAACTTATCTCAAATATTTTTGAAATAAATCTTAAAATAAACTAGATGAAATTTGAGAGAGGTAGGAAAAAGAATCAACTCATTTGGAGTTTTATTTTAAAAGTTATAGCCAGTCAAAGTTTGGTCAAATCTGTTTTTAAATAAAACCAGAAAAAGGAAAACGTTTCGAGGGAAATACGCTTACGCAGCAGGGAAAGCGCATTCGGGGTTTTGCGCCTCCACTTAAACAGAGAGAGGGTGGCTGCGCGAGTCACTGACAGTGGGTCCAGAGGGCCCACTGGTCAGGTTTGACTGGTCTTCCCTCCATCTCCTTTCCTCTGCCCGACGGTGGCGGGGCTCCGGCGATCACCGGCGACGAACGGCGGCACCTCGAGGGCATCTGCGGGCGGGGATGGAACGGCTAGACCGAGGCGGTCCTTTGGGTGGTTGAAGGGTCGTCGGAGGTGGAAGGAATCGCCGGCGGCGAGCTCCTCGGCGGGTGAAGGCTACGGTGGTGAAGTGACTTAGGTGCTCCGGTGGTCTCCGACCGCAGTTGGGTAGCTGGGCAGCTCCGCAAGACTACGGGGAAGCTTCTGGTGGCGTTGGATTGGCGAAAGGGTGGCTGGCTACGACGAATCGCTCCGGAGCTTGGCGGCGGCCGAGCTGGCCGGAGTTGAGGGAGACGGCCACCACAGGTCGATTCACTACGCGGGAAGCTCTACGAGGAGTGCCTGAAGTCGCGTGAGTGCTCGGAGGGGCTCGGGGGCCCTTTATATAGCGTGACGAGGCTGGCTCCGCGGTGGCAGAGGATAGGATCGCCGGCGACCGCTTTCCTGTAGGTGCAGGGCATCTTGGCGGCGACGAACGCGTGCCGACGAGCGGGAGGATAAGCACGACCTGTGCTCCGGGGCAGCTGGCGCGCTGGCGTGGTTTGGGCGGTGCCGAACATGGCAGAGGCCGCTGCCGACGCCGGCGTGCCGCCAAGGGCGCGGCCAACGGCGCAGCCGGGCACCAGAGGGATCGTGGAGCAGGGGGCGGCTAGTGCGTGGCTCAGCGGTGCAGAAGGGACCAGGGTCGGGTCACGTCGAGCGCGGCAGTGCGGCGTGTCGGCGTAGTGCGCGCGCGTGCAAAACGTGCGCTCTGGGCGCGCCCAGAGCACGCACGGCAGGTGCTCGACGGAATGCCAGCGTGGTCTAGAGCGCGAGGGTGGAGCTGGCAAAGCACAGATCGAGGGTAGGGGTGGCTAGGAGCTCAGTGGACAAGGTGGATAGGTCAGGGGTTCAAGTCCACAATGCAAACCAGGGAGCTTGCCAAAAATGACTGTGCACACCAGGTGTTCGACAGAATGCCAGATGCACATAGGCAATTCTTGGAGTGGCCAAACTCTCCAGATCAGTGCCTCCTTAGACACATGAGATGGTGGTAGGGTCAGCTTGGCAAAAACAGAAAGTTGATAGTGCAAGTTTTGCAAAACTCCAGTTTTGGGCAGAAAGAAAAGGGGTTTAGAACATGCACTTCAAAGCCTCCAATGAGCCCAATCTCCTGGACTTAAGAGTTTGGTAGGGAGGGCTACAAGTAGGAAAAAGCTCAGGGTCATTAGAGCAAGGAAAAATATGGTTGCAGTACAAATCACCAAATTGGACCAGAATGCAAAAGAGGTTGATCCACTCAAATTTTCCAAAGAACATCATTGGGTTTTTGCTTGAAGATGAATTGTATGCATCCACTGTCATCTCCAAACACTTGGAAGAATTTTTGAAGAAAAATTTAAATGGGTTGTAGTGTAAAAGTGCCTACTGGACCAGATTGGAAAAATTGGTGTAGAGCTCAAAATCTCCAATGGCCAGAAGGTATCTTCGCATAAAAGTGATGTGGAAACATCACATGACATCCCCAAATTTTGGTGGAATTTTTAAAAGCATTTGTCAAGAGGTTGTAGTGCAAATAGGCCCCAAATGCAAAAGGAAATCATTTTAAAGAAAGAAAGCTTTTTGAATAAATAAATCTTGCAACATTTGAATCCACTGAATAAATAATTGTTTTAATATAGAGAGAAATCAAGTCCAACAATACCTTTGAAGGTTTCTCCCACTAGAGGCAAAAATCCAAAATCACAAAAGTAAAACTAGACAAATTGGAAAAGTTTTATTTCCTGGCAGTATTTTAATAAACAAAATAAGGCCAAATTTTTTTGGGTGTCACAGGAAATAGACAGGAATATGATAGGAATATGCACGTGCAAAACAGAGAATTTAAAAACACATGATTTCTGCCAATCTGGGTGTTTGGTTCACAAGAATTGGAAGATCATAGGATGCAAAGAAGTATGGTGAGATTAAGTCAAACCACAAGAAAATGTATGGTTATAATGCCATTATGCTACTATCTCTTAGTCTTGTGCTCCATGAATAGGAATTTGAAAAGGAGGACAGGTGGATATTAAAATTCCTACGATTTTTTCTTTCAAGGAGACACTAAAGGAACGAATCCTACAGTTTTCCTTTGCTCCATTCCTTTGAACCAAATGCATGAATAGTAGTACCATAGGAAACTTTCCAATTCCTACGTTTTTCCTTCACTTTTCCTTTCAAGCACTGGCGATTCTAGTAGGTAGGCTTGGGCAGGGAAAAGCCTACACTCAAAAAATGTTTTTGTGCTACTTCTACTACTTTGGACCCACGCCACTACCCTACTAGCTCAACTCCCAGGCCCATCTACAAATGCATAGCTCAAACACACAGAGATAAGTAACGATGGCATTCAAGAGAGTCCATCACGGATAGCTAAGTTGCCTGCTACCTCACTGCTTGTCATATAGTAGGAGAAACTAATCGTATTTCACGTTACTACGTGTGCTCAGTGGACAATATATATAACATGTAGAGTAAAAAAGCGATGCAACAAGTGTACAACCTCTTTGGCGAAGCCATGTCGATCTCAGCGTGATTGGGTCGTTCGGTGAGGATGCTCCGACTAATTTGGCTGTCGGAGGAGGGGAAGAAGATCTTAGGCGTCTGGAGATGGAGCCCGGGGTACTGCTTCACTGTGATGGAGGGTTTCATCATTGGAGCAGCTCCGGTGAGTTGTACGACGACAAGGCTGAAGCACGACAAGAGAGACAACCTGAGTGGAATTCTAATAGCATCTCCAATAGATGACGTAAAATACATAACCACAAAGTGCTAGATGTAAAATACATCAACTTCTCATATCTGAACTTAACTGTCGAAATTGAATTTAACTGTCGAAACTGAATTTAACTGTCGAAACTAAATTTTGTTGTCGAAACTGAATTTTACTGTCGAAACTGAACGCACTAGTAGCAGAAAAGCAGTAGTAGCAGCTGATGTCTACTACACAACCTTCTTCTTGTAGACGTTGTTGGGCCTCCAAGTGCAGAGGTTTGTAGGACAGTAGCAAATTTCCCTCAAGTGGATGACCTAAGGTTTATCAATCCGTGGGAGGCGTAGGATGAAGATAGTCTCTCTCAAGCAACCCCGCAACCAAATAACAAAGAGTCTCTTGTGTCCCCAACACACCCAATACAATGGTAAATTGTATAGGTGCACTAGTTCGGCGAAGAGATGGTGATAAAAGTGCAATATGGATGGTAGATATAGGTTTTTGTAATCTGAAAATATAAAAATAGCAAGGTAGCAAGCAAAAAAGGTGAGCGTAAACGGTATTGCAATGCGTTGAAACAAGGCCTAGGGTTCATACTTTCACTAGTGCAAGTTCTCTCAACAAGAATAACATAATTGGATCATATAACTATCCCTCAACATGCAACAAAGAGTCACTCCAAAGTCACTAATAGCAGAGAACAAACGAAGAGATTATTGTAGGGTACGAAACCACCTCAAAGTTATCCTTTCTGATTGATCTATTCAAGAGTCCGTAGCAAAATAACACGAAGCTATTCTTTCCGTTTGATCTATCCTAGAGTTCGTACTAGAATAACACCTTAAGACACAAATCAACAAAACCCTAATGTCACCTAGATACTCCAATGTCACCTCAAGTATCCGTGGGTATGATTATATGGTATGCATCACACAATCTCAGATTCATCTATTCAACCAACACAAAGAACTTCAAAGAGTGCCCCAAAGTTTCTACCGGAGAGTCAAGACGAAAACGTGTGCCAACCCCTATGCATAAGTTCACAAGGTCACTGAACCCGCAAGTTGATCATCAAAACATACATCAAGTAGATCACGTGAATATCCTATTGTCACCACAGATAAGCACATGCAAGACATACATCAAGTGTTCTGAAATCCTTAAAGACTCAATTTGATAAGATAACTTCAAAGGGAAAACTCAATCCATTACAAGAGATAGAGGGGGAGAAACATCATAAGATCCAACTATAATAACAAAGCTCGCGATACATCAAGATCGTGACGAATCAATAACACGAGAGAGAGAGAGATCAAACACATAGCTACTGGTACATACCCTCATCCCCGAGGGTGAACTGCTCCCTCCTCATCATGGAGAGCGCCGGGATGATGAAGATGGCCACCGGTGAGGGATTCCCCCTCCGGCAGCGTGCTGGAACAGGGTCCCGATTGGTTTTTGGTGGCTATAGTGGCTTGCGGCAGCGGAACTCCCGATCTAGGTTATGTACTGGAAGTTTAGGGATATATAAGAGGTGTTGGCGTCGGGAACAAGTCAGGGGGATCCATGAGGCGGCCACGAGGTAGGGGGTGCGCCCAGGGGGGTAGGGCGCGCCCCCACCCTCGTGGTGGCCTCGGGACTCTTCTGGTCCATCTCCGGTACTCCGTGGGCTTCTTCTGGTCCAAAAACAATCTCCGTGAATTTTCAGGTCAATTAGACTTCATTTGGTATTCCTTTTCTGCAATACTCAAAAACAAGGAAAAAACAGAAATTGGCACTAGGCTCTAGGTTATTAGCTTAGTCCCAATATAAATGCATACAAAACATCCTAGATGGATAATATAATAGCATGGAACAATAAAAAATTATAGATACGTTGGAGACATATCAAGCATCCCCAAGCTTACTTCCTGCTCGTCCTCGAGTAGGTAATTGATAAAAACAGAATTTTTGATGTGGAATGCTACCTAACACATTTATCAATGCAATTTTCTTTATTGTGGCATGAATGTTCAGATCCAAAAGATTCAAGACAAAAGTTTAATATTGACATAAAAATAATAATACTTCAAGCATACTAACCAAGCAATTATGTCTTCTCAAAATAACATAGACAAAGAAAACTCATCCCTACAAAATCATATAGTTTGGCCATGCTTCATTTTCGTCACACAAAATGCTCCCATCATGCACAACCCCGATGACAAGCCAATCAATTGTTTCATACTTTAGCATTCTCAAACTTTTTCAACTTTCACGCAATATATGAGCGCGAGCCATGGACATAGCATTATAGGTGGAACAGAATATGCTGATGGAGGTTGTAAGGAGAAGACAAAAAGGGAGAAAGTCTCGCATCAACGTGGCTAATCAACGGGCTATGGAGATGCCCATCAATTGATGTCAATGCGAGGAGTAGAGATTGCCAAGCAACGGATGCACTAGAGCTATAAATGTATGAAAGCTCAACAAAAGAAACTAAGTGGGTGTGCATCCAACTTGCTTGCTCACGAAGACCTAGGGCATTTTGAGGAAGCTCATCGTTGGAATATACATGCCAAGTTCTATAATGAAAATTCCCACTAGTATATGAAAGTGACAAAATAAGAGACTCTTATCATGAGGATCATGGTTCTACTTTGAAGCACAAGTGTGGAAAAAGGATAGTAACATTGCCCCTTCTCTCTTTTTTTATATTTTTTTGTTTGGGCCTTCTCTTTTTTATGGCCTCTTTTTTTTCCGTCCGGAGTCTCATCCCGACTTGTTGGGGAATCATAGTCTCCATCATCCTTTCCTCACTGGGACAATGCTCTAATAATGATGATCATCACACTTTTATTTACTTACAACTCAAGAATTACAACTCGATACTTAGAACAAAAATACGACTCTACATGAATGCCTCCGACGGTGTACCGGGATGTGCAATGAATCAAGAGTGACATGTATGAAGAATTAGGAACGGTGGCTTTGCCACAAATACGATGTCAACTACATGATCATGCAAGGCAATATGACAATGATGAAGCGTGTCATAATAAACGGAACGGTGAAAAGTTGCATGGCAATATATCTCGGAATGGCTATGGAAATGCCATAATAGGTAGGTATGGTGGCTGTTTTGAGGAAGATATAAGGAGGCTTATGTGTGATAGAGCGTATCATATCATGGGGTTTGGATGCACCGGCGAAGTTTGCACCAAGTCTCGAGGTGAGAAAGGGCAATGCACGGTACCGAAGAGGCTAGCAATGATGGAAGGGTGAGAGTGCGTATAATCCATGGACTCAACATTAGTCATAAAGAACTCACATACTTATTGCAAAAATCTACAAGTCATCAAAACCAAGCACTACACGCATGCTCCTAGGGGGATAGATTGGTAGGAAAAGACCATCGCTTGTCCCCGACCGCCACTCATAAGGAAGGCAATCAAAGACACACCTCATGCTTCAAATTTGTCACACAACGGTTACCATACGTGCATGCTACGGGACTTGCAAACCTCAACACAAGTATTTCTCAATTTCACAATTACTCAACTAGAATGACTCTAATATCACTATCTTTATATCTCAAAACAATTATCAAGTATCAAACCTCTCATAGTATTTAATGCACTTTATATGAAAGTTTTTATTATACCCATCTTGGATGTCTATCATATTAGGACTAGTTTCATAACCAAACAAAATTACCATGCTGTTTAGGACTCTCAAAATAATATAAGTGAAGCATGAGAGTTCATCTATTTCTTCAAAAGAAAACCACCGCTGTGCTCTAAAAGGATATAAGTGAAGCACTAGAGCAAATGACAAACTACTCCGAAAGATATAAGTGAAGATCAATGAGTAGTCGAATAATTATGCAACTATGTGAAGACTCTCTAATATTTAAGAATTTAAGATCTTGGTATATTATTCAAACAGCAAGCAAAACAAAATTAAGTAAAATGACGCTCCAAGCAAAACACATATCATGTGGTGAATAAAAATATAGCTCCAAGTAAAGTTACCGATGAACGAAGACGAAAGAGGGGATGCCATCCGGGGTATCCCCAAGCTTAGGCTCTTGGTTGTCCTTGAATATTACCTTGGGGTGCCTTGGGCATCCCCAAGCTTAGGGTCTTGCCACTCCTTATTCCATAGTCCATCGAATCTTTACCCAAAACTTGAAAACTTCACAACACAAAACTCAACAGAAAACTCGTAAGCTCCGTTAGTATAAGAAAATAAATCACCACTTAGGTACTGTTGTTAACTCATTCTAAATTCATATTGGTGTAATATATACTGTATTCCAACTTCTCTATGGTTCATACTCTCCGATACTACTCATAGATTCATCAAAATAAGCAAACAACACATAGAAAACAGAATCTGTCAAAAACAGAACAGTCTGTAGTAATCTGTATCATTCGAATACTTCTGTAACTCCAAAAATTCTGAAATAAATTGGTGTACGTGAGTAATTTGTCTATTAATCATCTACAAAAATAATCAACCTAAAAGCACTCTCCAGTAAAAAAATGGCATCTAATCTCGTGAGCGCAAAAGTTTCTGTTTTTACAGCAAGATCGCATAGACTTCACCCAAGTCTTCCCAAAGGTTCTACTTGGCACAAACACTAATTAAAACATAAAACCACATCTAACCAGAGGCTATATAGATTATTTATTACTAAACAGGAGCCAAAAGCAAAGAACAAAAATAAAATTGGGTTGCCTCCAAACAAGCGCTAACGTTTAACGCCCCTAGCTAGGCATGATGATTTCAATTATGCTCACATAAAAGATAAGAATTGAAACATAAACAGAGTATCATGAAGAATATGACTAGCACATTTAAGTCTAACCCCATTCCTATGCATAGGGATTTTGTGAGCAAACAACTTATGGGAACAATAATCAACTAGCATAGGAAGGCAAAATAAGCATAACTTCAAAACTTTAAGCACATAGAGAGGAAACCTGATATTATTGCAATTCCTACAAGCATATGTTCCTCCCTCATAATAATTTTCAGTAGCATCATGAATGAATTCAACAATATAACCATCACATAAAACATTATTTTCATGATCTACAAGCATAGAAAATTTACTACTCTCCACATAAGCAAATTTCTTCTCATTCGGAATAGTGGGAGTATCATAAGAAACTCGAATATAATAAATTTTTTCCACATTAAAAGGGTAATGTTTAGAAAAGGGTAATCATAATCATGACAAGTTTTAATATAATCATCACTGCTTTTTATAGCATAAGTGTCATCACAATAATCATCATAAGTAGCAACTTTGTTCTTATCATAATCAATTGAAACCTCTTCCAAGATAGTGGAATCATTACTAAATAAAGTCATGACCTCTAAAAATCCACTTTCATAATTGTCACAATAAGATTCAACACCCTCCAAAATAGTGGGATCATCACTTCCTAAAGTTGACCCTCTTCCAAATCCACTTTCATCAATATAACCATCATAAATAGGAGGCATGCTATCATCATAATAAATTTGCATATCAAAACTTGGGAGGTTAAACATATCATCTTCATAAAACATAGCATCCCCAAGCTTGGGACAATCATTAATTGCAGCAAATAAAGTCTCAAACTTGTCATTCTCATCAAACATGGCAACCCCAAGCTTGGGCCTTTTCATATCATAAGCATAATCACTCTCATCATTAATAGTATGGATAGCACCAATAGTATAGCAATTATCATCATCACAATGAGTAATAGGAGCAACATCATTTGGGAGGGATACATTTTTACCTTTGCTTCTCTGTATTTTCTGTTTCTCTTCACATCATGTGTGGGTTTAATCCTCCTTTTGGAGCTCCTTATTAATGAGATTGGTTGAATAGAAGGCTCCTCCTCGTTACCTGATTCATCATAAGAAAGAATAGGAGGATATCGGGAAATCTCTTCCCTTTCATTAGTATTCTCTTCATCTTCTATTTGTTTTCTTGTCTTTATGTAATTGGCAATATAAGTATTTTCAATGCAATTCACCTCACAATACATATAAATTTCCTCTAGATCAAAATCAGGAACTTTATCACGGACAAATTCTGGCATATCCTTAGTTATACGTTTCATTTCTTCATAACCCACAAGCAAACTAAGTTCATTATGATGCGCAAGGGAAATCAAGTCATCACAATTTTTGGACACGATACGATCATGAAACAATTTGCATTGGATATTTAAATGACCACGTTCATTGCAAAGTTCACAAGGATGACTAAGAAAATTTAAATTTTCAGCACAAACATCTAGCCTTTCTTGCAACCATTTGGTTTCTAAATACTTATGCCTCTTGCAAAATCTACTTCCCTATTTGGTGTGTACTTGCAAACTCTATGTAATCATTCAAAGATTTAGTGCCAAACATTTTAATACATTCTTCTTCTAGCATTTTGGCACAATTATAGGAATCCTTATCTTCACGAAAGATATAAAAAAGATGAGGCATATGAGGCACCCTCAACTCCATTTTTTTGTAGTTTTCTTTTATAAACTAAACTAGTGATAAAACAAGAAACTAAAAGATTCAATTGCAAGATCTAAAGATATACCTTCAAGCACTCACCTCCCCGGCAACGGCGCCAGAAAAGAGCTTGATGTCTACTACACAACCTTCTTCTTGTAGACATTGTTGGGCCTCCAAGTGCAGAGGTTTGTAGGACAGTAGCAAATTTCCCTCAAGTGGATGACCTAAGGTTTATCAATCCGTGGGAGGCATAGGATGAAGATAGTCTCTCTCAAGCAACCCTGCAACCAAATAACAAAGAGTCTCTTGTGTCCCCAACACACCCAATACAATGGTAAACTGTATAGGTGCACTAGTTCGGCGAACAGATGGTGATACAAGTGCAATATGGATGGTAGATATAGGTTTTTGTAATCTGAAAATATAAAAACAGCAAGGTAGCAAGCAAAAAAGCTGAGCATAAACGGTATTGCAATGCGTTGAAACAAGGCCTAGGGTTCATACTTTCACTAGTGCAAGTTCTCTCAACAATAATAACATAATTGGATCATATAACTATCCCTCAACATGCAACAAAGAGTCACTCCAAAGTCACTAATAGCAGAGAACAAACGAAGAGATTATTGTAGGGTACGAAACCACCTCAAAGTTATCCTTTCTGATTGATCTATTCAAGAGTCCGTAGTAAAATAACACGAAGCTATTCTTTCCGTTTGATCTATCCTAGAGTTCGTACTAGAATAACACCTTAAGACACAAATCAACCAAAACCCTAATGTCACCTAGATACTCCAATGTCACCTCAAGTATCCGTGGGTATGATTATATGGTATGCATCACACAATCTCAGATTCATCTATTCAACCAACACAAAGAACTTCAAAGAGTGCCCCAAAGTTTCTACCGGAGAGTCAAGACGAAAACGTGTGCCAACCCCTATGCATAAGTTCACAAGGTCACTGAACCCGCAAGTTGATCACCAAAACATACATCAAGTAGATCACGTGAATATGCCATTGTCACCAGAGATAAGCACATGCAAGACATACATCAGTGTTCTCAAATCCTGAAAGACTCAATCCGATAAGATAACTTCAAAGGCAAAACTCAATCCATTACAAGAGATAGAGGGGGAGAAACATCATAAGATCCAACTATAATAGCAAAGCTCGCGATACATCAAGATCGTGCCGAATCAAGAACACGAGAGAGAGAGAGAGAGAGATCAAACACGTAGCTACTGGTACATACCCTCAGCCCCGAGGGTGAACTACTCCCTCCTCGTCATGGAGAGCGCCGGGATGATGAAGATGGTCACTGGTGAGGGATCCCCCCTCTGGCAGGGTGCCAGAACAGGGTCCCGATTGGTTTTTAGTGGCTACAGAGGCTTGCAGCGGCGGAACTCCCGATCTAGGTTATGTTCTGGAAGTTTGGGGATATATAAGAGGTGTTGGCATCGGGAACAAGTCAGGGGGGGTCTACGAGGCGGCCACGAGGTAGGGGCGCGCCCCCACCCTCGTGGTGGCCTCGGGACTCTTCTGGTCCATCTCCGATACTCCGTGGGCTTCTTCTGGTCCAAAAACAATCTCCGTGAATATTCAGGTCAATTGGACTTGGTATTCCTTTTCTGCAATACTCAAAAACAAGGGGAAAAAAGAAACTGGCACTGGGCTCTAGGTTAACAGATTAGTCCCAAAAATCATATAAAATAGCATATAAATGCATATAAAACATCCTAGATGGATAATATAATAGCATGGAACAATAAAAAAACTATAGATACATTGGAGACGTATCAGCAGCAGCTGCGCCCGGAGCAGCAATGCGTGCGAGAGCTGGGGCAGCTGGTCGTGTAGCAGCATCTCGGGTAGCAGCTGTAGGGGCTCGAGGGAGAGCAGGATCTGCTGCTCGTGCAACAGCAGCGCGCACAAGAGTAGAGCAGCAGTGCAAGCAAGAGCAAGAGTGAGAGCAGCAACGCAAGCAAGAGCAAGAGCGAGAGTAGCAACGCGAGCAAGAGCAAGAGCAAGGGCAGACCAGGCAGGAGACCGAGAGCAAGAGGAGAGCAGCAGCGTGAGCGAGAGCCAAATCAGCAGCAACTCCCACTGATGTGGACGTCGCCGCCGAGGGACCGACGCCGTGGAGGAAGTGGCCGGCGACGCCGTCGTGGATGGAGCCGCGCCATGTCGGCTCGGGACCGAGCGCCGGCAGCACCATGAGATCAAATCAAGAAGAAAATGCAGCAATTAGTGTAGAACCTCTTTGGTGGCGCCAATTAGGCCTCAGCTTCATCCGAGGAATCGGTGATGATGCTGCTCTTCCGGTGGTGCAGGTGAAGGCGGCGGTGTGGGAATGGAGGTGGTGCGAAAGACGAGGCGAACATCGGGGCAGCTCCTTGGAGGTGGAGGACGGGTGACTGAACCAGCGGGATGACGAGATCGACGACGGATCCTCATCGAGTGCGGTGGATGAGGGACGTCGAGGTGTTGCTGTGGACAATGTCATCAGGGCAGAGGCTTCGACTAGGTGGCGGACGGAGGAGGGTGTGGGGCTTCACAGGTTTTCGTGGCCTCGGTGTACGAATGGGTGGGCGGATGGGATGGGAGGGGGGACCATGGCTTAGGGGCGCACTTGTCCGAAAGTGGGGTTAGTTAAGAAACTACCCACACCGATTTGAGCTACACAGTTCTTTCGGTTCAGGGGTATCACGGGCATTTCGCGTGTCGGGATTTCGCAGGAGGTGGGAGTTTTCGCGCGCGTTGTAATTTTGGGATAGCAAGGTGTGGGTTGAGATGGAGGGAGTTTTCGGAGCACAACGAGACAAAGATATATCTTAAATATTTCGGGGTAACAAGGCACGGGTTGAAGAGGCGGGAGTTTTGCAGCACGATAGACAGAGATGCTAGCTTGAAAGTTCGGCATAACAAGGCGCGGCTTGAAATTTCGGGAGAACAAGCTTAACATGTAAAAAAAAGACAATTCGCACCTCATTACTAGAGAGAGCCTTGCCCCATTTTACTATATTACTAGAAATGCATTCAAATACAACAACAACAACAAAACTAAAAAAATCGGGACAACAAACATAACGTGCACATTACCAAATCAATTTGCACTTCCCTCAACAATAAATAAACAATTCGTGTTGTCTAGCATATGGACTAAATTTGAGTACATTTTCCCTGTTTGAACGAGATTGTACTCGGGTTAGTTATACAACCATCTAAATATTATCTTCACAACACATGACATGAATATAGGAGTAGTAAATTCCTATATAAATACGAACTACATGTACATACGATCTCAAATTCAAATATATGTATCCATTTTATGTTGAATTCAAACCATAGTACATGTATGCTCTAGCTAGATGTTGGGAATCTAAACCATGTATGATACTATGTACAATGTGTTTAACACGCACAACACACACACACAAACACCATTTAGACTAGTAAGGTACACGTGCATTGCACGCATGGGATTTGGCAACCAAATTATGAGTAAATACCACATTATAGCATGTAAGCTTTGAGTCATATATGCATGATGTAGATGTTCGTACGATTCTTATAGTTCATCTAATTCAAAGTCATTTAGTTTTTATAAAAAAGCTAATTTGTTTTAAGATTCATGGAATTGTGCGTTGTAAAGCATAAAGTAAAAACAAATAATGGCAATTCATGTAGAATTGTTTTGGGCATTTATGATACTGAAGATTCTAGAACAAAGGAGACATGCTTGTATTTTGAGGTTTGTGCATTATGCTTAAGTTCAACCATGGAGTCTTCTAGATTGTACATGTGGCAAAATCTGGTGGAATGTAGATAATATCCAACGGCCAGTAGCGCTCGGATTTGCCATCTCTGCATCGTCGGATTGGCTTCATCCAACGACCATCTTTCAAAGTTATTCGCACACTATATAGGAGTATAGATATAGATATGTGATGCGAAAGCCACCCATCATCTCCAATTAGAATAGTGTGTCCATGCACGGATGCAATGTGGCCAAATGATGTCTGCCATCGGTACCTCAAATTCAAATCAGTCCGACCTTGTTCAATGTGTATACAGTATATCATGGTCGTTTCCAAACCACACCGCGCATATCTCAGTTATATTCATGCATGCATGGGTTTCAAACATCATGATCTCTTATTCAAATATTTGAATTCAACTTTACATTGATTATGACCTCACCTAGTCTTTTACACCCACACAACCGTCTTCTCTTTATAATTGTACCACTAACTTTCTCTCGTGCATGCATGCAAACACACTACCACTCGGCATTATCCATCGCACACATGCAATCTTTTCTTCAGGTCGGTCTCCCATGCATGCACACACACACCTCCCCCTCTTCATCATTTCGGGCATTCTTTGTCTCTCACGTGCATGCACAACGATCGATGTACCTCTATGTGTGTGTGTGTGTATAGCTAGGTTTTTACCAGTTTTCGACACAAACCGATCGATATATATATCTAGTCAGGTCTCACCCTCTTTCCCATGTACAGATCGATCAATCTATACCTCTCTATATAGGATTACATAGCTAATACGCCCACATTAATTATATATCCAATGTCCCCCTCTCATCATCCATGCCTTCCGCTTCATCTCTCAGACGTGCGCACAGTGGCAAAGACAAGGGGCAGCAAGGGCCCTGGCCCCCCTAATCACTATATATTGAGGATAATATGAATGTGATCAGTAGATCGATTGCTGGTAAAATGGTTTAAGTTGATGAATTGGCCCTCCTCGTAAAGGATAAGCAATGCTTGGCCCCCTAGCTCATTTATTTTTCATGGCTACGCCACTGCGCGCAACCACGCACGTTCTCGCCCCTTCTCTTTAAATATTGATCTCGCAGTTGTGCAATCCTTCATAGTCTCCCTCCACTTGGCCCCTCGCACCATCTTCCAGCCCCCACTAGATTCTGCCACATGTACAATCTAGAAGACTCCATGGTTAAACTTAAGCATAATGCACAAACCTCAAAACACAAGTATTTCTCCTTTGTTCTAGAATCTTCCATATCATAACTGCCTAAACTTTTTTTCTAGTTGAATTGCCATTATTTGTTTTTACTTTATGCTTTACAACGCACAATTCCATGAATCATAAAATAGATTAACTTTTTTATAAAAACTAATTGATTTTGAATGAGATGAACTATAAGAATTAAACAGACGTCTACATCATGCATATATGACTCAAAGCTTACATGCTATAGTGTGGTATTTATTCATAATTTGGTTGCCAAATCTGATGCGTGCAATGCACGTGTACCTTAATATTACTTCCAGTATGTGCAAAACACGTAAATTAGAATTCCAATGGCACGCTACACAGTGTCTCTCCCTTTTTCAGTTCATGAAGCCACGTGGCACATGTGGAGGCGTTGTCGCGACCTCCTTGTGTGGATTGATCACAGTGACGTGCTGCTGGTTCCAGAAGAATGTACTCGTCCTCTCTCACTCACACTGGCAGTACATGCACGAAGCGAAGATGTGCACGCACACACTCATTCCCTCGCACGCACACGCGGGTACACGGTGGGACACATTTTTGTACAAAGATCCACCCCATGTGATAATTTGACGCGTGTAAAGTCTTTCACTTCATTGATGGTCAATTAATACAGCACATGCAAATTGAGTGGACGTGAGGGAGCAACTAGTTGAGAAAGACATTACTACTCCACTGCGTGCATGCGAGTAGTTAAATCATGGGTTGCTACTTCCATGGGTCTCCTTCGTATTTTGTGCCAATTTTTGACCATATTTTTAAGTAACATAATATTTATGCATGTCATAAAAAGTAATATCATCGAACGCATTTGAACATACCCATATGGTAAAAAACTTGCACAAAAAATGGGGGCCAATAAACCAGGACGCAGGCAACATGATCAATTTTTTCCTGGGCTACTGTTGGTGGCCTTTGTATTTAAATATGGACGGAGTGGAGTAGTACTATATTTATCTTAGCCTCGTAGGGCTCTCCCAGTGCCTAGGCTCGCCTCCCCGCCTCGCCCACCGGATCCCGCCATGGATAATCCCTTAGTTCCCAGGATCCCGCTGGCTGCCCTCTCGCTGTGGCCCGCAGCACTGCCGCCTTTGAGCAAAACCCACATGTGTTTTAGAGGGGATCCATTGCTCTGGAATCACAGATCGGTGGCGCTGGAGGACATGCCAGGGCTGCATTTCAGGTGGTGGGAAGCAAGGACAAATTGGATCGAGGAAGCGTCGCATCGATTGGAGAGAAGTTCAAAGGAGCTGCGCCCGGCGCAGCACTAGGCAGTGGCGCAAGTCGATCTCAGGGGAGAGATGCTTAGGGATGTCAGCATCTGGCAGCGTCGCGTTGATTTCGAGCTTGGGCTAATGGCAGAGATCATATTCACGGAGTGAACTGCGGAGGAAAGAACGCGCATGCTTGCGGAATGGCATGAGCAGCCGATGCAACTGTTCAAATGGGCGGTAGGAGAAGACAAATCGCGGGACCAGCTGGGGCGGTGCCGCCGGACATGCATCATAGGCGAGGTGAGTTGCCCTCCTTCCCGGCCAGTGATGCAGACCTACTCGGTTGCTGCTGCAATAAACTTGCGGCGCCATGGCGATTTGCAACCATGACAATCACTCCATCTATATGTATTGTATTCCTATGAAAATACTTGGTCATTTGGAAAAAGATGGCAATTGATCTATCACTAGTTTTTGAATGCTTGGTCGTGACAATCACCCGAAGCCACAACCCAAAAGTCTCCATCGCGTAATACTTACGGTTGGTCGCACCAATAGACGGTCGCTCGGACCAGCGACACACATCGGCTTGGTCTGACATGTACGACCAGTTACAACACTGACTTGTGCGACCGCATTTGAGCAGTAGTACTTCAAATTTGTGTTCCAGGAAACTCGTCGGGAGCCGTTTCAGGCCTCGAAACCAAAACCATCCATTAATCTTTAGCTTGTTCCCATCACATTCCAAAGTATAGTATAATTAAGTGCAAACCTGCTCACACCTAGTACGTATCAATCCTGAACGTGTTCCCACTATGCAGGTTTTAGTACTAGTGCTAGTACTAGGTTATAAAAAGGGGAACTAGTACCTAGCCAAAAATCACTCTACCTCTTCCTACTCATGAGTCTTTCTTATTCGTCCGTCCTTGCCATGGCCGGTGTGCAGAGCCCTAGGTCAAGAACTACTCGTAACAAGGGAGCGGCAACCAAGGCCGTGGAAACAAAGAGAGGGCTCGCCGCCTGGTAGAGACCTCGAAAGATCTCTCACGGGCAGGCGAGGGCTCCCAGGAGCACCCTAGTCGCGGAGGCGAACATGCCGAGCTGGCGGCGCAGGAGTCGTTATCCCTCGACGACATGCCCGATCAGATCAATAAGCAGGAGGAGTTCATCGACGGCTTGGTGGAGCTACTGAAGGAGAGCCTCGACGACATGCCCGCCGAGCTCAATGAGCAGGGGGAGTTGACTGCCGGCTTGGTGATGCCGCTGAAGAAGATCATTGCCTCGGATAAGAAGGCGACCGGCGAAATCCTGCAACTTCAGGAGGACAAGGTGAAGCTCCGCCACGACCTCGACCTGCTGAAGGAGGAGAACGCCGGCTAGAAGAAGCTGCATGAGAAGAGTAGTTCCTCGATGATGATGCTGCAGGCCCTCATCATGGAACAGAAGGAGGAGTTGGTGAAGCTCCGCATCGAGCACCCGGCTACTGTCAAGGTACGTAATGCGGCCGTGGAACAGATGATGAAGGCTCGCATCGGGAAATCGTGTCATTGACATAATGAAGAAGATGGCGGAGGAGATGTGCGAGGAGATGGAGGTCGGGGAGGGGATGAAGAAGCAGTTATGACTCCACGGCTAGCAACCCTTCATGTAGTAGAGAGCACCGCCCCACACTTGTGTGTGCGTCTTCCTTCTTTTTTGGGGGGGGGGGATAATCTTCCTTCTTCTTTTTCTCCTGTGTTTCTTCTTTTGTTTCGGGTGTTTTGCCGCACGTGTCACGTTCTGTGCGAGGCATGAATAGAACAATGCTAATGATGAGCGGCGCCGTGGGATCGATGACTAGCAAATTAGATCATTTTTATCGCCATATCGCACTGGGCTGCCGTGTTTCGCGCTCCTCCGTCGTACTAGTACTCCAGCGGAATACTTGAGTATACCGCACCGTTCTTTGCTCCTCCTCAGGTTGCCGGCAACATTTATACGAGTAGTCAAATCACAAGGCCCCGCCTTCCAGCAGTAATGGGCCATCAAATCACAAAGGCCCTTGCCTCTCGTGAAACCAACCAAGCGAGACTGCCCCGCCCTCTAGCCTTTTAAATCTATACTTTTGTATAGTATTAGTATTGATGGATTGCGCCATGGAGCAAAACTAACAAGATGAAATTAAAGAAAAAAGGTGGTACATATAGAGAGCGCTCGTCACCAAATTATGCATATAGTACTATTAAAAAAGCTAGTACGTGCTTAGATGGGGTGCTAAATTCTATTAAAGAAATTAGCATACCTATTTAATTCTTGGGTTTTTATTATTTATGCCACTAGTTGTGTCTCACTACTCAGTTTTGCCATTAGAAGTTAGAACTACTAAAAAATGCCATCGATCCGTGAGATGCTTGCTCAAAAATGCAATTAGATATCTAAAAAATGCCATCGTTCTGTAAGATGTTTGCTCAAAAATGCCATTAGACATTGTTATTTTCACGTCAAACCCTTTGACCATGTTATATGACAAAAATAAGCCTAGACTCGCATGTCGATTATCTCTATCTCACAATGATTAGTGTGGCCCCGCTTGTTAGGAGTAACCAAGGGAATAATTTTGGGATAATTAGATTTATGCCCCTAGTTGTGTCACACTCGTTTGTTTTACCCCTAATTCCCAAAAGTCATTGGTTCTGTCCAAGTCACTTTGCTCCAATTATGCTTTCGCCCTTTGACCGTTTGAGCATCAGTTTGAAAACTTCATAACTAATTCATACTAAATCAGAAAAATGCAAATAAGATACCAAAATGTTTAGAAAAACATCACCTATATGTCAATGTCATTTGCATTCATGAAAAAAGTGTTGGAAAGTGCCCATCCGAGTATTAGCTCTTATGCTACCACCATGAATAGTAAAATAAAAAAAGTTCAAAAAAATTAAAAAAATTGGTGGCAAAGAATGACAATTGTTTTAAGTGCCTGCCAAGTTTCATCAGGGAATAACATTCGTGGGTGCCGCGGCAAAAAAAACAATCAACACTCCAAAATAGATTATTTTTTTGCCACGACTTCCACGAATGTCGTTCCCTAATGAAACTTGGTAAGCACTTAGAACATTTGTTGTTCTTCGCCACCATATTTTTTTTTGATTTTTTTAGAGTTCACTATTCATGGTGGTATCAAAAGAGCTAAAACTCGGGTGTGCACTTTCCAACACTTTTTTCATGAATGCAAATGACATTGACATATAGGTGATGTTTTTCTGAACATTTTGGTATCTTATTTGCATTTTTCTGATTCAGTATGAATTAGTTATGAAGTTTTCAAACTGACGGTCAAACGGTCAAAGGGCAAAAGCATAAGGGGAGCAAAGTGACTTGGATAGAACCGGTGACTTTTGGGAATTAGGGGTAAAACAGACGAGTGGGACACAACTAGGGGCATAAATCTAATTATCCCAATAATTTTATAGGAAAATAAGAACACTGTTGGGATCAAGTAGGCCCCATACTTTATTGTACTGTAGTGAGATAGAGGGAGAGCTGGCATGTTGGTCCATAGGTATTTATGTCATTATAACATGGCAAAAGAGATTTGAGTCACAATAATGGTGTCCAGCACAACACACCCCTCAAATAAAACTAAGCACCCTAAAATTCTTTGACAACTAAACTGCTGGCTATATGATGTTGGCCATATATATTGTACGTATATAATGTGAAAAAAGGAGTGGTAGTACTACCAACTACAAGATGAACTACAACAAATACTAGTATGTACGTACTAAAGAGTTAAAGTAACAAGAAGGAACATAACATAGTTCTGTTGGGGGCTCAGCACAACACACCCCTCAAATAAAACTAAGCACTCTGAAATTAAACTAAGCAACTAATCCGATAGACACTGCATTACAACCACCATGAGCAACGACACTGCCACCTTACTCGAACTCCTCGTCGACGTGCTCGACTTCATCCTTGTCCCTCTTCCTCTTGGCCGATACTTCTTTGTTTGAACCGCACACTTGGCTCTCGCTCTTCATCCAACCCTTGTAGATATTGAAACAAAGGTTGGCATCCATTACAGCGTAATTGATGTGGTCTCTATCTAGTACATTCCACTACCATGCAAGATGAAACTTGGGCGGAGGTTTCATCAGTTTACCGTACGAAGGATCAACCATGGCTGCTGCCAGGGTCAGCATTGAAGGCTGACGGGAAGACACCAGCACATTCCTCTGGAGGTCGAAGGGCTGGCCTACAATGAGGCCTATCCAACCCAGGACTTCTTTGTCGTTCGCAAAGTCTACAGAAACAAATTTGACTTTGCCGCCCCCGAGGAAGTTCTTAAAATCCTCACACTCAACATCGGCATGGCATATGTGGTAGACCAAGCACAAGTTATGCACGCAAACCTAGATCACGACGGGCTTCTTCTTCTCTTCCTCCTTTAGATTCTTCTCTTTTCCTAGGACTATGGTGTACTCAACATCTAGCCCAGCGACCCACTCATCACCCTTTAACTTTTCGAACATGCGTCTGAAGCGAGCAAGGCATCCTTTCACCATCGCGGAAGAACGGTTGTAGATGACGTCGAACTCATCGCCGGTGATGGTTCTAACCTTGTACTCACCGCCGATCATGGAGATTAGGGAAGCCATCGATTTGGGAGGAGGGTTAGGATTAGTGGAACTGCTGTAATGTGAAAGGATGGGACGACTAGGAGCGAACTGCCGTAATGTTAAAGGACGGACGGGGATGAGTAGGAGCGAACTGCTAGCGGTTTTCTGATTGTAAAAATGCTGAGTGGGGCATGCGAACGGCAGGGTAGTGGCTTGCCCGGTGGATAAATGGATTCATGCACAATACTATGGGGGCCCAATTAGATGTCATGTCTACTAGACGCCCAATTAAATGGCTTCATGCATCTGCGTGTTCGCACGTCAAGCGTCGGGAAAATTACAGATGATACAAAGCTTTCCATGCTCCCATGATACGGGCTTCCAAGAGCCCTTGGATTTGAGATCGAATGGTTGCATGGCATGATTCTAGACCTATGGGTGAATATCCTATCCTGGAGGATTATTTTGCAAATTTTCAGCAACTTAGCAAGCGACCGTTCGACCTCAGATGAAAGGGCTGTCAGCAGCCCGTATCATGGTCGCGCCTACCACGACAGTCGCCTCGCTCGCAAGGTCGCACCCTTGGAGATTTCAGACGGCTATAATGAGCATTTTTTGCCTATTTTGCATGCATGAAACTACTTCCTCCGTCCAGGTGCGTTAGGCTATCTGATGTTGGCATGTCATACATAGTCATCACTTAGTCACTCATACAACAAGGTTAGTTGTAAGGTTGGCTATAAGAGTATTTTTTTTACTTCTCTCTATCTCTTTCATCGTGCTTCCTCCATTTCAGTTTACAAGTCCTGCGCGTATACCTAGGTTGTCAATTTTATCACCGTAATATAAACTATATAACACAAAAATTATACCGTTTGAAAATAGAACATCTGAAGTTTATAATGTATGTTTTTTTAATATATGACTTCTACTACCTCCTTTCTGGTTTATAGGGCTCAATTCCAAAATCTCACCAACCAAGGTAGATGGTGAGTGGTGAAACAATTTTTGTAGTTTGCAAAACCACTCAATTAATGCGCTTGTTTTGTTCAAAAATGTGTGTTTACCAATGCATTAATTGCAATGCATGCATGCATAAAGTACATGCATTGGTCAATTTTCTCTTAATACTTGCATGCAATGATTTATTGCACCTTGAAATCTGAAAATGTGATGGGGAACAACCTAATTGTGACTTATAAAATGGGAAAACTAAAATTTTGAGATAAGCCCTATAAACCGGAAAGGATGGAGTATTAGGTTGGTCAAATTGACGACCTAGAGGTACACGCATGCCTTGTGGACTGAGAGAGAGGGAGTAGTATTTATTGCATTTGCAAAAAGGAGTAAGGAGTACAGTACTTGGCACCTGTATACCATGGAGGTGATCAGGGATCGGGAGACTCACGCCGGTCGTAGCGCCGCGGTTAAAATGATAATGGCAAGTCAAATCACAGGGGCCCACCTGCCCAGCAATAACTCGCCATCAAATCACACAACCCTATGTTTGCAGATGCCTACTCCCTCATCTTCTCGCCTCTCTGTCGAACCGACTAGGCGGAACTTCCCCGCCTACCGTGCGGGAAAAGCCCCACTCTCGACTTTTAAATATAATTTTGTATCCATGGATTGCGCGATGGAGCAAAGCCTCAAGAAAACGGTGGCACATATGTATACAACACGCCCATCGCGTTCGCGTCGCACCCCAGACGGTCGGTCGGTCTGGCACGCTGCTCTTCGAATGGAACGCGCGTCATATTGCGTTTGCACACACATGTGGGACCGCAATTGAGAACCGACCATAGACATACTCCCCGGTCCCGCAAGTCAGCTGAGTTAATAGGAGAGGGAGAAGAACGATAGTAATGGAGCAGTGTTGTACAGACGTCGGTGCCTGGACGATCCCTGCATGACACGGAAGATCAGTTCGTCCATGCATGTGACCAGAATCCAGCAGACGGCTAGATTGGCTATCATCTACATATCGTGCAGGCTATGTTGTACATGGCTGTAGTTCTGATGAGAAATCTAAAAAAGGTTCTTGTCATCTCGCAATATTAGGTGTCATGTGCTTCAGATCACTGCGAGGGTTAAACAACGACAACTGAGTTCCTCCAAGGCGCTGGTCATTGGGGGCACATGCACGAAGACTACTTGGCTGCCATCTAGGTCAAGCCGGCTATGTTAATTAGGACATCTATCGATGGACCCCTTTTCTACGAGTTTATCTTTGGTTTGAGCTTTGATCCTCGTCTAGTTTGTTCGTCGGGATTCATGTTGTCTCCTTGGGGCAGTGAGGTTATGGTTTCTTGTCATGTGACAATTTTTCATGTTATATGTTAATCCGGTGCTTCAGATCAAAATGAGGACAGCTGCGCCTCCGAGGCACGTGCATGAAGACTTCTCAACAGTCATTGACGAGGTCAAGCCGACTCCGGTAGATAAAAGAAAACTACTCCACTATATAGGCAGGAGCCTCCATGCTTGCTTGCTAGTGTTGCTCTCTTCACACTGTCTCGTCCTCTCCAGATCTAAACACGACAATGGTGGCCACACACTCTCTGCTCACCGCTGGTCACAGATCCAGCCGGATCCTCTCCGCCAGGGAAGGTGAGAAGGTGCAATGTTCACGCGGTCGTCCTTGGTGACGAATCTTACCCACTGTCAGCGCATCCCAATCAGCGTGCCTTGCCGTTCTCTCCCACGCAGCGCTGGCTAGGGAGGGCCTCCGACCCCTTCTTCCTCGCTGCCGTAGTATGGGCAGATCCGGCCTCCCGCCGCCCACCTAGCGACATCCCGGCGGCCCTTAGGTATAACTTCCTTCGAAACCAGCCTTGCTCTACTTCCCCAGTTCCTGACGTTGCTGCATTTCTATCTTTTACTATTTCTCAGGCCCCCTCGTAGATAGGATCGATCGGCTGTTCGAAAGCCACCTAAATTTTTACTGTTAAGAGGTAAAACTAGTTCATGCAGTCGAATCTAGTACTAATTGGTTCGAACAGGGAAGAAAGGGGGTGGGGGTGAGGGAAGATTTGTTACCTGAATCTAGGACTTGGTCGAAAGAGGAAATAATGGGGGCGAAAAGTAGCAGAGACTGGCTATCCAACTGGTCTCTTGGTCTAATAGGGAAATAAAGGGAAACGTAGTACAAACTCAATATAAACCGATCTATTGGTTGAAAAAGGAAAGAAAGTGGGGACTGGGGGACAAGTTAATAGAGTATGTCCAGCACTAGATTTGCTAGCCTCACACAGTATAAGGTGGCTATACCAAACAAAAATGGGACCAACCCAGATATCCTATTCTGATGTTTGTTGCCCCGAGCCCCTCTTATGTAATGCCACTGGTAAAATGTAGCAGTCGCACTGTTAGAAGTAAGGACACGTTAAACCAATGTTGTTTTCAGTGTAATGCCTCCAGTAATATGAATCAATGGCACTGTTTTTGATGCCCTGCTAAATTTCCCATTAAGATAAGTTGCTTCTTTTCATTAGAAATGCAACTGTCCTAGTCCGCCTACTCTCCCGTGCCCAAATACCAACTTTTTAGCAGCTATTAATTAATGTTGCTAGTAAAATGAAGCAATGGCACCATTAAAGTAATGTCCTATTTGACGGTTGTCATAGTCAATCCTAATGCCCACACTAATATCTAGTAATGCCGCTGCTTTAGAAATTGCTAATGTCCTTGTAGGATCGCCATTCAGATAAGGAACATGCTTCTTTTCATTTGATGTATGTTTCGTACTTGTTAGTCACCCTCCTTTCCACCTTTTTGTGCAAACAGAGATATACATTTCATGCTTGATCTTAGTTGAACGACACAAATGATATCCAAATTATAGTTGAACATTCCATGAGCTTCACAACCAACCTTGATGTTGCTCAATTTTATTGCAACTAATGAAGAAGAAGCTGCTAGTTCATGGGAGATTGCTTCATTTTGGGTGAACTACACAAAAAGGTCCCATGAATTGAATCATGCATGTTGGTGACTGGTGTCATCCCTTCTACGATGGCGTTGACTGCAGTATGGTTCCCATCACGAGGTATGTTCCTTTTTGGTCCGACCGTTTGCCAAAGATCCTGCATGTTGAGTCTGCTATTGTGCTACTGTTTTAGCACTGCCATGATAAATCAGTAATGTTATTATTTTGCACCTTAATCTAGTGGCATTATTAATTTGAGGCAATATTTTGGCACCGCTCATGCCACTGATTTTTTATATATATCGAAAGAGGGGGTTTCCTCCGATTTCATTAAAGAAACCCAACCATAGAGAACTATTATTCGACAACATCTCAGTGTAAATGGGCAGTTATGCAACTACTACTAGAACGAACTGAGTACTAGCAGGAGACAAGTTTGCCACATAAGCTAGGCAGGTAGGGGGACGCAGCACCAGCTCGACCAAGTTTGGATTACAACCCAAATGCTACCACAGAAACATCAAGGGGGGAGATAGGGACTGAAAGAGCCAGCTTCAGCATCCCAGTGTAAGCACCCCAGGCCTCCATCCTTGCGACGCATGATACACCTCGCTTGCGACCTGCTCGACCCTAGTGCCACCGATTAAATGAAGTAATAATACAGTTAAAATAGAGCGAGTGTCCTCTCTATCATTTCATTTCCAATGTAGATAAAGAAAGTGCTTCTCTTTGTTAGTATATGTTTCATCAATTAGTCCCATTGTTAATGTTTAAGTGTTTGTGCAAACGGGGGTGCTTAATTTTAGTGGATACGCACAAAAATATAGATTGGAATGCCTCAAGGCCCCTCCTTGTACTACCGCTATACACTGATGTTCATCACTGACAGATGGTGTATCGGGGAGAATTGGGTCGATTTCCAGTATGAGGCCTATCATATGAGGCATCACAGGGCCCATCTCGCCCTTGCAGCATGGCATACTATGATACTATGGAAATATTTCCTTCTATTTATTAGTGTATGTTTCATCAACTAGTGCCACTATAATGTATCATGCTTTTTCATTATCTGTGTAAATAGGGTTATTCAGCTGCATTTTGGTGGAACTGCACAAATGTACGGATGGAACCGAAAATATATGCAGAGTGCGAGGTGTGCCAAGTAAAAAATTACCGACACCAACCATGCTCCATCTAAGCATTGCCATCCACCACCACCAGTGGGATGTGTGGCACTCTCTGTGGACGAATCTTTCTCGGCAGCAAATCCTCTAACCAAATACTAGTAGCTTATATTGGCACTTTTCTAGGGAGTATTCTTTTTTGAAAGAAGCACCAATCTATTTTTCTTTATTTCTACATAGTGTCACAACTTTGTTTTTGGTCCATAGCTATTTTAGGGTGATTGGCGTAGTACTCGAAGACTGATTGTAAGCATGATTTTCATTAGCCGTCACACTGACTGTAAGCATGAGAAGATGGAAGATTAGGTTAGTGCGAAGCTTACCATAAACCCTACCGCCACCGTTGAAACGAGGCAAGCGTCGACGGAACCGTGGAGAACGGCGGGGAAGCGATGTCGCGCCATCCGACCTCCTCTTGTGATGGCAAAACGAATACTCCTGTGGCTCCAGCTGGCTCTGCACCCTCACGAACGACACACCGTACACGATCGATCCGTTATCCTCTGGATGCTCGACCTTCGACCTGTACGCCCACCACCTCCACTTGACTTTTGCCTCAAGGGGGTTGTTTTGCAATGGAGAAGAGGGAGAGGCGATGTCAGATTCGGGGTTCCGCAGACCCTTGAGAGGTTCAAACTCTGGGGTGCGTGCGAATAACTCTCTCCTCCATATCTGCCTACTCGATGATCCCACGGCCTAGCTCGACAAACCCAAGGGGCAAGGGACACATCAGTTTATCCTGGTTCGGGCCACCTTGAGGTGTAATAACCTACTCCAGCTTTGTGGTGGATTGCCTCGAGGGGCTGAGGATGAACTAGTACAGAGGATGAACAGCCTCAGGAGGTGAGGTGTTCTTGGGCTCGATGAGCTGGTGATGTGGTTCGGGTGGAATTGATCCCCTCCCTATGGTGGTGGCTAAGTCCTATTTATAGTGGCCTTGGTCCTCTTCCCAAATGTAGGCGGGAAGGGATCCCACAACGGCCAAATTTGAAGGGGAACAACTAGTACAAGCTATCCTGAAAAAGTAGTCTTCGCCTGCAAAGGCTCTCGCGGTGACACTCCGGTGGGCTCCGCAATGACCTCCGTCCTGCCGTCCTGGCGGTCTTGGTCTCGTTGCACTGATATGGAAACCTTTGCCTGATTCCTCGGGACTCCGCGCCTGCGCTTGCCTCCTTAGCACCGAAGAGGAAACTGGTACACTGCACCCGCTGGCGCCCGCCTGGCCTTGGTCTTGGCACTCGCGCGCCACCACTGCAGGGGGCGCGCGGTCTTGACACGGCGGCGGAGGGAGCGCTGGAGCACCTTCCCGCGGCCGCTGGACTTCTGGAAGCTTTCTTCTTCGCGTGCGGGCGCCCTGCGCGGTGGGTCGCGCCATGGGGCCGCGCGCCTTGGTCCGAGGACGACGTCTTAACAGGGAGGTGGTGGAGGCGGTCCATGGGCTACATTGAGGCAACGAGAGGGACGGTGCAGGATAGCCCCCAGGGTGCTGACAAGCTCGGCGATGCGGTCCAGCTAGTCTTCGTAGAGGTCGTCGACTGGGCGGTAGCGCAGGAGCTCACGCACCATGAGCAATGCAGCCTGCGCGTTTGCCGGACCGTGACTAGCATGGGACGACAAGCTGGCCGGAGTCAGCGATAGGGTGGTGGTGCATCCGTCGCGGCGCACAGAAGGGTGCAGCGACGAAGCTTGCTGCTCTTGCCCCGCCGGGCCAGTCGCGGCGTTGGTGGCGGGTGATGGAGAACGACAGGGAGGCCTGCCGACGAGCGCCGTCTGGGCGACGCGAGTGATGAGAGCGGCTCGACGCTCAGCACGGGCTCGGCGAGCATCAGCCATGGAAACAGTGGAGCGGCGGCGAGTCAGTCGACGGAGGAGAGGTTTCGACGCACACCTACCTCGCGCGCCAAATGTCGGATTCGGGGTACCGCAGACCCTTGAGAGGTTTGAACTCTGGGGTGCGTGCGAATAACTCTCTCTTCCCTATCTTCCTACTCGATGATCCCACAGCCTAGCTCGACGAACCCAAGGGGCAAGGGACACATCAGTTTATCCTAGTTCGGGCCACCTTGAGGTGTAATACCCTACTCCAGCTTTGTGGTGGATTGCCTCAAGGGGCTGAGGATGAACTAGTACAGTGGATGAACAACCTCAGGAGGTGAGGTGTTCTTGGGCTCGCTGAGCTGGTGATGTGGTCCGGGTGGAATTGATCCCCTCCCTATGGTGGTGGCTAAGTCCTATTTATAGTGGCCTTGGTCCTCTTCCAAATGTAGGCGGGAAGGGATCCCACAATAGCCAAATTCGAAGGGGAACAACTAGTACAAGCTATCCTGACAAAAGTAGTCTTCGCCTGCAAAGGCTCTGGTGGTGATGCTGCGGTGGGCTCCACGATGACCTCCGTCCTGCTGTCCTGGCGGTCTTGGTCTCATTGCACTGATATGGAAACCTTTGCCTGATTCCTCGGGACTCCGCGCCTGGGCTTGCCTCCTTAGCACAGAAGAGGAAACTGGTACACTGCGCCCGTTGGCACCCGCCTGGCCTTGGTCGTCATGGCTCACGTCATGTGAACCTCGCGAGGTGCACCTTGCATCGGTATCTCCGCTCCTCAGGAGCCAGCCTAGTGAGGCCGCCCCCAAGGAGGTCTTGGTGTCGTCCGCCTCGCGAGGGTCTTGAGCTGCTGCTATTGAAGCTGGGCCGTACCGGGATGTTGACAGAGCCACACCGTGGGCCGCAGGCAGGCAAGTCTGGGTACCCCCGTTGCGAGGACGCCGACAGTAGCCCCCGGGCCCAAGGCGCGCTCGGACTTGGCTTCGAGGCGAAGCCAAGGGGCAAGGTCGGAGCGCCGCGGGCCCTAACTGCCTGCGGCCTCGGTCGATGTGTGGCGATTGATGGGACGTGGGCACCTCCGCTTCCCCATGCTACCTCGACAATCGTTCGACTTGACGAGACCCTACTGCACGCAGGGAAAAACCATCATTATGCACGATCGTGGAGGCCGGCGGTTGGCCTCCTCTTGGCTATAAATGAGTAGAGGGGCGGAGCCCCCCTTGCTCATCTCCTTCTTCTCACCGCACGCTCTCTCTTCTTCCTTTCCGCCTCACCGTCTTGCCGCAGCTCCCATGGCGCTGATTAGGAGGTTTTCCGCAGGGGAGAAGGGGAAAACTCCCCGCGAGGAGCAGGGGCCGCTCCCGCCGAAGAAGAGGTTGAGCCGCCCCCGCGACGCCGACGACAGGCCAGTGGTCACGCGGCCTTGGTGCGAGCGACCTCCTCTCGGCTACCTGCTTCCTTTGTACGCTCAGGCGCAAGGCCCCGGAGGAGGTGGCAGCGCCCTGTGCCATGTCGGCCGTGGCAGTGGTGGCTAGGCTGAGGCCGCGCGGGCTGCAGGCCCGCGCACCCACGCCGAAGGCTCCTCGCGCGGTTTCATCGTGTGGGCGGCGATGCCCCCGCGCACATGGATTCAGCTCCCGCGGTTCTTCGCCGATGAGATGCCGCTGAGGGGGTAACTCGAGCTTTGGCTGCAGCACGCCGGGTGCTGCAACCTAGCCATGGGGGCGGAGGTCGAGGTCGTCCCCCAAGGCAAGATCTTCATCACCTAAGGATGGGGCGAGGTCACCCACGCTTGCCGCGCGGAAGGGGCCCTCGCCATCCACTTCGAGTATGATGGCGCCTCCACCCTGTTCTTCAAGGTCTTCAAGGAGGAAGGCCGCCGCCTGGAGTGCCGTCCTAGAGGGGGCCGCCAGGAGGACGCGGCAGGAGGCGTCGAACCCGCCCCTAGTCCTGCCGACAGCTCCTCCAGCAGCAGCGACGACTCCTGGGAGTCCAGCGCCTCTCCAGAGCCTAGCGAGTCCCCAGAGTCAAGCGACGACACTTACGTGCCTCCGAGCTCTCGCCGTGCCCAGAGCGCAGCAGCGGCATCCGCTCGGTGTTGCCGATGACCTGGATGGGGTTGGCATCGGCCTCTCGTGGCCCACTGTTGATGATGGCGTCAGTGGTGGCGCCCGTAGTCAGGGCTCCTTGGGGTTTTTCTTCTTTTGTTCCCTGCGAGGAATCGAGACGAACCCCGTGGGGGTGTGTAAAGAACCTGTAATGCTTTTGCTCCAATGTTTATTATTCCTACTATCAAGTTGTGGCTGCGTGTCTTGCTTCGGCATTGTTCCCCCTTTTCGTTCTCGCGGTAGCTTAGCGCTCTATGCTGGCAGGTCCCAATCCCCAGGCAAGCTTCGGCCGCGGTGGTATGCCAGGTTGTGATGCCATGGTCAAGGCCAGGAGGTGAGTGGCCCAAGGTCCGGTAAGAGCTCCTGAGGCACGATGCTCAAGAGGTCTCCTTTGGCGTGCAAGCAGCTTCCTGGAGGTCGAAAAGGATGGCGGCATTGCCGGAGCAAAGCTGCGAGAGCCGAAAAATTCCAGACAGTAGCATCGCACTAACACAAATATGTGACTTATCTTAACGAGCCTGAGGTGATTCCTTGCGCGGCGTCCGATTCACGTTTCAACGGCGGTGCTACTAGGTAGGGCTCCTGCCGGCCTCCCCTTTTCTCGCTCATCTAAATGCTCTACGTCCTCGGGTCCCGACCCTCGAGCGAGGCTCAGTCGCCGTTGGTATGCCAGGTCGTGATGCCGTGGTCAAGGCCAGGGGGTGAGGGCTGGAGAGTCAGTAGGAGCTCCTGAGACGCGATGCTCAGGAGCCCCCCCTTTAACGTGCAAGCGATTCGCGTGAAAAAAGGGGGGCAGGTGGCGGGGCCACCCGTAGCTAAGCTCTGGAGGTTCCTGCAGGTTAGCTCGAGGGGGGAATATGTTTGCTGTCCTGCTGATGCTCTTTCCGCAAGAAGATGAAGGCACTGAGGATCTAGTGAGGTGACGTGCTTGGGGCGGGCCGTGAGCCAGAGCTCGATCTCTCAGGTTTGTCAGCGTTGCAGGGACGGACCCGAGCACAAGCACCGTGCCAACATGTGTAGCCCCCGTTGCGGGATGAGCAGGAGGCCGGTCGGCATCGCGTGAGGCCACGAAGGGCAACAGACAAGCAAGTAACAACATAAGCCATCTTATGGAAGGAGGCAAGCTAGTTCAGAAAGATGCAAGAACGATACATGCCGCAGGGACGGACCCATGCGGCTTGGGGATGATGCAGGCCGAGGGGCACCCCCAACAGAGTAAATTAAAGATGCAAAAGATACATCTCACTGGGACAGGCCCATGCGACCTGGGGATAATGCAGCCCGAGAGCCGCCCCCAACTGAATGTACCAAAAAATGTCACCTGGCACCGTTGCTAGAGAGATGTTGAAGCAGCTGAAGACGCGTGCTAAGGAGGTCGCTCCTCACGAGCCGCCTGGGTCCAGAACCTCGGGACGCTCTGGAGGTCCGGGGGGCTCGCGAGGAACCATCGCCGTCTCTGCCAGGACTGCCTGGTGCCTGGCCTCCTGAGCCGCCAGAGCACTCCGCAGGCGACACTGGAAGGTAACAGCTGCGTTCGGCAAGCCGAACGGCATGCGAACATAGCTGTCAGGTGGACCCTCGCACCGACCAACGCGCGAAGGCCAGAACAAGGAGAGCCCTGGGATGTTGACGCAGACGCACAACTCGTCGTCCTTGCCAGGACAAGGAGCTGCGCCAGGTTGCGGGCAGCGGTCGCCGCGCATGGCTCTTGCCTCTTGAAGCTCCTCGGTCGTCTTGGTGATGAACTCCTAAGCACCCGGCACCCCGTGCCTTGTGCCCTCGTGAGCGAAGCGTGTGATGAAGCATGCCTCCAAGTGGTGCCAGAGTGCCTCCCTCGTGACGTTGGCTAAGTCAGAGGCCCTCCAGAAGAGAGCCATCGAGCCCAGCCTGAGGAGGGCACCGGGCGCACCTTCCTATGCGAGGGAGGGAGGCGCCCTGTCCGTGGGCGCATGTCCTGTGGTGGTGCAGCTGGAGACGCTGCTCTCCTGAGGCTCTTGGTGGAGCAACTACTTCTTCTTCTTGGGGAAAACCTCAGGAGGCTAGATGGCGCCTTCGTTGTCTGGGTCTTCAATTGCCCCAGCCTGGTAGGCGCGCTCGAGGGAGCACACCGTGTCCTTCTCCTCGCAAGCGATCGTGATGATGTCGCGGTTCCCTGGCATCTTGAGGATATTGTAGCCGTGGTGGGTCACCGCCATGAACTTGGCCAGGGCCGGATATCCAAGGATGGAGTTGTACCGAAGGCGGATGTGGGTGACGTCGAAGTCGATGATCTCGGTGCGGTAGTTGTCACGCCGGCCGAAGGTGACAGGGAGGCGGATCTGCCCTATCGGGGTGGCGGAGCCGTCAGTCACTCCTGAGAAGGGCTTGGTGGGCTGCATCTGATCATATGGCACTTGGAGACAGTCGAACATCTCGATGGAAAGAACATTGAGCCCCGCACCGCCATCGATGAGGGTCTTGGTGACAAGGACATTGCTGATCACAGGCGAGCAGAGCATCAGGAGGGCACTGGCAGTCGCCGTGCACTTGAGCTGGTCGGATGAGCTGAAGGTGATGGTGCATTTGGACCACCTGAGCGGACGCGTGGCCTCAAGCCTGGGGAGGGCTGCGTTCACCTTGTGAGTGAACTGCTTGAAGATGCGCTGGGAGGCTTGGGCCTGAGCGCCACCCAAGATGCAAGTGATGGCGCGAGGCTCCTGGAAGCCCGCAGCCCCCTCGTCCTAGTGGTGGTGGTCGTTCCTCCTTGGTTCTAGTGGCAGCGGAGGGAGGCCGGCATTGCCCTAAGGACGGTCCTCACGAGGCTAGTCCCTCTAGGCGCCCTCGCGAGGCTGGCCTTGCCAGCGGTCCTCACGAGGTTGGTCGCGCCACTCTTGGCGGGGGCCGCGGTCGTCCCAGCATCCTCCACTTCTGCCTCCTCCGCGGCCGTAGCCTCGGTCGTTGCGCTCGGGGCATCGACTGAGGCGCCCATCGCGGATGGCCCTGAGCTCCTGACAGTCATTAGTGTTGTGGCTGTGCACATTGTGAAAGACGCAGAACGGGCGGCTGCCCTTGGATGACTCCGGGTGATCACAGCCGCACTTGATCTCTGGTTCTGCCTCGAGCACGGCAGCTCCCTTGCGCTTCACGTCCTTGACCTTGGCCTTCTTGTCTTCTGGGTCGACTGCGGGGAGCTCGAGGAGGGGGAGACACCCCTCCTCAGCTCTCGCGCACTTGGTTGCCATGTTGAACATCTCCAGAGCCATACACAGGTCCTCGTGGATGGCGAGCTCCTCCTTCATCTTGACATCGCGGATGCCATCGGAGAACGCCGAGATGATGGCCTCGTCCGAAACCTTGGGGATCTTGAGGCGAACGCTGTTGAAGTGCTGGATGTAGTTCTGCAGGGTCTCCCCTGGCTGCTGCTTGATGCGCCGCAGGTTGCCAGCAGCAGGCAGGCGGTCGTGCGTGCCCTAGAAGTTGGCGACGAAATGCTTGCGCATCTCACCCCAAGAGGAGATCGACCCCGCGGGCAAATTAGAGAGCCACGAGCGTGCACCATCTTTGAGGGCCATGGGAAACCAGTTCGCCATGACCTTCTCGTCACTGCTGGCCGCCTCGATGCTCAGCTCATAGACCTGTAGGAACTCCGCAGGGTCGGGAGTGCCGTCATAGCATGGAGGCAGGTCGGGCTTGAACTTGCCCGGCCAGACGACGCTACTTAGCTCAGGGGTGAAGGCGCGGCAGCCTGCGGTGGTCACCGGAGCTCGTCGTGGAGGCGGAGCCTGGTCTTGGCACTCGCGCGCCACCACTGTAGGCGGCGCGCGGTCTTGACACGGCGGCGGAGGGAGCGTTGGAGCACCTTCCCACGGCCACTGGACCTCCTAGCAGCTTTCTTCTTCACGTGCGGGCGCCCTGCACGGTGGGTCGCGCCGCGGGGCCACGCGCCTTGGTCTGAGGACGACGTCTTGACGGGGAGGTGGTGGAGGCGCTCCATGGGCTACGTCGCCCGCAGCGGGCGGTGGGCGAGGCAACGAGAGGGACGGTGCAGGAGAGCCCCCAGTGGTGCTGACAAGCTCGGCGATGCGGTCCAGCCAGTCTTCATAGAGGTCGTCGACTGGGCAGTAGCGCAGGAGCTCACATGCCATGAGCAACGCAGCCTGCACGTTTGCCGGACCGTGACGAGCGTGGGATGACAAGTTGGCCGGAGTCAGCGATGGGGTGGCGGTGCGTCCGTCCCGCCGCACAAAAGGGTGCAGGGACGAAGCTTGCTGCTCTTGCCCCGCCGGGCCGGTGGCGGCGTTGGCGGCGGGTGATGGAGAATGACAGGGAGGCCCGTCGACAGGTGCCGTCTGGGCGACGCGAGCGACGAGAGCGGCTCGATGCTCAATACGGGCTCGGCGAGCATCAGCCATGGAAATAGTGGAGCGGCGGCGAGTCGGTCGATGGAGGAGAGGTTTCGACGCACCCCTACCTGGCGCGCCAAATGTCGGATTCGGGGTACCGCAGACCCTTGAGAGGTTCGAACTCTGGGGTGCGTGTGAATAACTCTCTCTTCCCTATCTGCGTACTTGATGATCGCACGGCCTAACTCGACGAACCCAAGGGGCAAGGGACACAATTGTTTATCCTGGTTCGGGCCACCTTGAGGTGTAATACCCTACTCCAGCTTTGTGGTGGATTGCCTCGAGGGGCTGAGGATGAACTAGTACAGTGGATGAACAACCTCCGGAGGTGAGGTGTTCTTGGGCTCGCTGAGCTAGTGATGTGGTTCGGGGTGGAATTGATCCCCTCCCTATGGTGGTGGCTAAGTCCTATTTATAGTGGCCTTGGTCCTCTTCCCAAATGTAGGCGGGAAGGGATCCCACAACGGCCAAATTCGAAGGGGAACAACTAGTACAAGCTATCCTGACAAAAGTAGTCTTTGCCTGCAAAGGCTCTGGTGGTGACGCTCCGGTGGGCTCCGCGATGACCTCCGTCCTGCTGTCCTGGCGGTCTTGGTCTCATTGGACTGATATGGAAACCTTTGCCTGATTCCTCGGGACTCCGCGCCTGCGCTTGCCTCCTTAGCACCGAAGAGGAAACTGGTACACTGCGCTCATTGGCGCCCGCCTGGCCTTGGTCGTCACGGCTCACGTCATGTGAACCTCGCGAGGTGCACCTTGCATTGATATCTCTGCTCCTCAGGAGCCAGCCTACTGAGGCCACCCCCAGGGAGGTCTTGCTGTCGTCCGCCTCGCGAGGCTTGGCCCCTCGCGAGGGTCTTGAGCTGCTGCTGCTGAAGCTGGGCCGTACTGGGCCGTTGACGGAGCCACGCCGTGGGCTGCAGGCAGGCAAGTCTGGGTACCCCCGTTCCCAGGATGCCGACAGGCGAGACGGTGGTCTTGCAATGGAGTAGAGGGAGAGGCGAGATGGTGGTTTTGCAATGGAGAAGATGGAGAGGAGAGGGGGTGGTTTTGCAATGGAGAAGAGGGAGAGGCGAGACGGTGGTTTTGGAATGGAGATGATGGAGAGGAGAGGAGGTGGTTTTGCAATGGAGAAGAGGGAGAGGAGCGTACGACAGCGATTAACTAGTGTCGCTTTTATTCTGGGTCATAATTTACCATGATTTTCACAAATAAGGAGCGTACCCCACATTAACTAGTGTCGCTTTTATTCTGGGTCATAATTTACCATGGTTTTGCAATGAAGAGGAAGAGGGAGAGGAGCGTACCCCACATTAACTAGTGTCGCTTTTATTCTGGGTCATAATTTACCATGATTTTCACAAATAAAATATATGTTATACGTTGCAAAAATAATATAATTTGAAAGTACATTCAGATACGAACCAAACGATACATTTTTTGGTGACATGCATTCACATTTTGCTTGTCAAATACAGTACATGGTCAAACCTTGACCCAAAATACGCAAAACAAAAAAATACTTCCAAGACCAGCGCCGCTCCTCTCCTCTTAAACCACCGCCGCTCCTCTCATGTTCCAATCTAAATCCAGCGCCGCTCCTCTCCTCTTCCATTTTAAAACCACCGCCCCTCCTCTCCTGTTCCAATCCAAAACCAGCGCCGCTCCTCTCCCGTTCTAATCCAAAACCAGCACCGCTCCTCTCCTCTTCCATTCAAAAACCACCACCAGCGAGTGAAGGTGCTGTGGAGAAGTAGAATGATGGAGGAGTACAACCGATACGTGAGGATCATAGACGGCGACCCTGTGAAGCTAGCTAGGATGTTGGAGATACAGTCTTGGTTTGACAACAAGGACCGACTAGCCGCGACAGTGACATCCATGGCCAAATATCTACAACACAGCGAAAAGGCGGCGATACTCCCAAAGGGAGTCGCGCGGGAGTGCATAGAGCTGCTCCTCTGGGCCATGGAGCAGACAGATTCACCTAATCCGATCATGAGGCAGCGGTGGTGGGAGTACCGATCCAAGATGGAGCATCCACCAGAGATTGAAGGATCGAGCATCTATAGGGTGCCGTTTGTGAGGGTGCCATGGCAGAGCGAACCGGTGGAGTCTTCGTCGACCGAACCCAACTGCAAGAAGAGAAAAGCAGTTGGCCCGACGATGCTTCCCGCCATCCTCTCCCTCACCGTTCACATCGTCTCACGGGGCGGCTGTCTGCCGCCGAGGAATAGGAGGGGACTGCCCCCAACCCAATAGTCGGGCAGGTTGTGAATTGTCGGGAGGAGCTTAGGGTTGTCAGTATTTGCAGGTTGTGAATTGTGTTTTGTGTTCTGTATTTTAAGAGTACTTTCAGATATGAATGTCTTTTGAATTTCAGATTTGTAGTATTGAGCATATGAAGTATTTGATGAATTCTAGAGATCTATTTTTAGCACTTAAAAATGTAGTTTCATATAAAAGTGCAGATAATCTGATTCTCAGAGAAGAAACTGCAAGTTTCAGTTTTAGATAAGAAACTGTAAGTTTCAGAGGCAGAGCATTTATATTAACACACCCTTTTCAAACAGGGATAACATATGTTGGAAGTTTTATTGATGGTCAAAAATGGAACTACCAACCAGTTAACATCATGTCGATCAACATTAATGCATAGCACATATTCATATGATGCACGGTCAAAAAGATATGCTATTTTCAAAATGCCCACACAATGTCGAGTGTGCGAAAAACAGAGAAAACGAGGGACGAAGTTTTGGCAAGTGTTGGACGTGGTGTGCGTAGATGACAATGGGGACGCACATGTCAATAATGGCAGAGGCAAACAAATTGGAGATATTTTCACTGCATCAGGTGGAATCGAACCCGGGCGGAACAACAGTCGCGTAGGGTTACTTGGCCACTGGGCTAGTTCAGTAGTTTCGGTAGAAATAAGGCACAACACCTACCATTACTGTAGCATGCCTTCCCTGGCTCCGGTGGTTCGTTCTCGTCCTCCGCCTTTGTGTGCTCGCCGTGCCGCCGTTGTCTATCGCTGTGAACATGCTGAACAAACGAGAGGAATTTGGAGAGGACTGTATGTGGAGAGGCGGACAGTCGGGACCCACCAGGTCTATGGCCATATGCAACCAAGTGCCTCATTGAAAAAATACTTCCTCCTAATGCTATGCTGACATTAGGGCCCACGGGTTTGTCAACATAGTTACATTTTGTTTTGAGGTGCTTCAACGTAGTTACTAAAGGAGATAATTTTTCAACGAAGCTGGGGAGCTGGCAGGTATCATTTATTATCAGTGGGCCAGCAAGTATCAGTTGGGTTGTGAGCTGCCCCGTCTAGGCTTTGTTTTTTAACATGCGCAACCCACGACATGCCGGTTTGTATTTTCTTGAGGGCCGTCATGTATCTACCGACCTATGGACCTCCCATCCTAGGTTTTATTTTTCCTGAAACATCCGCAACTCAACTTATATTTTTTTTTTGAAGAAAATGCAGAGGTCTGTTCTATTTTTCTATATAAGAATAGGAACGACAGGTCCAACTTATGTTTCCCTTCTAACTATATTTTATATATTTATATTATTTTATATGTTATTATATATTATTGTTATTGTCATCATATATTTAACAGATACTTACATATATAAGAAAACAATATCCCACCTCTTATTATCTTATAAAAATAATTTTTTAACAATAAAATCCTGGATTTTTTTACATTAAGGCAAGAAAATCCCGGTGATTGTGTACAAAATCTTGGTAAGATTTAAGGACCAATGTAATAATAAAGCACTTATTATTTAAATATATTTATAACAAAATGCTCAGCCCCTGTTTATTTTTTGATAACATTGTTGCGCCCAACCCAACATTATAATTAGAACCAGCCCAGCAAAATCATGTATTTCGAGAAAGTGCAAATGGGCTGTAATTTTTTAGGCCGCATGGATGCTACATTATTTGTTCAGCCAACCAGCAAATTCATGTATTTCAAGAAAGTGAAAATGGGTTCTAGTTTTAAAAAAATGGGCTGCATGGACGCTACATTATTTGTTCACCCAACCCAGCAAATGGACTGTAATTCTAAAAAAAGATCAAATGGACTGTAAATTCTGAAAAAATGGGTTGAATATGTGCCATATTTTTGGAGGCTGAAATGTGGGCCAATAGGTCGTAGCCAACGCAAGTCGTTGTCAACTTAGTCAACAAATGATTCTGACATCAATAGCCGTTGGATTTACATCCAACGACCGGCATCCACCTTCAATCTCTCATCTTCTTCCTCCAGCGCCGCCGGGACCACCTGCTCCCGCCTCCTGCTGCTAGCAGCTCTGCTTAGCACGCTTCACTGTGAAGCGCTACCCCACCGTCGGCCAGGCCATCCCTCCATCCCTCCACACCTCCTGTTCTTCTCCACCGACTGCCAAACCACGCCGCACCAGAACCAGTTAACCCTCGTACACCTCTCCGTCTGCGACTCCACTCCCGTGCCTTCCCATCTCCGGCTCGTTGCTATCCGAAGCCTCGCTGTTGTCCACCACCTTGGACGCGCTCAGACCGGCGTGGTCAATGCACACAAAAATGAATACTCCCCCTGCTATCTGGGACCCACCATAGTTGGAGGCTGACTTGTGGGCCTACTGACACGGATGGAGGGCTTTGTCAACTTAGTCAATATGAATGATTCTAGCTCCAGTGACCATACGATGTCCATCCAATGGCCGTAGTGCTTCTTCAACCTCTGGTCTTCTTGCTCTAGCCGCCCAAACCAGCGCCGGTCGTGCCGCCTGCTCCTGCCTCCCGTGGTCGGCTCTGCTGGCGCGCAGGCCTGACCGCCCCACCCTACTCCAACCTCTGGCCAGGCCATCCCACTACTCACCCACAACCCTTGTTATTCTGCGGTGACGGCAACCTCACACCGCAACCGAACCAGTCAACCCTCGTACTCCTCTCCGCGTGGGCATCCACTACCACGTCTTTCCCAGCTCCATGTCGTCCCCTTCCTAGGCCTCGCCGTCATCCATCGCCTTGGTGCTCTCGGCGTGGTGTGGTCAATCTGGTCAAGGAACGACTTCCATCGAAAGAGTACTGTACATGGAGAGGCTGACAGCTGGGTCAACGGCCGCATCAAGGAAGTACCTCCTTATTACGCGCAAAATAATGATTCCTCCACCTGACAGTAGGGACCCACTGGACGGGCCACCGTATTTTGCGAAAAAAAACATTTACCCCCTGACTGCTGGGACCCACTAGCTACATCTTCGCATGCAAGGAAGTGCATCCATATTACTGGCATGAAAATGATTCTCCCCCTGACCGCTTGGGGACCCACCAGCAATAACTTTGCATGGCAACGAAAGTGGCCTCCTTATCCTTCCCTGACAAGTCCGGGACCCCACCTGGTTGAAGCGTCACGTAGCGTTGTCATTCTGGTTGCGAACGTGTCTGTACATACTGGTCGACTCGATTTGTCTGCAGGCTGCAGCGATGAACTGGTGGCCGAGTAAGGAAGGGCAACGTGTCCATGAGTGAGAGGCGCCGGACGTAGGCATGGCACACAGTCCCCGTCAATCCGTGTACATGTCGTATAACCAGGGTGCAATAAAGTTAAATACGGCCACATACGTACATACCGGAACGGGGTCTCGAACGCCTACCCGCCGCATCCGTACGGCCAAGGCTTTGTACATGGAGAGACCAACGACGGCGTCCTGTTCATGGGCACACCAACCGGCTGGGTCGAAACGGAGGAAACACGTCGTGTTCACCAGGAGGCAATGGAATACGTCCTGTTCATCAGGAGCCAACCGGCTTGGACGGAACAGCTGAAACGAGGCGTGGCATACCGCAGAATGGAGGAAAGGGCCTTCTGTTCGACCGCCTACGGTCGAAACGGGATCCTGTTCACCGGGAGGGGTCTGGCGTACCGCAAAATGGAGGAAACAGACTTCTCTTCGACCTCCTATGGTCGAAACGGGGTCCTGTTGATCGGGAGGGGTGTGGCGTACCGCAAAACGGAGGAAACGGACTTCTCTTCGGCCTCCTACAGTCGAAACGGGGGTCCTATTCATCGGGAGGGGTGTGGCGTACCACAAAACGGGACTCCACTGGCCTGCTCCAGCCTCCATGGGCTACTGTTCATCCACCGTCGACCTCCTCCAGCCTCCACCTGCGACTGTTCATCCACCGTCGACCTCCTCCAGCCTCCACCTGCGACTGTTCATCCACAGCGTCTCCGCCCTGCCTTCACCAGCTGCTGTTCATCCACGGGCTCCTGTTCATCCAGCCTCCACCAGCTACTGTTCAACCGGCCCTCCATGGGCTACTGTTCGTCCAGCCCTCCACTGGCTACTGTTCAACCAGCCCTCCACGGGGTCCTGTTCATCCACCCCCAACTGGCTCGATCGGGGTCCTGTTCATCCAGCTGCAACGGCCTCTAGCTACTAACACGGGGTCCTATTCATCCAACCCCCACCGGGAACTGTTCATCCAACCCCCAACAACACTCACTGTTCATCAAGAGGCAGCAGGTTCGATCGGCTTCAGTTAGCAGCAGTAGCGAAGGAATCGCTCGATCGGGTTTAGTTAACAGCCAGGGATCGATCGATCGCTCGGGTTCAGTAACGCGTAGCCAGTGCAATCGCTCGGGTTGAGTAGGCGAGCGCCTCGCTCGGGTTCAGTTAGAGCCCAACGCCTCGTACCCACGCGAGTACGTGTACGAGAGAAACGCGCAATCCCTCCGTTCATCGCTCGGCCCCGACCACCCAACATAACCGGGAACTCCCCGATATTTTCCTCGCCCTCGCTTCTACCACGGGTTTTTCCGTCATGGACGGCCCAAAGAATGTCATGCAGCTACGTCTCCGGCCCGCCCAGGACGAAAAGCCCATTTTCTGTCATGATTTTTTGTCATAGAAGTAGGAGCCCACCACATCTATGATGATACCGGGTTTTGTCACAATTATCATCATAAAAGTGTCATAAGCATGACAATTGTTTTTTCGTTCGACCCAAAATGTCACAGATGTGACTTTTTTTTGTAGTGCTAGTTGTAAAAATAACAATGCTAAAACCAATATTGTTGCTTCTAGTAGTTCTCTTGATTCCACTAATGATTCTCTTAGCCAAGTTACACTTGAGCAAGAAAGTAGTTTATTGAAGGGAATTATAGAGAGAGGTGTTTAAAGAGTCTTGCCGGGAGTATGCAATGTGAGGAAATTGTACGCGAGCAAGGAAGACACCGGAAGAATCAAGGTATTGGTTTTGAATGGAAGTTCAATGCCAATGGAGTTGAATGGGAAGAAGATCAATACCCCAAGACAAAGCTTGTTCTTCAACAAGAGAAGTATGACCCCACTTCCTTTAAGGGAACACACGCTCAAGATGATCTTCCACCACAAGACCACAAGCTAAAAGGCAAGGACAAGCTTCAAGAAGAGATAGACTCATTTGAAGAAGCACCTCAAGCCGTGGTCAAGTGGGTTCCCAAGACTTCATCAAGCTCTACATCAAGTTCAACCACAACTCCAAGGATTCCCATCAAGGTTATGTGGGTCCCGAAGAAGAAGAACTAGAGTGTTATTGAGGGTGACTCCGCCAACAAACTTCACTCACATTCTTTTTGGCAAGGACTTGTGCAAACAACTTCAACATCTTGCACTAGTTCATGGAGTCATAGACCCTCTTGTTGGTAAGACAAGGGACAAGGTATTCAATGCATTCATGGACATCATCATATGTGTATTCCACTCTATGTCTATAGATATCCTTGTATGCTCCTCGTGGGACTAACCCATGTAGTTATTGAAAGTGCCCAAATCTAAAGGATTGCTCCCAACTCTTGATGATCCTCCTCAACATTGATCATCCACATCTTCAACATCTATATGAAGTCATCATCAACAAAACCCAAGGTTAGTTCATCCCTCTTTGGGGGATATCACATCTAGGGGGAGCTTTGCTCTAAGACTTGAGTTAAAGCAACTCTACTGATGTGAACACATTAGTGCTTTGTGTAAAAGTGGTAACCCAACTTGTGCTTAAATGATGCGTATGACCTATGATCAAATGTTCTTATTTGGCTCCTAAGTCAATATACTGATATATAGATGACCTAGTCATCGCCCACAGCTTGATAGTTGCTAGAATTGGTTGTGCATGTTTGACACATATTTCATTTGCTATCTTATTGTGTGAGCATGTTGGTATGCATGTTGATGTCGCTTGAACTACGTCGGTATTTCCCCAAAGAGGAAGGGATGATGCAGCACAACTACGGTAGGTATTTCCCTCAGTTATGAAACCAAGGTATCAATCTAGTAAGAGAACCGAGCAACACTATTGTCGGTGGAAACGACACCTATAAGATCACGACGAATCCCTTCTATGGTCGGCGGGCGCGGGGCTGTGGAAAGAGCGGGTTTAAGAGATCAACACGGGAGATGTATCCAGGTTCGGGCCGCAAGTGATGTGTAATAACCTACTCATGCTGGCTGGTGTTTATCTGGTGTTCTTGGACTAGCTACAAAGCATGCAGGGTCCAAAAAGTCTGAATCCTCTCACAGTACACCATGGGCCTCCTTTTATAGTCAAAGGGGCTGCCACAGTGGCACACACGAGCTGGAAAGTTGTACAGTGTACAAGCTTATCGCCTGAAATCACAGGACAAAACGCATTAAATGCGCTACTTACGTGTCCTCTTACTTTATCGGGGACGACAATGAGGCCCGTCCCGTCCGTCGCCACTTCGCCTTGCTTCGCCATGTGTCCAGGCCAACGAGGCATGCAGCGCCATGTAGGCTGGCAAGCTGCTGAGCGGGTGTGGTGGCGGGGTCTTCACGAAGATCTGCATGCCACCACGCAGGTGCTTGACTAGTTAGCTTAGGAGCCACGTACTGCCACGTGGGTACCTGCTTAGTTGGTGGGTCGGCCGCTAAGCTGGGGCGGCGACGGGACGGCAAGGCCTTGCCGCGCTCTTGCTGATATTCCCGGCAAAGGTCTTGCCGGGGCCTCGTGGGCGCCCTCGGCAAGAGTCTTGCCGGGGCCTCGTGGGTATCATCGGCAGGAGCCTTGCCGGGGCCTCCTGGGCATCCTCGGCAAGGGGCCTCGCTATTTGTTTTGTCCTCTGGTTCCTACCTAGGCCTCGCAGGCCCTTTGTCTTCACAAAGATCTGCATGCCACCATGGAGGCGCCTCCCGAGCCTTGGTTCCAATGTGGTTGATGGCGTCAGAACTTTTAGACTCAAGGGTGGCGGCCCCGTTAGTGTTGGGCAAGTTGCCCCGGCAAGGCTCTTGCCGGGGCCGTGAAGGCTGCCCCGGCAAGGGCCCTACCAGGGGAGTTTGACCTCACCCCTCCGCCCTTCATGCTTCTGGCCTTGAGCACGGCTCTGGTAGTCTCGTGACTTTGCATCCTCTTCTGTTCCGCCGAGCGCGGCCGCAGGCGTGTGGCTGCGACTGCCCGCGCACAATTAAAGGGGTGCAAAAAGGACTCCTACTTTTGTACACCGACAGAGCCCCCGGGCCTGGGCCACATATAAGCGCAGGGCGTTATTGGGCCAGGCCCAGAACGGTGCGCGGTCGCGCGCGCGGCGGAGTTTTTACTGCAATAACTCCCTTGCTTGTTGCACTTCCCCATGACCCGCGTTGAATGCGTGACGTGGGGGGTCATGCGTGGAATGACCGCAGCATGCTTACGTCATCCCGCGGTAAATAGTAAAGAGGCGGCTTGCGTGTCCCTTTAAAACTGTAGGGCCGCTGCTCATTTACTCTCTCTGCCTTGCAACCGTCGTTCCACGTTTCCCACTACGCCTGCCCCTTGCGCCACGTACGCCGCATGCACGGCGTGGGCTAGGTGACAGACGCACGGGATATGGGAAGGCACGCGGTGGCCGATACTTACGCGCCTTTGATTGGGTGGGGAGGGCGGTCGATGGACTTGCTCGTTGCCACTTAATGAGCCGGACCTGAAAGGGCTCTTCAGAGGCGTAGAACTAGTCTTTTGGCCTCCCCCGCCCAGCTATAAAAAGGGGACTCAGGGGGAGGAGGAGGAGGAGCATCTCCTCGCATCCCCCCTTCGTCTTCATTCTCCATCCATCGCCATGGCGAGAGGGCATGGCCGCGGCCGCTCTTCCACAGAGGCGACCAGGTCTCCTCCCGCCAGAGGGCCGCGGCGGTCAAGGAAGAGCCAGCCGCCCAAGGCGAAGGCCATGCTCAAGGTGGGGGCGCCGGATAGGGCCGCGGTCGGCGAGGCGGTCGAAGCGGAGGCGGTCGAGGCCGAGGCGGGCGCGGAAGGGGGACACCCGCGTCATCGCCATCCCCGTCACCATCTTCGCCACCGTCTCCTCCTACTTCGTCGAGCGGCCACGTCGGGGACACGGCGCTGGAGTTCATCCTGTAGCAGCGCGAGCCGTCGCGTAGCCACCTTCGCCTTCCCAAGGCGTTCACGAGGGTGCTGGAGATCGACCAGCGGCCGAGCATAAGGCTTCACATGAAGGGGTGCTGCAACGGCGATATGTGGGTGAACACAGGGTTCCCCGCCCCTCATTTGATGTTCCTTCGTCAGGGTTGGAAGACCTTCGCACGTGCCCACTTCTTGATGAAGGGGCACGTTCTCTGCTTCAATTTGGTGGAGAGCGACCTGCTCTCCGTCAATGTCTTCGGGCGCTCGGGACACAGGCTAGGATGCTGCGCGGAGAGCTCGACCGATGACGAGTCCTCGAGCGGCGGTGAGGAGGGAACCGGCGGGGAGGACAACGGGGACGGGTCCGACTAGGCATCGGACGCCCCGTCCCTTGGTGGAGCCAGCAGCATCTGGACCTGGCCCTCTCTCCTGGCAGAGCGATTTGCTGGGGGTGGGGCCAGCTCCTTGAACTTCTCGGGGCCGCTGCTTCTGGTGGCTGGCGCTGGGAGGCCGGAGAAGATGAAAAAGGCAGGTGGTGGGCCATTAACTCGGAGTACGATGGTGCCGACGCCTTCGTCGCGTATTGCCGGCCTGCTGCCTCATCTTTCGGCTTCTTCCCCGGCACCGTCATCACCAGCCTCCTCTTGGTGTCTTCTGCTGCTCGTACCTCGCCTAGGCACTTCTTTTGCCCTCCTGCTTATCCTGATCCGTCTCCTAAGGAGAAGGACAAGAAAGGGATTACAGGCATCTCATCATTTTTTAGTTTTTAAGCCTACGGGCACTTGTCAGATTTAAACCTTGTAACCCCTTTGCTCAAGCTCACACTCCGTATGAACTGTACTTGTTAACAACGTATTAATGAAGAACAAGGGGTGTTTGCCGAGTTCTTTTGTGCGCGAGCGAGGCTCACACTAAGGATCGAATCCTTGTTATCTTAAAATAAACATCATCACCCGGCAACAGACCTTGCCGTCCTCCTGCTCTATAGCTCGACTACACTCACGCCCTTGGCGGAGGTAGGGGCAAAGTAGGATTAGGTTCTTCGCTTGTTCTCTTTCCATCGCACTACAACCAAGTTCCGTCCCAAAGAAAGGTTCTTGGACACGGGAAAGAGGGAGCACGGTGGCATAAGAGTGAGCAAAGCTTCGTATGTTCAAGTTCCATACGGAAGTGGAGAGTGGGGGGTGAAAGACTTATCTGATTCTGCAGCCCCCGACAACCTTGGCTTGCCATGGTCGGATCTCTGGATCTGCAGCCCCTGGCAACCTTGGCTTGCCGGGGTTGGGGCGTTGGTCTGTTTCCTTTCCTCCAAACAGCTCAGCAGAAACGCCCACGCATCCTGCGAACCAAAAGAAGAGATGGAAGGAATAGAGAAATGCACACTCAATCTCTATGCTAGGGGTTAGTTGCCGCTAAGCACTATCGACCCTAACAAAGAGAGAGACTCAACCTAGCATGCATGCTAAAACTTAGGGCGCCAACGCTTCATTTATTTATGCTCAGGGTCTGCGCGTGGCTTTGTACATAGGGTTACATGCCTTGCCAGCAAGGCTAGTACAAAATGGGGGTTGCCGAGGCTCCCGGCAACCGCGCCTTAGGGGTAAAACTTGCGAAGATGTTCTATATTCCAGGAGTTGCTCAATGGAATGCCATCTTCGGTCTCCAGGCGGACTGCGCCGGGCCTGCTGACTCGCATTACTCGATAAGGGCCCTCCCACTTCGGCGTCAACTTGTTTGAATTCTTGGCGGATTGAATCCGCTGAAGAACAAGGTTGCCTTCCTCAAGGCTTCGGGCATGAACCTTGCAGCTATGATAGCGGCGCAAGGCCTGCTGGTAGCGAGCGGCTCGCACAGCAGCCCGAAGACGGTCTTCCTCAAGGAGCATCGCATCCTCTTGACACAACTACTCTTGCTCAAGCTCATCATAAGCGAGCACTCGAGGTGACCCGTATATGAGTTCCGTGGGGAGAACTGCCTATGCCCCATAAACCAGGGCAAATGGTGTCTGGCCAGTAGCTCGATTTTGCGTCATTCTGATCGACCAAAGAACCTTTGGCAACTCATCAACCCAGCGCCTTCCGCACTTGTGCAGCTTGTCAAAAGTCCTAGTCTTGAGGCCTCGCAGCACTTCTGCATTCGCCCTTTCGGCCTGGCCATTACTTCTGAGATGGGCAACAGAAGCAAAACAGACCTTGCTGCCGAGGTCCTGAATGTACTGCATGAAGGTGCGGCTCGTGAACTGCGTGCCGTTGTCGGTGATGACTCTATTGGGCACACCAAAATGGCAGACTAGCCCCTTGAAGAACTTGATGGCTAACTGTGCTGTCACCTTTCTCACTGGTTCTACTTCCGGCCACTTTATGAACTTGTCGATTGCGACGTACAAGTACTCAAAGCCCCCGACAGTGCGGGGAAAGGGACCCAGTATGTCGAGCCCCCAGACCGAAAATGGCCAGGAAAGAGGGATTGTCTGAAGGGCTTGGGCTGGTTGATGAAGCTTCTTTGAATGGAACTGGCACGCTTCACACTTGGTTACTAGGGCAGTTGCATCCTGGAGGGCGGTGGGCCAAAAGAAGCCTTGCCAGAATGCTTTGCCGACAAGGGCTCTCGACCCTATGTGGGAGCCACACATGCCTCCGTGCATTTATGCCAATAGCCTCAGTCCGTCTTCCCGAGGAATGCACTTTAACTTCACACCGTTCGGACTCCTTCTATACAGGGCATCATCCACAAACTGGTACATGCTGGACCGACGCGCTACTTTCTCTGGTTCTTCTTGTTCCTCAGGAAGCTCCCCTGTTTGGAGGAAACGGATGGTGGGCTGTGCCCATGCCAGAGCCTGGGGCTCGACGCCAAGGACTAAAGGCACATCTTCGGCCGTGAGGGCAGCTGCCCCTACGGCCAGGGCTTGAGGCCCTGCCGGGGGTTGCTGCTCTCCGGTAAGCTTGGGACATCTGGCAACGTCCTTGCCGGCAGCTCCTGGGAGCTCAGCGGGAAAGTACTTGTCGGGGCCCGCCTTCCTTTGTTTGCTCTGTCCTGCTGATGGTTCAATGGATGGCTGAGTTAATTGAAGCACAAAGGTACTTGGTTCCACAGGCAACTTGAGGGCAGCGCGTTTTGATAGGTCGTCAGCAATGCCGTTCTCCACTCGGGGAACATGCTCTGCTTGGAACCCATCAATGCGCTCTTCCAACTTCCTCACTTCATCCACATAGGCCTCCATCAACGGGCTCTGGTAATCCTTGTTCACTTGCTTGACGACGAGCTGCGAATCACCTCTGACAATGAGCTTCCTGATTCTGATGTATGCCGCGATCCTGAGACTGGCCAGCAGTCCCTCGTACTCCGCCGTGTTGTTCGTTGATTTTTCCCGGGGAAAGTGCATCTGGATTACGTACTTGAGGCACTCTCCGGTGGGTGCGACGAGTAGCACGCCGGCACCAGCACCTTGGAGTGAGAAAGCTCCATTGAAGTACATAATCCACTCACTGCTCGTCTCCTTGCTGGCAAGGGTGGTCTCTTGAATCTCCTCGTCGTGCGTTGTGGTCCATTCTGCTATGAACTCTGCCAAGGCTCGGCACTTGATCGTTGAAGTACTTTCAAACTTGAGTCCAAAGCTCGACAGCTCCAATGCCCACTCCACGATCCTCCCAGTTGCATCTGGGTTGTGCAAGATTCGTTGCAACGGGAGGTGGGTGACAACGATGGTCTCATGTGCTTGGAAATAGTGCCGCGGCTTTCTTAAGGCCATGAGGAGGCCGAAAAGTAGCTTCTGCATACCGGAATATCTTGACCTAGCCCCCTGCAAGAGGGAACTGACAAAATAACTGGGTGCTGCACCATCTTCTTCTTCTGTTCAACTTCGCCCGTCTGCGCAGACTCCGCCTTGCCGGGACCGGGCCTTGCCGGGGGTTTCGCCTTGTCGGCGTCAAGCCCCACCGGGGAGGGCCCCGGCCCATTATCTGGCGGCTCCACCACTGCCACTTCTTCTCCCTCGAGTTCCCTCTGTGTCACTAGCGCGGCACTCACCACTTGATTCGTTGCTGCTAAGTATAGCAGCAACGGCTCTTGTATAGCAGCAACGGCTATACAAGAAGGGGAGGGTGCGCTCAAGTATCAGCGTGGAGGAAAGGTACATCTTCAAATCTTGCAGTGTTACCTCTGCCTCCGGAGTCCACTTTACTGGACCCGCCTTCTTCAAAATTTTGAAGAAGGGGAGGGTGCGCTCAGCGGATTTGGAGATGAACCTACTCAGGGCAGCAACGCAGCCGGCGAGCCTACTCAGTCCTTGACCCGTGTTGGCGCCTCAATCTGCTCAATTGCCTTGATCTTGTCGGGGTTCACCTCGATCCCCGGAGAAGCTTGCCAGATGGAACGCCGAAGACACACTTCTCAGGGTTCAGCTTGAGCTTGATCTTGCGCAAATTTGCAAATGTTTCTTCTAAGTCTTGCACGAGCGTGGCCCTGTCTTTGGTTTTGCCTACTATGTCCTCCATACAAGCTTCCATATTTCTATGTAGCTGGGGTTCAAAATCAATTTGGACCGCTCGGGCAAACGTCTAACCAGCGCTCTTCAACCCAAAATGCATTCGTACAAAACAGTACGTACCACATGGGGTGATGAACACGGTCTTTTCTTCGTCTTCCTTCATCATGAAGATCTGGTGGTATCCTGAATAGGCGTGGAGGAATGACAGCAGGTCACACCCGACAGTGGAGTCTACAATCTGGTCAATGCGTGGCAGAGGGAAAGGATCCTTCGGACAAGCTTTATTGATATCTGTGTAGTCAATACATAGCCTTCACTTCCCATTCGCCTTACGCACAACCACTGGATTGGCCAACCACGTGGGGTGGAGGACTCCTCTAACCAGGCCTGCCGCCTCCAACTTCCTGATCTCTTCAATGATGAATTCTTGTCGCTCCAAAGCTTGCTTCCTGACCTTCTGCTTGACGGGTCGCGCGTGAGGACAGACAGCAAGATGGTACTCAATTACCTCCCTGGGAACGTCGGGGATGTCAGATGCTTGCCATGCAAATACATCGACAGTCGCCCACAGGAAGGCGACGAGCGCGCTTTCCTATTTGCTGTCGAGGGCGGAGCTTATAGTGAAAGCCCCGCCCATGTCGTCCTTCTCGATGGACACCTTCTTGGTTTCTGGTGGTGCAGCCTTGGACTTCTTGCTCTTGCTGGTGGAGCTCTCTGGCACGTCCTCAACGGGAGCACAGCACTCCGAAGATGTGCGCTTGCCGGAGTGGGTGCAAGAGGTCTTGCCGGCCTTCTTCCTTCCCGGGGCTTCAGCGGCAGGAGCAAGTGCCTTGGCGGCAGTTGCTGCAACTGCCTCTCGGTAGAGTTGGTCGGCGCAGATGAGCACATCTTTCTTGTCAGAGGGGACGGTGATGATGGTCAGCGGCCCCGGCATCTTCAATGTGTTTTAGGCGTAGTGTGACGCCGCCATGAACTTGGCCAGCGCTGGGCGGCCAAGGATCCCGTTGTATGGCAAAGGGATCTCGGCAACATCAAAAACGATCTTCTCCGTCCTGTAGTTGAGCTCGCCCCCAAATGTAACGGGCAGCGTGATCTTACCTTTCGGCTGACTCCTTCCTGGGTTGACCCCTTGGAACGTGCATGTTTCCTCGAGATCTCCATCAGGAATCTGCAGCTTCTTGATCACAGCAGGCAAGATCAAATTTAGACCGGCCCCACCGTCAACGAACACTTTGGTCACCATGAGGTTGCATATTGTTAGTGAAACCAACAATGGCAAACACCCGACCGCAGTCGCGCGATTAGGGTCATCCTTGGTGTCAAAAATGATGGGCGTGCGGGACCACTTCAATGGCTTCTTGGCATCGAACGATGGCTCTGCCGCAGTGACCTCATGCGTCCACTGCTTTAGTTGGCGGTGAGAGGTGTGCAACGAGGCACCACCGTCGCACATGGCCTCTATAGCTTTCTGGAATTTGTGCTCGCCAGACTCGTCGTCCTCGTCATGATCGTCATCTTCTTCCTTCTTGTCGCGGCCCCGAGCGGGCCTCTCTTGTTGATTATCTTTGCCACGACGACCTCCTTGGCTGCCATGCTTCTTGCCAGACCCCTCAGCACCATCCTGACCCTTCTCCTTGTCCCGCCTTTCATATTCAGCTTTCTGCTTTTCAGCAAGCAGCTCAACTTGTCGGCAGTTCTGGAGGTCATGGCCCTTGGTGCGGTGGATCTTGTAGTACTGCTTGTCGGAGCCTCCTGGCTTGTCGGCGGCCGCCAAGGCCCGGCAGGCGGCGCACCCGGCAACCTCCTTGTCGAGGTCGTCAGCCTTGGCCTTCTTGGCGGCGCCGGGGTCGCCGGATCCCTCAACGGCAAGCACAGTCTTGCCCTTACGTTTCCTGTTACGGCGCCGGCCCTTCTTCGTCGGGGTAGCGGCGTCTTCATCTGTGGAGTCGGTTTCCGCATCGGCGTCTTCGCCGGGGTACTTCCTTCCTTCCTCAGCCCGAGCACACCTATCCGCCAGAACATAAAGTTCGGCTACATCCTTGACCTTGTTCATCGCCAGCTCTTCGCGCATCTTGCTGTTGCGTACGTTCTGATGGAATGCACTGATGACAGCGGTGGGATGAACATCTGGGATGGTGTACTGCACCCGGCTGAATCTTTGTATGTACTTACGCAGGGGCTCACCATCCTTCTGGGGATGACATGCAAGTCACTTGCCTGGCCAGGAGCTTGGTGGCCTCCGATAAAGGCGCCAACAAACTCGTGGCACTGGTCCGACCAAGAAGAGATGGAATCCACCAGCACGTGCATCAACCATGACATGACATTGGGCTTAATGCCAACGGAAAGTAGTTGGCGAGCACCTTATCATCGCGAGCCCCGGCGGCTTGCATCGCGATGGTGTAGATGCTGAGGAACTCCGACGGGTGAGTCTTGTCGTTGTACTTTTCCCCAACATCAGGCTTGAATGTGCGGTGGGAGGGCCACTGGAATTATCGCAGCTCTCGGGTAAAGGCCGGACAACCCACCTCGTAAGGCAGGCCGCCAGGGCCCCTCGGCGCTGGGTGGTCCATAGCAGGCCCCGCACACCGATCTGACTGATAGCGCACCACCCGCCGTCGCTCGATGGTAGTTCAAGCATCTTCCTGAGCTCGCTCTCGAAGAACTGGACGTTGATCACAGTGGGTTCGCGGGTCGGACCACGTTGTGGAAACGTTGTCATAGGCGTCGGCCCGACGGGCCAGTGGCTGCTGTCACGGCCGCGGGGGAGGAGAGTGCACCATGGTCGTAGCGTCTCCGGTCCCCCCATCGCCGGCATGCACCGGCTCGACAGAACGCCGGCGTGAGGGTCCCGTTGGGAGCGGCTCGTCTTTGTTGGCGAAGCTGACAAGGCTTCGGATGGTGGCCCTCCACTCGTCGAGCTTCTCCGTAGCAGGGGGAAATCGAGGAGCAGTTGCACGTGCGCCAGCGCTTCTGCTAGCGTGGGCGGCGGCGAGAGCTGCATAGACCGTGACGTGCTCTGACTTCTAACCAGGTTAGAAGGGGCTATGTCACGGTCTCGCGGTCGCACGCCGCTTCCGCCGGCGTCCGAGCGCACACACCGGCCTGGTGCGTCCTGCGAGTGGCGCACAGGGCTCTTTCCGCGGCGGTGCCCGGGGGCTCCGGCATCGCGGTGTCACTCATCGCACACGGCCTGGGAAGGCCGCGGCGTGGGTGCTAGCTGGGGCGCCATAGAGGTTGCCGCGCCGCCCGTGGGTAGCACGGCCCCGCCCCTGGACCCAGCGGCGTGCGGCTCGTCGTCTCGGATTCGAACGACGCCGCTCGCGTGGCTCCGATCGCCAGAGTGTTGTGGATGCTCGCGGGCCATGTCTCCGGCCCCATCCGTGGCCACCCAGTCGCCTGCCCGCGCTGGCGCGGACGGGTCGCCTCCGGGTGACCCGACCGCTGTGATCCCCTTTCTCTTGGGGGCCATGGTGATGATGAAGTCGATGCGCTGACCTTCAAACCGGATTTTCACAGCTTGCGCCCCCTACCTGGCACGCCAAAGATGTCAGTGGAAACGACACGTATAGGATCACGGGGAATCCCTTCTACGGTCGGCGGGCGCGGGGCTGTGGAAAGAGCGGGTTTAAGAGATCAACACGGGAGATTTCTCCAGGTTCGGGCCGCAAGTGATGCGTAATACCCTACTCCTGCTGGCTGGTGTTTATCTGGTGTTCTTGGACTAGCTACAAAGCGTGCAGGGTCCAAAAGTCTGAATCCTCTCATAGTACGCCGCGGGCCTCCTTTTATAGTCAAAGGGCTGCCACAGTGGCACACAGGAGGTGGAAAGTTGTACAGTGTACAAGCTTCCTGCCTGACATCACACGACAAAACGCTATAAATGCGCTACTTAGGTGTCCTCTTACTTTATCGGGGACGGCAATGAGGCCCGTCCCGTCCAGGCCAACGAGGCATGCAGCGCCATGTAGGTTGGCAGGCTGCTGAGCTGGTGTGGTGGCAGGGTCTTCCTGAAGATCTGCATGCCACCACACAGGTGCTTGACTAGTTGGCTTAGGAGTCACGTACTGCCACGTGGGTACCTGCTTAGTTGGTGGGTCGGCTGCTGAGCTGGGGTGGCAAGGCCTTGCCGCGGTCTTGCTGATATTCCCGGCAAGGGTCTTGCCGGGGCCTCGTGGGCGCCCTCGGCAAGAGTCTTGCCGGGGCCTCATGGGTATCTTTGGCAGGAGCCTTGCCGGGGCCTCGTGGGCATCCTCGGCAAGGGGCCTCGCTGTTTGTTTTGTCCTCTAGTTCCTACCTAGGCCTCGCAGGCCCTTTGTCTTCACAAAGATCTGCATGGTGGAGGCGCCTCCCGAGCCTTGGTTCCAATGTGGTTGATGGCGTCGGAACTTTTAGACTCAAGGGTGGCGGCCCCGTTGGTGTTGGGCAAGTTGCCCCGGCAAGGGCCCTACTGGGGAGTTTCACCTCGCCCCTCTGCTCTTCATGCTTCTGGTCTTGAGCACAGCTCTGGTAGTCTCGTGACTTTGCTTCCTCTTCTGTTCCGCCGAGCGCGGCCGCAAGCGTGTGGTTGTGACTGCTCGCGCACAATTAAAGGGGTGCAAAAAGGACCCCTACTTTTGTATACCGACAACTATGTAAATGGTACCTGCACACAAAGAACAAATACTTGCAACCCAAAGCATATAAGGGGTTGTCAATCCCTTCTTTGGGTAACGACGCTAGAAATTGTCAAGTTGACAGGATAAAATTGTGATAGATTGGATAAATAGATCGCAAAATAAAAGATGCAAATAAAAAGTGCAGCAAGGTATTTTTGGGTTTTTGGAATAATATATATGAAATCAAAAGTGGCAAATAATAGATGGTAAAGAAACTATGATAAAGAATAGACCCGGGGGGGCGTAGATTTCACAGTGGTTTCTCTCAAGAAATAGCACACGGTGGGTAAACAAATTACTGTTGGGCAATTGATAGAACTTCAAATAATCATGACATATCCAGGCAATGATTAATATATAGGCATCATGTCCAAGATTAGTAAACCGACTCCTGCCTGCATCTACTACTATTACACCACACATCGATCGCTATCCACCATGCATCTAGTGTGTTAAGTTCATGGAGAAACAATAATGCAATAAGAACGATGACATGATGTAGACAAGATCTATTCATGTATGAATAGACCCCATCTTGTTATCCTTAATAGCAACGATCAATATGTGTCTTGCTGCCCCTTCTATCACTGGGAAAGAAAACCACACGACCGAACCCATCACAAAGCACCTCTTCCCATGGCAAGAAAAATCGATCCAGTTGGCCTAACTAAACCAAAGATTCGACGAAGAAATACAAGGCTATAAGTAATCATGCATATAAGAGATCAAAAGAAGACTCAAATAACTTTCATGGATAAAATAGATCTGATCATAAACTCAAAGTTCATCAGATCCCAACAAACACACCGCAAAAAGACTTACATCAAATAGATCTCCAAGAGACCATTGTATTGAGAATCAAAAGAGAGAGAGAGAGAGAGAGGAAGCCATCTAGCTACTGCGTACGGACCTATAGGTTTACAACGAACTACTCACGCATCATCGGAGAGGCACCAATGAGGATGATTGTCGGGACCCCGATTCCAAGTCACATCGATCTAGCCGGTAACACCTCATATCACTTTGCGGCCTCACGCATGGTATTCCCACGGGTGTCGCCTTACCATGGCCCGGGACCGTTTGCGCCTTTTGGCTCACGTATATGATAGTGTCGCTAGCATCCATATGACAGAGAACCCGGGCCGACATGACTAGTCGTGAACCCAAAGTGGCACTAACTTACGGGGACATGCATACATGAATCAACATCGAGCATGTCGGTCAGCAGCGTGCGAATCCGGGCTGTAGCACTGGGCTAACAGGACTCCGGGAACCCGGGCTGTAGCAGGCTAGGCAGGACTCCGGATGTCACCGCGTGACATTTCCCCGAAGGGACAGACACAGGAACGAAGTGAATCACATGCCGGCCAGTCAAGTGTTCCGGAGCAGTAGTGCTGGGCTAGCAGGACTCCGGTGAACCGGGCTGTAGCGGACTACTATGGCTCATGGAAGCACAAGACTACATTTCCCCATAAGAGAGGCTACCAAGGATAAACAACTAGGTTGTCGGATCCCACACATACCAAGCATTTCAATCATACACACAATATGCTCGATATGTGCAAATACAACATGGCATCACAACAAGACTCTACGACTCAGAGTATTTATTCATTAGGCTCTGAAGAGCCAGATATTACAAACATGGGTCTCATGACCCAACATTCAGAGCATACAAGTCAAAGCACATGCGGAAGCTTAACATGTCTGAGTACAGACATCTACAAAAGAAAAAGGTTGCAAAGCCTGACTATCTACAAGACCCTGCCGAGGGCACAAGATCGTAGCTGAGGTATAAAGCTAAACGTCGAAGTCCACACGGAACTACTAGCGAGACTGACGTCTCTCTGCAAAACATAAAATAGGCAAATGTGAGTACAAATGTACCCAGCAAGACTTACATCAGAACTAGCTACATATGCATCGGTATCAACAAAGGGGGTAGTGGAGTTTAACTGCAGCAAGCCAGCTTTGACTCAGTGGCTATCCTGAACTACGACTGCAAGTAACTCTTTTGAGGTGGCGCACACGAGTCCACATATTCACCATATCAATACACCACTATGGATCCGCTCCCGTCTCCCTACGAGAACGCCATCCATAGCACTCACGCTTATCTTGCGCATTTTAGAGTATCCACTTTCACTTGTCTATGAACTGTACAGGCGACCCAGAGGTCCTTTACCACGGACACGGCTATTCGAATAGATGATGTTAACCCTGCAGGGGTGTACTTCTTCACACACGCTCTCGCCACTTACCACCATGTACACGTCGTGTACCTCGGCAACCTTCAAGCGGAAGCCTAGCGAGGGAGTCGGCCATGACCTGACTAACCACACAAGTCTCTCTTCCAGGTTTATCGCCTATTCGGGTTCCATCCGCAAGGAGATCCGGCCGAGGTGTCGCTCACGGCCCCAAACGATGTGTGCAGGGTTCCCGAGCCCACCATCCGGGTGCCACTCGGTACACCAGGCCACGTGTGCCTAGTCTGTCCCAAGCCCACTTGTACCGGGTGCCACTTGGTAGACTACTAACACTACCTACAAACACCAGAAACTAGTTGCAACTCCTGGACAGAGATCAGGTTGATTAATAAGTCGAGAGAGCTTGGAGCGCCCGGAGCCCAATGTGTGGTAGTAACTGTTCATGGATCACAAACACAGAACTCAGTTCCTGAGGACGGTTTCAATGAGACAACCCACCATGTACTCCTACATGGCCTCTCACCGCTACCTTTACCAAATCGTGTTCACACACTTAGCTCTCACACAGTAGGACATGTTCACAACTTTTCAATTCATTCCCGATGAATCAGACATGACACAACTCTAAGCAATAACAGGCATGACAACAAGCATGAATGAGTAGGCACATCAGGGCTCAAACAACTCCTACTCATGCTAGTGGGTTTCATCTATTTACTGTGGCAATGACAGGTCATGCAGAGGATAAAGGGGTTCAGCTACCGCAGCAAGTAACAGATGAAGCATTGTTGTCCTAATGCAGTAAAAGAGAGCAGGAGCGAGAGAGTGGGATTGTATCGGAATGAACAAGGGGGTTTTGCTTGCCTGACACTTCCGAAGATAGCATTGAGTCTTCATTAGTGTCAACGATCACAACGTCGAAGCAACGTCTACTGAGAGGGGACAATTACCGGAAATAGAGAAGAAATACAATCAATGCAATGCAACAATATGATGCATTATTATGACATGGCAATATGATGTGATTTGGCCTAATGCAACTAGCAACCGAAAGGTTTGGGTTGATTTGAACTCAAGGTTCAAATTCAAATTCAAACCATGAATTCAAATAGTGCATTATCATGTTTTGGACTAAACAGTGAGGTTAAGTTGTTCAAACATGCATGAAAATGCCATATTTAGATTCCTTGGATTTTTCTGATCATTTTTCATATATAATTTATTTCATTCTGAGTTATAGATTATTTTCTATGATTTTTTTAAGTTTGTGGGATTTTCTGGAATTTCCTGTAAAAGAATAATTCCAGTAATTAAATTACTGCGTCAGCATTGCATTAGGGTGACGTCAGCATTGACCAAAGTCAAATTTGACTGGTGGGACCTACCTGTCAGTGTAACAGTGCTAATTATGTGGCTTATTAAATCCTAACTAAAAATAATTAGCTCGGCGGGGCCCACTGTCAGTGACTCTAGGGGGGTTAGTTAGGCGCTGATGACGGTGGCACGTCATCATCGCCGGACTCTGGCCGGCGGCGACCATTCCGCACGGCGGAGCTGTAGCTAGGCGGCGCTAGGGGCTGCGGTTAGGTGCGGTGCGACCACCAGGAGGGAGCCCATGCTCGTCCGCATCCAACGGAGTAGGCAGCAGCGGCTGGGGTGCACTATACTCGCCGGAGACGAGCTTGCGGCGGCGGCCGAAGCTCGGGTGAGCTCGGGCGGTGGCTGTAGGGCACATGGGAAGGATCTGGTGGTGGCTACGGCTCCTGGAGAGGTGAGGAGGATGACGACGCGTGCGGGAGCGGCTGGTTCGGGCTCTGGCCACGGCGGCGCCATGGCCGGCGACACAGAGCTCTCAGCTCGGGTGGCTAGCCTGGCTAGAGGAGGGGATTGACTGCGGGGAGAGGGGGGAAACGCTCAGGGGCTCACAGCGGTGCCGTAGGGATGGCCAGCGTGCTCGGGGAAGCCCTGTAGACGACGAATCGGCGGCGACGATCTCCGGTGCCCGACGGTGAACACGACGATGCCGGCGACGTTTTCGGGGCTTCTGGCGTTGGGAGGCTCGGTGAGGAGGAAGAGAGGAACGAGGCGGAGCTCGTGGGCAGCTCCAGGGAGCGTGGGAGAGGTGGTGGCCATGGCTACGGCGAGCGGCGGCGGCGAACGCGCTCGGTGGTGCTGCGGGAGAGAGCAGAGGAGGGGGAGGGGGTCCAGGGAGAGAGCGAGGGTGTCGAGAGGGAGTGCGTGGCGCTCGGGGCTGGCTCCAAAAGCGGTGGAAGCAGGAGGTGGCTCGGGCGCGTGCCCGCGCGCGGTGGCCACACGCCTCGCGTCCTTCTGGCGCGAGGTGGGAGACGGTGGCAGCTCTGGTGGGCTGGGCCAGGTAAGTGGGCCGCCAGGTAGGTTTGGGGCCTGGTAGGTTTCCTGTTGCCTTTATTTTTCTTTCTATTTTCTATTTCTTTTGCTCTGTTTTGATTTAGTAATAATACTAAACCATTTCATAAAATCCTGGAAATAATTATGGGTGACTTCTGAATTATTCCAGTGACCCTTAACAATTTCCAACATTTTTGGAGCATCTGAAATATATATAGCATTCAAATATGTTTGAATTAATTCAAAGACCATAAATGCCTTGGAAAAATGTGCATGACCTCTGGTAAAGGTTTTAACCTTTTTCCATAAATAATGAACATTTTTGAAGGGCATTTTGGGTTTAATGAAAATATTTTTAAGTTGAACCTATTGCATTGCTTTGGTGCTAGGGGTTTGAGCAATCCCCATTTCAATTTTCTGCAAAATTCAAATATGATGCTCACATGAAGCTAGCCTAGTGCAATGCGAGAAGCTAGGGATGTGACAATGATGAACCCCTTCGTGATGGTGTTTAGATTGGATCTCGTGGTTCTGGAACTTGCGGCGGCTGGAATTGTGTTTCGTCGACTACCTACGGTTTTTGGAATATTTGGGTATTTTATAGGGCGAAGAGGCGGTGCGGGAGGCCACCAAGGTGGGCACAACCCACTTGGGCGTGCCTGGGCCCCCAGGCGCGCCCTGGTGGGTTGTGCTCCTATCGGATCCCCCTCTGGTACTTCTTTGGCCCATCTTGTTCTTTCTGGTCTAGAAAAATTCTCCAAAAAGCTTCGCTGCGTTTGGACTCCGTTTGGTATTGATTTTGTACGAAGTAAAAAACAAGCAAAAAAACAGCAACTGGCACTGGGCACTATGTCAATAGGTTAGTTCCAAAAAATGATATAAAGTTGCTATAAAATTATTGTAAAACATCCAAGAATGATAGTATAACAGCATGCAACAATAAAAAATAATAGATACGTTGGAGACGTATCAGCATCCCCATGCTTAATTCCTACTCGTCCTCGAGTAGGTAAATGATAAAAATAGAATTTTTTATGTGGAATGCTGCCTAACATGTTCATCACATATTCTTTTCTTTTGTAGCATGGACATTTGGACTTTTATATGATTCAAAGCAATAGTCTAGTTTTGACATGACGATTTCAATACTCAAGCATATCAATAAGCAACCATGTCTTTCATAATATCAACACTAAAGAAAGTTATCCCTAGCCCATCATGCTCAATCATTGATCCATTCATGAAACACACTCGTATATTAGCTACATCCAATGCTCAAGTACGATCATAGTGCCCCTTAGTTGGTGCTTTATAAGAGAAGAAGGAGACTCAAATAAAAATAAAAATTGCATAAAGTAAATAGAAAGGCCCTTCGCAGAGGGAAGTAGGGATTTGTAGAGGTGCCGGAGCTCAAAGCTTAAGTTGAGAGATGAATTTTTGAGAGGCATACTTTTCCCGTCAACAAAAACGACCGAGTAATTCCCAACACTTTCCATGCTAGATATATCATAGGTGTTTCCCAAATAGAAAAAAATTTTATTCCTTTTCCACCATTCTTTCACTTTCCATGGCTAGCTGTATCCACGGGTGCCGTCCATACAACCACTTTCCAAGGAATTTATTATTTGACAACATAAATTAAATTTATTTTTCATTTCGGGACTGGGCATCCCTATTACCACTCATGCAATGATAAGTGAATAAACACTCATCTTGAGAATAACACATCTAGCATGGAAAATATTGGCCACCCCTTGACGCTTCATGAGCAGTACCAGCATACAAAAAGGAAATTTCATTTTGAAAATTAGAGATGGCACATACAAATTTGCTTAGAACGGCATGGGAATGCTGCATATAGGTAGGTATGGTGGAATCATATGGCAAAACTTGGTTTAAGGATTTTGGATGCACAAGTAGTATCTCTACTTAGTACAACTGGAGGCTAGCAAATAGGCTGAGAAGCATCCAACCAAGAAACAAAAAATCACATAAGTGAGCATTAAGCATAACTAACACCGAATAATGCACCACAAGTAGGATGTAATTTCATTGCACAACTATTGACTTTCGTGCTTGCATAGGGAATCACAAACCTTAACACCAATATTCGTACTAAAGCATAATTACTCACCAACATGACTCACATATCACTATCATCATATCGCAAAACTATTACAAAGAATCAAGTTTATTTTGTCCAATGATCTTCATGAAAGTTTTTATTTATCCCTCTTGAATATCTATCACTTTGGGACTAATTTTATATGTTTCTTTTTGAATAGCTCAAACAAATCAAAGTGAAGACCATAAGCATAAAGATTTTCATCTCTCAAAATAATATAAGTGAAGACTGAGAGAATTTCTTTAAAAATTTACTAACTCTCAAATAAATCTAAGTGAAGCATGAGGAGATTTCTTCAAAAATATTAAAGCACACCATGCTCAAAAAGATACAAGTGAAGCACTAGAGCAATTCCATAGCTCGAAGAATTTAAGTGAAGCATAGAGAGCAATTCTAACAAATCATAGCATAATTTTGGCTCTCTCAAATAGGTGTGTCCAGCAAGGATACTTTTTAAAAACTGAAAAGCAAAACAAGCAAAGACTCACAGAATACAAGACGATCCAAGCAAAACTCATGATATGTGACGAATAAAAATATAGTTCCAAGTAAAATACCGATGGTCGTTAGAAGAAAGAGGGGATGCCTTCCGGGGCATCCTCAAGCTTAGTTGCTTGTTTCTCTTTGGATAATAACTTGCGGTGCCATGGGGCATCCCCAAGCTTAGGCTCTTCTTACTCCTTATTCCTTCATCCATCATGATCTCACCCAAAACTTGAAAACTACAATCACACAAAACTCAACAAAACCTTCATGAGATCCGTTAGTATAACAAAGCAAATCACCACTCTAAGTACTGTTGCAAACCCATTCATATTTTATTTTTGCATTATATCTACTGTATTCCAACTTTACCTTGGCTCATACACTCCAATACAAACCATAGATTCATCAAAATAAGCACACAATGCGAAGAAAACAGAATCTTTCAAAAACCAAACAATCTATAGAAATCTAAAAAGTTCATATACTTATGTAACTCCAAAAATTCTGAACAATTAGGACGATGTAGGAAAGTTGTATATTAATCTTATGTAAACAATTCAGAAGCTTTCGTCGCTTCTGTGATTTATGAAAATTATTTTACTGGACGCAAAAGTTTCTGTTTTCCAAAAAGATCAAATCAACTATCACCAAACATAATCCCAAAGGCTTTAATTGGCACAATGTCACATCCCTAGTCTGGTATGCACTTAGGCTAGCTAGATATGCTTGCATCATGTCTAAATTTATTGAAATTTGAAATGGGGATGAACAAACCCTAGCACCAAATGAACTCAACTAGGGTCAAATTCAAATGTTTTCAATGAACCCAAAATGCCTTCATCAATGTTTGATAATTTTGGCAAGGCTTTGAGTCCAAACCAAAAATAGTGAACATTTTTGTGGAATATTTTGGATCATTGGATTAAATCATAAAGTATTTGAATTTGGGCATTTAAATGCTATAATTATTCTAAATGCTCAAATTATTCTGAAATGATTTGAGGGCTGTTGGAAATAATTCAAAAGGTGCCCACAAATATTTTCAGGAGTTTTGGAAGTGATTTAGTATTTTTACTAAATCAAAACAGAGCAAATAAATAGAAAACAGGAAGAAAAATAGGAAAACAGAGAAACTTACCTGGCGCTCACCTGTAGCTTACCGGCCCAGCTGTGGCCCAGCACTGTGCGGCCCAGCCCAGCTGGCCGACGCCAGTCGTCGTCTCCACCGCGCCAGAAGGACGCCGAGCGCGTGCTCGCCGCGCGCAGCCACACGCCGTGGCCACCTCCTGCTTCCGCCGACACGGGAGAGGCTCCTGGAGCCGCCACGTACCTCCCCGACCCTCTCTCACTCTCTCCCGTGCTTCTCCCCTCCTCTGCTCTCTCTCCCTCTCGCGCCCGAGCGCCGCTGTCGCCGCCGCTCATCGTTGCCGTGGCCACAGCCACTGCCTCGCCTCTCCGACGCGCCCCCGAGCCCCGCCGTGCCGCCCTCGTCCTCTCTGTCGTCCCAGGCAAGCAGAAGAGCCCCGACGCGTCGTCCCCGCCCCCTTCTTCCTCCTCCGACCACGAAGATCGCCGGCGACTTTTCGTCGTCAACAAGCCGTCCCCGGGCACGCCGAGGTGCTCTGCGACCTCGCCGTGAGCTCCTCTACCCAACCCCTCTCTCCCCGCCGTCGATTTCCTCCTCTAGCCCCACTAACAACCGCGGCCGAAGCTCGCCACCGCCATGCCTCGTCGCCGACGTGGCTAGAGCCACAGTGGCTCGAAGCCAAGCTCACCGCTGTGCTCAACACAGCACCAGGAGCCCGTAGCCGCCACCAGCTCCTCCTCCCGTGCACCGTAGCGCCTAACCCGCCGATGCCCGAACTCCGGCCGTCGCCCAAGTGGTCGTCGCCGTCGACCCCGGCCTCCCTGCGCCCAGCTGCGTGCACCCGTGGATGCGGGCGAGCGAGGGCTTCCTCGTGGTGCCCCCAGCGCATCCAGCCGCCGCCCGTAGCGCGTTTCCAAGCATCGCCGCCGCGTTCGCGTGCTCGCCGGCGTTCAACTCCGGCGTGCTGACGTGGCAGCCTCATTAGCGTCTAATTACCTCGCTAATTAGCCCCCCTCACACTGACAGTGGGCCCCTGCCTTCTAATTGCTTTAGTTAGGATTTAACTAAACCCTGTTAGCCACTGTGCAGCTGACATATGGGTCCCACGACCGTGGCTGACCGTGTTGACCTGCTGAGGTCAGCATGACGTAGTGCTGACGTCATAAAGCTTTCTGGATTTTAAATAAATCAGAAATGATTTATTTATTCCAGAAAATAGCCAAAACTTCTAAAAATCATAGAAATTATTCTGTAACTCCAAATGAAATAATTTATATATGAAAAATGATCAGAAAAATCCAATCTATCCATCTGTACCTTTTTCATGCATGTTAGAACAACTTATAGCTACTGTTTAGGACAAATCATGTAAATGGCATTTGAATTTCCACATATGGAGTTTGAATTTGAATCTTGGATTCAAACCAACTTCATTTAACCCGTTGCTAGTTGCATTAGCCCAAATCACAGCATATTGACATGTCATGATCATGCATCATATTGTGCATTGCATTGATCGTGTTTCCTCTCTGTTTGCCGGTGTTGTTCCCCCTCGGTAGACGTGGTTTCGACGATGAGTCCGATGACACCGATGAAGAGTTATATCATCTTCAGAAGTGCCAGGCAAGCAAAACCCCCTTGTTCATTCCGATACAATCCCACTCTCTCGCTCCTGCTCTCTTTTACTGCATTAGGACAACAACGATTCAACTGTTACATGCTGCGGTAGTTGAACCCCTTTCCTCTGCATGACCTGTCATTGCCACAGTAAATAGATGAAACCCACTAGCATGAGTAGGAGTTGTTTGAGCCCTGATGTGCCTACTCATTCATGCTTGTTTGTCATGCCTGCTACTGCTTAGAGTTGAGTCAGGTCTGATTCATCGGGGATGAATTGGAATGTGGTGAACATGTCCTACTGTGTGAGAGCTAAGTGTGTGAACACGATTTGGTAAAGGTAGCGGTGAGAGGCCATGTAGGAGTACATGGTGGGTTGTCTCATTGCAGCCGTCCTCAGGAACTGAGTTCTGTGTTTGTGATCCATGAACAGTTACTACCACACATTGGGTTCCGGTAACTCGACCCCTCTCGACTTATTAATCAACATGATCTCTGTCCAGGAGTTGCAACTAGTTTCTGGTGTTTGTAGGTAGTGTTAGTAGTCTACCAAGTGGCACCCGGTACAGGTGGGCTTGGGACAGACTAGGCACCGTGGCCGGGTATACCAAGCGTCGCCCGTCTGGTGGGCTTGGGAACCCTGTACACATCGTTTGGGGCCGTGAGCGACACCCCGGCCGGATCTCCTTGCGGATGGAACCCGAATAGGCGATAAACCTGGACTAGAGACTTGTGTGGTTAGTCAGGTCGTGGCCGACTCCCTCGCCAGGCTTCCGCTTGAAGGTTGCCGAGATACACGACGTGTACATGGTGGTAAGTGGCGAGAGCGTGTGTGAAGAAGTACACCCCTGCAGGGTTAAGATCATCTATTCGAATAGCCGTGTCCGCGGAAAAGGACTTCTGGGTTGCCTGTACAGTTCATAGACAAGTGAAAGTGGATACTCTAAAACTCGCAAGATAAGCGTGAGTGCTATGGATGGCGTTCTCGTAGGGAGACGGGAGCGGATCCATAGTGGTGTATTGATATGGTGAATATGTGGACTCGTGTGCGCCACCTCAAAAGAGTTACTTGCAGTTGTAGTTTAGGATAGCCACCGAGTCAAAGCTGGCTTGCTGAAGTTAAACTCCACCACCCCCTTTTGATACTGATGCATATGTAGATAGTTCTGATGTAAGTCTTGCTGGGTACAATTGTACTCACGTTTGCCTATTTTATGTTTTGCAGAGAGACGTCAGTCTCGCTAGTAGTTCCGTGTGGACTTCGACGTTTAGCTTGATACCTCAGCTACGATCTTGTGCCCTCGGCAGGATCTGGTAGATAGTCAGGCTTCTCAGCCTTTTTCATTTGTAGATGTCTGTACTCAGACATGTTAAGCTTCCGCATGTGCTTTGACTTGTATGCTCTGAATGTTGGGTCATGAGACCCATGTTTGTAATATCTGGCTCTTCGGAGCCTAATGAATAAATACTCTGAGTCGTAGAGTCTTGTTGTGATGCCATGTTGTATTTGCACATATCGAGCATATTGTGTGTATGATTGAAATGCTTGGTATGTGTGGGATCCGACAACCTAGTTGTTTATCCTTGGTAGCCTCTCTTATGGGGAAATGTAGTCTTGTGCTTCCATGAGCCATAGTAGTCCGCTACAGCCCGGTTCACCGGAGTCCTGCTAGCCCAGCACTACTGCTCCGGAACACTTGACTGGCCGGCATGTGATTCACTTCGTTCCTGTGTCTGTCCCTTCGGGGAAATGTCACGCGGTGACATCCGGAGTCCTGCCTAGCCTGCTACAGCCCGGGTTCCCGGAGTCCTGTTAGCCCAGTGCTACAGCCCGGATTCACACGCTGCTGACCGACATGCTCGATGTTGATTCATGTATGCCTGTCCCCGTAAGTTAGTGCCACTTTGGGTTCACGACTAGTCATGTCGGCCCGGGTTCTCTGTCATATGGATGCTAGCGACACTATCATATACGTGAGCCAAAAGGCGCAAACGGTCCCGGGCCATGGTAAGGCGACACCCGTGGGAATACCGTGCGTGAGGCCGCAAAGTGATATGAGGTGTTACCGGCTAGATCGATGTGACTTGGAATCGGGGTCCTGACAGCTTTGGTATCAGAGCCTGACTGCCTGTAGGATTACCAAGCCAAACTGGTCGAAGTTGAGTCTAGAAGTGCTTTAGTTATATAAGGGAATTGATTGTGGAAGGGAACGTAAGGCTCTTTTTACTCCTTTACCTTATGCCCTTCTGATCTGAGTCAACCTCTTCTTTTCTACGGGGATTAAGAACTAGGCTTCTCATCTTTCTATCAGGATCACGTGTTACTACTCTGTAGACTTATAGGATTGTAGATTTAAGCCTCAGTTCAGTTCCTACTACTTCCGTATGTTCATAGTTGGTCTCGAACCTTGTATTGTGATGTTGAGTGGTTATGCCACCATTTTACATGATGTCTCAAATCTTTTTGAGCATTTACAGCCGTTATGCTGTCCGAGTCATCCCAGGTTTCTAAATAGTCTGATGCATTTGCAAATCCCTTCTTTCTGTTCCCGATGTTTCTTTGGGCCAGTTTAACCACACTAATCGGTGAGTTGAGGTACTCTGTTGCCTCGACATATATGTTGGAGCTATTATTATGACCCTAGGTGTCTTAGAGGATCACCTAGTAATCTAGCCATGTTTTGTGTTCCTAGTGTGATGATTCTGGCCATTATTCTCGAAAGCATCCCGTGATGCCATTTAGTAGTAGGTATTCTACTCCTGGGTTCTTGACCCAAGATTCACCCTACTTACTTCATGTTGATAGTGTTTGCTAGTTCCTTTAGGATATTAGTAACCTTTGCGATAGTCCTAGAGGTCCATGGTATTTTCCTCTTCCAAATACCATGAACCACTTATGGCAGAAGTTCCTCGTTGAACCGAAAGATCACAACCAGAGGGCTCTTGATGAGTTCTCGATTCTATGTTGTGACTCTGCCAGTTCTACCTTTCTGCATGGGTTATCCGGAAGAAATATGTTGAACTCGTTCGACATGCTAATCTATGCACCCAAAACTCAGAAAATCGTATGTTTCTTTGAGTTGTCCCTCTTTAGTTGTTTTCTGACCTTCGTCTATCAATTGATAGTCAAGAGTATGTGTCCATTCGTTCATCGATGCCTATTATTCTTGTAGTCCGTCAAGTCGTTCTATTCCGGAATGACTAGGAGAAAAAAACTCCAGTACCTCATCCATTTCGAGGATTGGGTCAAAGTAGTTGTATTCCGCAGATCAAATTGCCAATCCAGCCTTTGATCTGTTCTACCTTGGAATGTCACCCTCTTTCATATCAAGAATGACGTGAGAATTGCACAATCTCTCATGAATTCTTGATGTAGTGATACTTCTCGCCATCATTATTCATCTCTCGGTCTCCGTGTTGGTTGTAACCGGAATGCTGACAAGTGAACTGTGATGTGTGAAATCAATACTCCTAGCAACCCCATTGCTTGGTAGTTAACGGACAACAATCTCCTTCTTAGCGTGTTGGTTATTCAATCATCATCCTGAGATTGATCGTGTTACCTAGTCCATTTTTCCTGGTGCACTCTTCGGTCAATGAGTTAGGATTGTATCAATTCCTCACTCTTTTTGATCACATCGTCTTGCCCTGAAAAGCAAGTTTGTTCTCGAGCTTAGTAACATATCGGTGGTTCATGATTTTTCGAATATCTTCTCGGAAGTGTTACTAGGTTGTCACCTGACCGCTATGTTGAGTTCGTGATCAAGTGGGTTTCTTGTAAACCACCCCTTCTCCAAGAATCCGTGTTGGATACCCCTGAGCTAGTTGGTTAAGCCAAACAACAACTTGGAGAGTTGGAAGATAAAAGCTTATCTGACTTAGTTCATCACTAAGGGATATCTTTTTGTGTGTGTGTTGAAGAAAGATGATATCTTCATTGATTGATCCTTGTGATCAATTGTTGGATCTACTGTCTTGTCAATACTTTGATTTGAGTGTGGGCTATCGTCAAATCAAATCAGAACCAACGATGTTCGTAATGTTGTCTTACTCGTGGTTGATTCCTCGAGCATACACCATTATATCTTTTGGTCTGACCAATGCTATCTTCGTGTTCACTTAATTATGGAATTCTATCTATATGGGAGCCTGGATAAATTGTTGCTGAGCCCATCGGCAACATTTTTATCTCCTCCATGATTCATAATGAACATATAAGCTAGTGTTGGAAACTTTTTGAAAGCATTTTCTTCGTGCTAGCTCATGAAGTATATGTTTGGATGAAAGAAGTGACTTCGTCTAAGCTCATGTGCATTAGTTGTAAGTTGCCACCGTGAACTCGAGAAAGCTTGTTTTTGCTTCCTTTGGAATCATCCCAAGTCAGTCATGCATATGTGCGAAGTATTCTGTGGTCTGGAGACTTGCAACCTTCATTCTATATGTATCCCTAGCACACCAAGCCACTGATTGATTTGTTCAAGGAGAAGAAGTTTCTTCTTAAGAGCTAGACTTACGCAAGGACTTCGACATCCTTGTTGATGGTTCCTAACCAGAACTCGGTAGTGTATTATTATAAGACTACTAAGTGGCCATGCTTGTCCGGGACAGCGTGCTCACATGTATGTAGCAGAACCAGCTCATGTTTTGGAGCTTGCTACCGTAGCTCATTTCCCGATAATCTTGCAACGTCATCTCATCGATTTGTGTTGCAAACCTTCATTTTCTTCTAGACTCAATGAGTCTAGAATATCCTGTTACCAACTAGATCCGAATCTCAGGCAGGTATGACGGCTAGAACTTTTCCAAGATTATGATGTAGGTCCCGACAAGGTTGATGTTCTGGCCGACACACCTAGCCGGAAAATCTATCATTGTAGTATCTTGATTGAGCTATTTAACCATCTTCTCTATGAGGATTTAGTGCAACTTATTCTAGAAGTTGATCCTCAGGGGTCCTTGTGCTCTCGGTTTCCTCGATTATGCTAGAACCATTCAACGGTGGAATCACTCTCGTTGAGTTATCCCCAGTTACCAGAATCATACCCAGCATTTGCATTTTGTTCCCACCTTGCACCTCAGTAATTACTGTTTAGGATCATCTTCAAAAGTGGTCCTACTATGGGTCCCATCCATCCCCGATGATAAGCAAAATCATCCATGGTGTTGTCTTCAACAAGGTAGTCCACATCATTCCTTCTGGTATGAGTATGCCATTCTTTCGAATTCGTTCACACGATCGTTTGTGATTGCCTTAGGCTGGTATAAAGAGTTTCAACGATCTTTGTATCAAAAGTAATTCTTTTTGCCACTTAAGGAAATATTTCCACGAGTCACCTCCCCCAAGGTGTCCCGTTATGGAATCATGGAAAATATCTCCTCGCTACTTTGAAGCCATGCACCATCCTACTCTAGCGTGGAATTCTTGCCTACCAAATTGAACCCTTGTCATCCTCTTCTTTCCATTGCTCCTAATGCGTGTTTTATGTCTCAACTCAAGAGGTGTTCTTACCTCTCACTCCATGAGTTGATCTTGTATAGCTCGATCTTCGAGGAGATCATTCCTGTAGAGTTTCCCTTCTCTTCCGTCATCATAGTTGGATGAAGCTGTCGAAAGAAAAGATGTCAAGATCAAGATGAGCAATGAATCAACATCTTCGAGAAGGACAATTGGATCATGAAGATTACGTTAGCTTTGCGTTCCCCTTTCATCTTACCCTCACGCCTTGAATCTCGGGACGAGATTTTTGTTTAGTGGGGGTGAGTTGTCACATCCCTAGTCTGGTATGCACTTAGGCTAGCTAGATATGCTTGCATCATGTCTAAATTTATTGAAATTTGAAATGGGGATGAACAAACCCTAGCACCAAATGAACTCAACTAGGGTCAAATTCAAATGTTTTCAATGAACCCAAAATGCCTTCATCAATGTTTGATAATTTTGGCAAGGCTTTGAGTCCAAACCAAAAATAGTGAACATTTTTGTGGAATATTTTGGATCATTGGATTAAATCATAAAGTATTTGAATTTGGGCATTTAAATGCTATAATTATTCTAAATGCTCAAATTATTCTGAAATGATTTGAGGGCTGTTGGAAATAATTCAAAAGGTGCCCACAAATATTTTCAGGAGTTTTGGAAGTGATTTAGTATTTTTACTAAATCAAAACAGAGCAAATAAATAGAAAACAGGAAGAAAAATAGGAAAACAGAGAAACTTACCTGGCGCTCACCTGTAGCTTACCGGCCCAGCTGTGGCCCAGCACTGTGCGGCCCAGCCCAGCTGGCCGACGCCAGTCGTCGTCTCCACCGCGCCAGAAGGACGCCGAGCGCGTGCTCGCCGCGCGCAGCCACACGCCGTGGCCACCTCCTGCTTCCGCCGACACGGGAGAGGCTCCTGGAGCCGCCACGTACCTCCCCGACCCTCTCTCACTCTCTCCCGTGCTTCTCCCCTCCTCTGCTCTCTCTCCCTCTCGCGCCCGAGCGCCGCTGTCGCCGCCGCTCATCGTTGCCGTGGCCACAGCCACTGCCTCGCCTCTCCGACGCGCCCCCGAGCCCCGCCGTGCCGCCCTCGTCCTCTCTGTCGTCCCAGGCAAGCAGAAGAGCCCCGACGCGTCGTCCCCGCCCCCTTCTTCCTCCTCCGGCCACGGAGATCGCCGGCGACTTTCCGTCGTCAACAAGCCGTCCCCGGGCACGCCGAGCTGCTCTGCGACCTCGCCGTGAGCTCCTCTACCCAACCCCTCTCTCCCCGCCGTCGATTTCTTCCTCTAGCCCCACTAACCACCACGGCCGAAGCTCGCCGCCGCCGTGCCTCGTCGCCGACGTGGCTAGAGCCACAGTGGCTCGAAGCCAAGCTCACCGTTGTGCTCAACACAGCACCAGGAGCCCGTAGCCGCCACCAGCTCCTCCTCCCGTGCACCGTAGCGCCTAACCCGCCGATGCCCGAACTCCGGCCGCCGCCCAAGTGGTCGCCGCCGTCGACCCCGGCCTCCCTGCGCCCAGCTGCGTGCACCCGTGGATGCGGGCGAGCGAGGGCTTCCTCGTGGTGCCCCCAGCGCGTCCAGCCGCCGCCCGTAGCGCGTTTCCAAGCATCGCCGCCGCGTTCGCGTGCTCGCCGGCGTTCAACTCCGGCGTGCTGACGTGGCAGCCTCATTAGCGTCTAATTACCTCGCTAATTAGCCCCCCTCACACTGACAGTGGGCCCCTGCCTTCTAATTGCTTTAGTTAGGATTTAACTAAACCCTGTTAGCCACTGTGCAGCTGACATATGGGTCCCACGACCGTGGCTGACCGTGTTGACCTGCTGAGGTCAGCATGACGTAGTGCTGACGTCATAAAGCTTTCTGGATTTTAAATAAATCAGAAATGATTTATTTATTCCAGAAAATAGCCAAAACTTCTAAAAATCATAGAAATTATTCTGTAACTCCAAATGAAATAATTTATATATGAAAAATGATCAGAAAAATCCAATCTATCCATCTGTACCTTTTTCATGCATGTTAGAACAACTTATAGCTACTGTTTAGGACAAATCATGTAAATGGCATTTGAATTTCCACATATGGAGTTTGAATTTGAATCTTGGATTCAAACCAACTTCATTTAACCTGTTGCTAGTTGCATTAGCCCAAATCACAGCATATTGACATGTCATGATCATGCATCATATTGTGCATTGCATTGATCGTGTTTCTCTCTGTTTGCCGGTGTTGTTCCCCTCGGTAGACGTGGTTTCGACGATGAGTCCGATGACACCGATGAAGAGTTATATCATCTTCAGAAGTGCCAGGCAAGCAAAACCCCTTGTTCATTCCGATACAATCCCACTCTCTCGCTCCTGCTCTCTTTTACTGCATTAGGACAACAACGATTTCAACTGTTACATGCTGCGGTAGTTGAACCCCTTTCCTCTGCATGACCTGTCATTGCCACAGTAAATAGATGAAACCCACTAGCATGAGTAGGAGTTGTTTGAGCCCTGATGTGCCTACTCATTCATGCTTGTTGTCATGCCTGCTACTTGCTTAGAGTTGAGTCAGGTCTGATTCATCGGGGATGAATTGTAATGTGGTGAACATGTCCTACTGTTGAGAGCTAAGTGTGTGAACATGATTTGGTAAAGGTAGCAGTGAGAGGCCATGTAGGAGTCCATGGTGGGTTGTCTCATTGAAACCGTCCTCAGGAACTGAGTTCTGTGTTTGTGATCCATGAACAGCTACTACCACGCATTGGAATGCTTAAGTGCCCCTCTCGACTTATTAATCAACCTGATCTCTGTCCAGGAGTTGCAACTAGTTTCTGGTGTTTGTAGGTAGTGTTAGTAGTCTACCAAGTGGCACCCGGTACAGGTGGGCTTGGGACAGACTAGGCACCGTGGCCGGGTATACCAAGCGTCGCCCGTCTGGTGGGCTTGGGAACCCTGTACACATCGTTTGGGGCCGTGAGCGACACCCCGGCCGGATCTCCTTGCGGATGGAACCCGAATAGGCGATAAACCTGGACTAGAGACTTGTGTGGTTAGTCAGGTCGTGGCCGACTCCCTCGCCAGGCTTCCGCTTGAAGGTTGCCGAGATACACGACGTGTACATGGTGGTAAGTGGCGAGAGCGTGTGTGAAGTACACCCCTGCAGGGTTAACATCATCTATTCGAATAGCCGTGTCCGCGGTAAAGGACTTCTGGGTTGCCTGTACAGTTCATAGACAAGTGAAAGTGGATACTCTAAAACTCGCAAGATAAGCGTGAGTGCTATGGATGGCGTTCTCGTAGGGAGACGGGAGCGGATCCATAGTGGTGTATTGATATGGTGAATATGTGGACTCGTGTGCGCCACCTCAAAAGAGTTACTTGCAGTCGTAGTTTAGGATAGCCACCGAGTCAAAGCTGGCTTGCTGCAGTTAAACTCCACCACCCCCTTGTTGATACCGATGCATATGTAGATAGTTCTGATGTAAGTCTTGCTGGGTACATTTGTACTCACGTTTGCCTATTTTATGTTTTGCAGAGAGACGTCAGTCTCGCTAGTAGTTCCGTGTGGACTTCGACGTTTAGCTTGATACCTCAGCTACGATCTTGTGCCCTCGGCAGGATCTGGTAGATAGTCAGGCTTCTCAGCCTTTTCATTTGTAGATGTCTGTACTCAGACATGTTAAGCTTCCGCATGTGCTTTGACTTGTATGCTCTGAATGTTGGGTCATGAGACCCATGTTTGTAATATCTGGCTCTTCGGAGCCTAATGAATAAATACTCTGAGTCGTAGAGTCTTGTTGTGATGCCATGTTGTATTTGCACATATCGAGCATATTGTCTGTATGATTGAAATGCTTGGTATGTGTGGGATCCGACAACCTAGTTGTTTATCCTTGGTAGCCTCTCTTATGGGGAAATGTAGTCTTGTGCTTCCATGAGCCATAGTAGTCCGCTACAGCCCGGTTCACCGGAGTCCTGCTAGCCCAGCACTACTGCTCGGGAACACTTGACTGGCCGGCATGTGATTCACTTCGTTCCTGTGCCTGTCCCTTCGGGGAAATGTCACGCGGTGACATACGGAGTCCTGCCTAGCCTGCTACAGCCCGGTTCACCGGAGTCCTGTTAGCCCAGTGCTACAGCCCGGATTCACACGCTGCTGACTAACCTGCTCGATGTTGATTCATGTATTCCTGTCCCCGTAAGTTAGTGCCACTTTGGGTTCACGACTAGTCATGTCGGCCCGGGTTCTCTGTCATATGGATGCTAGCGACACTGTCATATACGTGAGCCAAAAGACGCAAACGGTCCCGGGCCATGGTAAGGCGACACCCGTGGGAATACCGTGCGTGAGGCCGCAAAGTGATATGAGGTGTTACCGGCTAGATCGATGTGACTTGGAATCGAGGTCCTGACACACAAACACTAATTAAACATAAGAACACAATCATAACAGTAGCATAATTGTGCAAACACTCAAAAACAGAAATAAAAAGGTATATTCATTGGTTTGCCTCCCAACAAGCGCTATCGTTTTATGCCCTAGCTAGGCATAAAGCATAGATCTAAGTATTGTCATCTTTAGTTCTAGATCCATAGGATGCCCTCATGATTGATTCATATGGTGGCTTAATTCTTGTTCTAGGGAAGTGTTCCATTCCCTTTTTAGTGAAAATTGAAATTTAATATTGCCTTCTTTCATATCAATCACGGCACCTATAATGCGTAAAAACGGTCTACCGAGTATAATTGGACAAGACGGATTGCAACCAATATCAAGAACAATAAAATCTATGGGCACATAATTCCTATTTTCAAGAATAAGAACATCATTAATTCTTCCGATAGGCTTTTTAATAGTAGAATTCGCTTAGTAAAAATTAAGAGAACATTCTTCCATATCGGTAATACCAAGCACATCACATAGAGATTTCGGAATTGTAAAAACACTAGCACCCAAATCACACAAAGCAGAACACTCATAATTTTTAATCTTGACTTTCATAGTAGGTTCCCATTCATCATGTAATTTTCTAGGTATTCTCCAATTCCAACTTTTCTTCTAAAGCTTTCATCATGGCATCTACGATATGTTTAGTAAAAGTTTTTTTTTGTTCATAGGCATGAGGTGAATTTATCATGGATTGCAACAAAGAAATACAATCAATCAAAGAGCAATTATCATAATTAAAGTCTTTGTAATCCAAAAGAGTGGGCACATTACTAGTTAAAGTTTGACCTCTCCAAACCCACTTTTATCAATTTTCTCATCCAGATTTTCACCCTCCGAATTATCAGGATGCCTTCTAGCTAAAGTTGACTCTTCTTTAGTCCCTTTATCATCAATTTCAATTTTAATAAACAAGGAATCAATAGAAGAAACACCAATAACTTTAGGATCTTCATCATTTTTATGAAAGCAATCCGTAGAAAACACTCTTTCTTAAAAATGTCTTTTAGCTCTAAGAATAGCGGTTCTTTTCTTACTTTCATCCATAGAAACATATAAAGCCTTAATTGATTGCTCAACCTTGGGTACAAAAATTTTCAACTTGAGATTTTCTACGTCATGATAAATTCTATCAATGCTTCTAGACATATCAACGATCTTATTCAACTTTTCTTCTATCGTATTGTTGAAAAACATTTTGAGCATTGATAAATACTTTAGTATTATTTTCAAGATCAGAGGTGTTCCTATTATTATTGTAAGAAGGACCATGGGAATTACCATAATTATTAGAGGAATTTCCTGGAAAAGGCCTAGGATTAAAATTACCTCTATAACCATTGTTATTAAAATTGTTTCGCGAGACAGAATTCACATCTATGGAATCACTATTTTGTCAATCAAAGTAGACAAAGGCACATCATTAAGATCAATAGGAGCACTTTTATTATAAACTAGTTTCATAAGAGCATCAACTTTTTCACCCAAAGTAGAAATTTCTTCAATCAAATTAACTTTTTTACTAGTAGGTGCTCTTTCGGTATGCCATTGTGAATAATTTGCCACAATATTATCTAGCAATTTAGTAGCTTGACCCAATGTAATTTCCATAAAAGTACCACCCGCGGAGGAATCTAAAAGATTTCTAGAAACAAAATTCAATCTTGCATATTTTTTTGTATAATCATCCAAAGGTTAAAACCATGAGTTGGACAATTAGCATTATTTTCATTCTTTCCCAAGATTGTGCAACATGTTCGTGCTCAAGTTGCTTAACATTCATGAGCTGAGTTCTAAGGGTAATAATTTTTGCGAGCAGAAAATACTTAGTAATAAAAGCATCTTTGCACTTATCCCAAGAATCGATACTATTGCGAGGCAAAGAAGAAACCAATTTTTTGCACGATCCCGCAGAGAGAACGGAAATAGTTTCAACTTCACAATATCATTGTCCACATATTTTTTCTTTTGCATATCACATAATTCTATGAATGTGTTAAGATGGGATGCGGCATCCTCATTAGGAGTACCAGAAAATTGATCTTTCATGACAAGATTCAACAAAGCGGCATTAATATCACAAGACTCCGCACTAGTGGCGGGAGGAGCAATCGGAGTGCTAATAAAATCATTATTATTGGTATTGGAAAAATGTCACATCCCTAACCTTGCTATGCACTTGGACTAGCTTGGTTGGTGCATCATGTTTAAATTTTGCCTAAACTTGAAATGGGGATGTTCAAACCCTAGCACCAAATGAAATCCAACTAGGGTCACAATGAAATATTTTCAATGATCCCAAAATGCCTTCATAAAATGTTCATCATTTCTGGATTGGGCTAAAACCCCTGGCAAAATGGTGCACACTTTTTCTAGGACATTCTGGATTTTTGAATTAAATCATAAGTATTTGAATGTGGACATTTAAATTCTACAAAATATTTTAACTGTCCAAATAATCTTGAAAGCATTTGAGGGCTGTTGGAAATAGTTTCAAAAGTGCGCACAATTATTTTCAGGATCTTACAAAATGAATTAGTATTTTTACTAATTCAAAACAGAGAAATAAATAGAAAACAGAAACAGAAAGCAGAGAGAGAGAGTTACCTTGGCCCGTTACCTTAGCAGCCCAGCCCACTGGAGATGCCAGTCATCCCCTACCTCACGCCAGTAGGCAGGGACGCGTGGCCTCCGCACGCCAGCACGCGCGCGGCCACCTCCTGCTTGCCGCCGCTGCTGCTGGAGGGCGCCAAGGGCGCCACGACACCCCTGCATCTCCCCCCCCCCCTCTCTGGTTCCTCCCTCTCCCCCCCAGCGCTCGCGCCGCAGCCACCCGAGCGAGAACGTCGCCGCCGATCGCCACCACCGCGGCCACCGCCTTCCCCTCGCCTCACCAACGCGCCCAGAAGCTCCGCCACGACGTCGTCGTCCTCTCCATCGAGTCACACGGCGCCAGAAGCTCTGCTGCATCTCCAACGCCGCCGATTTCGACCTCGGGTGCCGGTGATCCCCACCGTCGTTTCGCCGGACCCCGTGCCTCCCCTGCCCTGCCAGCAGCACCAGAAGAACCGCGGTGAGCCGTTGCACCATTTCCCCCATGCCTCGTTGCCTGATTTGCCCCCTAGCCGCATCAACCACCGGAGCCGAGTGCTCCCCGCCGCCGGCCATGTCGCCGCCGCGGTTGCAACACCCGCACATCGCACCAGAGCACGTGGCGTGCTCAGCGCTTCCTCAGGAAGCCGCAGACCCCACCAGTTCACCTCGAAACGCGCTGTAGCGCCTAAACCATCAGTGCCCGAACTCCTGCCGCCGCATTCGTGCTCGCTGCCGGCGAACCAGGCCACCCCGCGACCTTCTGACACCTCCTCTGGATGCGGAAGAGTGTGGGCTACCTCCTGGTGGGTTTCGCGCGTCCAGCCGCCGTCTGTAGCTCAAGTCCGGCGAGTTGCCGCTGCAGTTTTGGTTGTCGCCGGCGAAACTCCGGCGAGGACCGACGTGGCGCACTCATTAGCGCTAATCCCTGCCAGCTCAGCCGCCCTTAGCCACTGACAATGGGCCCCGCAGCAGGTCAAAGTGCTAGTCAACGCGGGTTAGCACCAGGTGTCACTGACGTGTGGACCCCACACGTCAGGTTTGACCCTGGTCAGCGCTGCTGACCTGCTGACACAGGCATGACGCAGTGCTGACGCAGTTAATCTTTTTCTGGATTTAAAATAATTCAGGAATTCCAGAAAATCCTATAAACTTCTAAAAATCATAGAAAATAATCTATAACTCAGATGGAAAACATTTATATATGAAAAATGATCAGAAAAATCCAATCTATCCATCTGTACCATTTCCATGCATGTTAGAACAACTTATGACTACTGTTTAGGACAATTCAATTAAATGGCATTTAAGAAATCACATATGGAGTTTGAATTTGAATCTTTGATTCAAGCCAACTCCATTTAACTTGCTGCTAGTTGCATTAGCCCAAACCACAGCATATTGCCATGTCATGATCATGAATCATATTGTGCATTGCATTGATTGTATTTCTTCTCTGTTGCCGATATTTGTCCCCTCTCGGTAGACGATGTTCCGGCGTTGTGATCGTTGACACTACTGAAGACTCAATGCTATCTTCAGAAGTGCCAGGCAAGCAAAACCCCCTTGTTCATTCCGATACAATCCCACTCTCTCGCTCTTGCTCTCTTTTACTGCATTAGGACAACAACGATCTATCTGTTACTTGCTGCGGTAGCTGAACCCCATTATCCTCTGCATGACCTGTCATTGCCACAGTAAATAGATGAAACCCACTAGCATGAGTAGGAGTTGTTTGAGCCCTGATGTGCCTACTCATTCATGCTTGTTTGTCATGCCTGCTATTGCTTAGAGTTGTGTCAGGTCTGATTCATCGGGAATGGATTGGAATGTGGTGAACATGTCCTACTGTTGAGAGCTAAGTGTGTGAACACGATTTGGTAAAGGTAGCGGTGAGAGGCCATGTAGGAGTACATGGTGGGTTGTCTCATTGAAACCGTCCTCAGGAACTGAGTTCTGTGTTTGTGATCCATGAACAGTTACAACCACACATTGGAATGCTTAAGTGCCCCTCTCGACTTATTAATCAACTTGATCTCTGTCCAGGAGTTGCAACTAGTTTCTGGTGTTTGTAGGTAGTGTTAGTAGTCTACCAAGTGGTACCCGGTACAGGTGGGCTTGGGACAGACTAGGCACCGTGGCACGGTGTACCAAGCGTAGATCCATCCGTCGAGGTGGGCTTGGGAACCCTGTTCACATCGTTTGGGGCCGTGAGCGACACCCCGGCCGGATCTCCTTGCGGATGGAACCCGAATAGGCGATAAACCTGGACGAGAGACTTGTGTGGTTAGTCAGGTCGTGGCCGACTCCCTCGCCAGGCTTCCGCTTGAAGGTTGCCGAGGTACACGAGGTGTACATGGTGGTAAGTGGCAAGAGCGTGTGTGACGAAGTAGGATAGCCACCGAGTCAAAGTTGGCTTGCTGCAGTTAAACTCCACCACCCCCTTTGTTGATACCGATGCATATATAGATAGTCCTGATGTAAGTCTTGCTGGGTACATTTGTACTCACGTTTGCTTATTTTATGTTTTGCAGAGAGACGTCAGTCTCGCTAGTAGTTCCGTGTGGACTTCGACGTTTAGCTTGTTACCTCAGCTACGATCTTGTGCCCTCGGCAGGATCTGGTAGATAGTCAGGCTTCTCAGCCTTTTTCATTTATAGATGTCTGTACTCAGACATGTTAAGCTTCCGCATGTTCTTTGACTTGTATGCTCTGAATGTTGGGTCATGAGACCCATGTTTGTAATATCTGGCTCTTCGGAGCCTAATGAATAAATACTCTGAGTCGTAGAGTCTTGTTGTGATGCCATGTTGTATTTGCACATATCGAGCATATTGTGTGTATGATTGAAATGCTTGGTATGTGTGGGATCCGACAACCTAGTTGTTTATCCTTGGTAGCCTCTCTTATGGGGAAATGTAGTCTTGTGCTTCCATGAGCCATAGTAGTCCGCTACAGCCCGGCTCACCGGAGTCCTGCTAGCCCAGCACTACTGCTCCGGAACACTTGACTGGCCGGCATGTGATTCACTTCGTTCCTGTGTCTGTCCCTTCGGGGAAATGTCACGCGGTGACATCCGGAGTCCTGCCTAGCCTGCTACAGTCCGGGTTCCCGGAGTCCTGTTAGCCCAGTGCTACAGCCCGAATTCGCACGCTGCTGACCGACATGCTCGATGTTGATTCATGTATGCCTGTCCCCGTAAGTTAGTGCCACTTTGGGTTCACGACTAGTCATGTCAGCCCGGGTTCTCTGTCATATGGATGCTAGCGACACTATCATATACGTGAGCTAAAAGACGCAAACGGTCCCGGGCCATGGTAAGGCGACACCCGTGGGAATACCGTGCGTGAGGCCGCAAAGTGATATGAGGTGTTACCGGCTAGATCGATGTGACTTGGAATCGGGGTCCTGACAGCTTTGGTATCAGAGCCTGACTGCCTGTAGGATTACCAAGCCAAACTGGTCGAAGTTGAGTCTAGAAATGCTTTAGTTATAAATAGTCTGATGCATTTGCAAATCCCTTCTTTCCGTTCTCGATGTTCTTTGGGCCAGTTTATCCACACTAATCGGTGAGTTGAGGTACTCTGTTGTCTCGACATATATGTTGGAGCTATTATTATGACCCTAGGTGTTTTAGAGGATCACCTAATAATCCAGCCATGTTTTGTGTTCCCAGTGTGATAATTTTGGCCACCTTTCTCGAAAGCATCCCGTGATGTTATTAGTTAGTAGGCATTCTGTTTCTGGGTTCTTGAACCCAAGATTCACCCTACTTACCTCGTGTTGATAGTGTTGCTCGTTCCTTTAGGATATTAGCAACCTTTGCGATAGTCCTCGAGGTTCATGGTACATCCTTCTTCCAAACATCATGAACTACTTATGGAAGAAGTTCCTCGCGGAACCGAAAGATCACAACTAGAGTGCTCTTGAGGAGTACTCCATTCATATTGTGACTCTGCCAGTCCTTCCTCCTCTGCATGGATTATCCGGAAGAAATATGTTGAACTTGTTCGACATACTAATCCATGCATCCACAACTCAGATAATCATATGTTCTTTTGGGTTGTCCCTCTTTAGCTGTATTCCGACCTTCATCTATCAATTGATAGTCAGGAGTAATTGTGCATTTGTGTTATCGATGCCTATTATTCTTGTTGTTTGTCAAGCCATTCTATTTCAGAATGACTAGGAGAAACTAACTCCAGAACCTCATCCATATCTAGGATCGGGTCAAAACAATTGTATTCCGCAGATCAAAATGCCAATCCAGTTTTTGTTCTGTTCTACCTTGGAGTGTAACCATCTTCATGTCAAGAGTGTCATGAGAATTGCACCAACTCTTATGAATTCTTGACGCAGTGATACTTCTCGCCATCATTATTCATTCCTCGGTCCCGTGTTGCCACAACCGGAATACCGACAAGTGAACCGTGAGGTGTGAAATCAATACTCTGAGCAACTCGTTGCTTCGCAGTTAATGGCAATACTCTCATTCTTAGCGTGCTGGTTATTGAATCGTCATCCTAAGATTGATCGTCCTACCTAGTCCTTATTTTTGGTGCACTCTTCAATCAATGAGTTAGGATTTTGTTAAACCCTTGCTCAGTTGATCATGTCGTATTGCCCTGAAGAGCAAGATTGTTCTCGAGCTTAGTAACATATCGGTGGTTCGTGATTTTCCGAATATCTTCTCAGAAGTATCACCAGGTTGTCACCTGACTGCTATGTTGAGCTCGTGATCAAGTTGGTTTCTTGTAACCAACCCTTCTCCAAGAATCTGTGTTGCCTACCCTTGAGCTAGTTGGTTAAGCTAGACAACAACTTGGAGAGTTGGAAGATAAAAGCTTGTCTAACTTAGTTCATTTCCAAAGGGATATCCTTGTGTGTGTGTGTGTGTGTCGAAGAAAGGTGATATCTTCATCGATTGGTCCTTGTGATCAGTTGTTGGACCTATTGTCGTATCAAGACTTTGATTTGAACATGGGCTATCGTCAAATCAAATCAGAACCAACGATGTTCGTAATGTTGTCTTACTCGCGGTTGATCCCTCGAGCATACACCATTATATCTTTTGGGTCTGACCAATGCTATCACTTGTTCACATAATTATGGAAGTCCATCTCCATTGGAATTTTAATAAATTGTTGCTGAGCCCATCGGCAACATTCTTATCTTCTCCATGACTCGTGTTGAACATTAAGTTAGTGTTGGAAACTTGTGCTAGCATTTTCTTCATGCTATCTCATGAAGGATATGTTTGGATGAAAGAAGTGACTTTCTTTAATTCACGTGCACTTGATGTAAGGTGTCGCCGTGGATCCGAGAAAGATTGTTTTTGTTTTCTCTGGAACCATACCAAGTCAGTCATGCATGTGCGAAGTATGCTATGGTTTGATAGGCTCGCTACCTCCATTCTATATGTGTTCCTAGCACACCAAGCCACTGATTGATTTGTTCAAGGAAAAGGAGCTTGTTGTGCTAATTCTAGATCATGCACAAGACTCCAATATCCTCGAGGATGGTTCCCCACCTGAACTCGGTAGTGTTTTATCATAAGACTACTATGTGGTCATGCTTGTCTGGGACAGCGTGTTCACATGTGTTTAGCAGAACCAACTCATGTTTTGGAGTTTGCTATCGTAGTTCATCCCCTGAGAATCTCGCAACGTCATCTCGTCGATTTGTGTTGCAAACTTTCATTTTTCCTTCTAGACTTGATGAGTCTGGAATATCCTGACACCAACCAGATCTGAATCTCGGGCAGATATGATGGTTGGAACCTTTTCCAAGAATTATAATATTGGTCTCTCTATAACCCGGTAAGTGGATGTCCTAGCCAACACACCCAGCCGGAAGACCTATTATTGTAGTATTCTGATTGATAAAGTTGGCCACCTCCCCATAAGGATTCCGTAGGATTTACTTCCGTAGTTATTCCTTATGGATTCTTGTGTTCCCGAAGTTCGACCTTTACTTGATGGCCGTGTTGATGTTTTAAGCATTGACCGTGTTACGCTAGCACATCAAGGAGAACATTAGAAGCGGAGTGCTAAATGTCTCTCGGTCGATCATCCAGATTTGATTCTTTGGCATTGCTAAGGAAAAATCTGAGAAAGTGTTATCTTCCTTTGCATCTGCATCCTCCATCACCGTTCATCATGGTAGTATGATGTGTTGCCAGGATCCTCAGCACGGATGTTGGTAAAACCTTGATGAATATGGAAATGCTCAAGTTCTTGAAAGCACGCTCAGTCACTAGGTTATATCCTTGGTATCAACTGGAATGTGCCTTCCATTTGCCGAGTTGTTCTATAACCATAGTTTCCTTTCCAAATTGAGTGTGCCATTCTTTTGAATTCTTTCTAACGATCATTTGTAATTGCCTTACGCTAGTATAAAGAGTTTCAATGATCTTTGTATCAAAAGTAATTCTTTTTGCCACTTAAGGGAAGAATTCTACGAGTCACCTTTCCTAAGGTGCCCCGTTATGGAGTCATGGCAACTAACTCCTCGCTGCTTTGGAACCCATGCACCATATTATCTAAGCGTGGGATTGTTGCCCACCAAATCAAACCTCATCGTTTGTTCTTCCATCCCTCTCGATGTGTTTTGTGTCTCAACTCGAGATGTTTCAACATCTCATTCCGCAAGTTGATCTTGCATAGCTCGATCTTCGAGAAGATCAATCCTGTAGAGTTTCCCTCTCTTCCGTCATCATAGTTGGATGAAGCTCCCAAAAGAAATGATGTCAAGATCAAAGGGATGCAATGAATCAACATCTTCGAGAAGAACAATGGGATCGAGAAGATTGTGTTAGCTTTTGTGTCCCCTTTTCCTCTTACCCTACGCTTGAATCTCGGGACGAGATTCTTGTTTAGTGGGGGCGAGTTGTCACATCCCTAGCTTCTCGTATTGCACTAGGCTAGCTTCAGGTGTGCATCATGTTTGAATTTTGCAGAAAATTGAAATGGGGATTGCATAAACCCTAGCATCAAAGGAATTCACTAGGCTCAACTAAAATATTCTCAGTGTTTCCAAATGGCTTTCAAAAATGTTCATCATTTCTGGAAAATGTTGGAAACAATAACCAGAGGTGCTGCACATTTTTCCATGACATATTTGGACTCTGAATTAAATCATATAGTATTTGCATTCGGGCATTTAAATGCTATTAAATATTTTAAATGCTCAAATAATCATAAATTAAAATGTTTACTGTTGGATGTATTCTAAACAGTAGCCCTGATTAGTTTCATGATTTTTGGAAATGCCCTGGCATTTTTAATAAAGCCCAGAACAAAATAACAAAATAGAAAAACAGAAACAGAAATAAAAGAGAGAGAGAGAGAGAGAGAGAGAGAGAGCAAACTCACCTGGCGCTTACCTGGCCTGGCCTAGCACGGCCCAAACCAGCTGGCCGACGCCAGTCGTCGTCTCCACCGCGCCAGAAGGACGCCGAGCGCGTGCTCGCCGTGCGCACACACGCGCCTGTGCCACCTCCTGCCTGCTAGCTTGCGTGGCGCCGCGGACAGACCCGCCAGAGCCGTCTGGATCGCTCTGACCGCCCCACCATTCTCCCCCTCGCCTTCCTTTCGCCCTCTCCACCATGGCCGAGACAGCCGCGAGCTCGCTGTCGCCGTAGCCATGGCCTCAGGCCCTCCCTCGCCTCGCCGACGTGTCCATGGCCTCCGCCTCAACGCCCTCATCCTCCCCGTCGACCCACTCGACGCCAGATGCCTCAAAACGCCGTTCCCGACCTCTTCTTCATCGTCGGCCGCCGCGGATCCCCATCGTCGACTCGTCGCCGTCCGGCCTTCCCCGAGCTCGAAGAGGCCACCGCTGCAACCGCCGTGAGCCCCTCACCCCAACCCCTCTCTCCCCGCCGTCGATTTCTTCCTCTAGCCCCACTAACCACCGCGGTCGAAGCTCGCCGCCGCCGTGCCTCGTCGCCGACGTGGCTAGAGCCACAGTGGCTCGAAGCCAAGCTCACCGCTGTGCTCAACGCAGCACCAGGAGCCCGTAGACACCACCAGCTCCTCCTCCCGTGCACCGTAGCGCCGAACCCAGCCCCGTCTGAACTCTGGCCGCCGCCTTGCTCGCCGCCGGCGCTGCTCCCGGCCACCCCGCTGCCTCCCGTCCGGTCCTTTGGATGCGGACGAGCAAGAGCTACTCCCCGGTGCCCTTAGCTCACCAAACCACCCCCCGTAGCTCAAACCCGAGCCAAGCCGTCGTCGTTTTGGTCGCCGCCGGCAAGGCTCCGGCGACCGATGACGTGGCACCGTCATTAGGCGCTAACCCCGTTGCTTAAACCGCCCACAACCACTGACAGTGGGCCCCAGGCCTGGTCAAACCTCAGTCAGCGCTGGGTTTGACCGGGATTAGCCCTGTGTCGCTGACGTGTGGCCCCCACACGTCAGGTTTGACCTAGGTCAACCCAGTTGACTGCTGACACAAGCATGACGCAGTGCTGACGCAATTAATCCTTTTCTAGATTTAAAATAATTCAGGAAATTCCAGAAAATAGTGCAAACTTCTAAAATTCATAGAAATTCAACCGTAGCTCCAAATCAAATAATTTATATATGAAAAATGATCAAAAAAATCCCATCTATCCATCTGCACTGGTTTCATGCATGTTAGAGCAACCTAACCTTGCTGTTTAGATGAAACAAGATAATGCACTTATATGACTTTATAAAATGGGTTTGCATTTGAATCTTTGGTTCAAATGCACTCATCACAATCTGTTCTAGCTTGCATTAGCCCAGAACACATTCATATTACCATGTCATGATCATGCATCATATTGTGCATTGCATTGATTGAATTTCTTCTCTGTTGCCGGTATTTGTCCCCCCCCCAGTAGACGATGTTCCGGCGTTGTGATCGTTGACACTAATGAAGACTCAATGCTATCTTCAGAAGTGCCAGGCAAGCAAAAACCCCTTGTTCATTCCGATGCAATCCCACTCTCTCGCTCCTGCTCTCTTTTACTGCATTAGGACAACAACGATTCATCTGTTACTTGCTGCGGTAGTTGAACCCCTTATCCTCTGCATGACTTGTCATTGCCACAGTAAAGAGATGAAACCCACTAGCATGAGTAGGAGTTGTTTGAGCCCTGATGTGCCTACTCATTCATGCTTGTTTGTCATGCCTGCTATTGCTTAGAGTTGTGTCAGGTCTGATTCATCGGGAATGAATTGGAAAGTGGTGAACATGTCCTACTGTCTGAGAGCTAAGGGTGTGAACACGATTTGGTAAAGGAAGCGGTGAGAGGCCATGTAGGAGTACATGGTGGGTTGTCTCATTGAAACCGTCCTCAGGAACCGAGTTCTGTGTTTGTGATCCATGAACAGTTACTACCACACATTGGGTTCCGGTAACTCGACCCCTCTCGACTTATTAACCGCCTCGATCTCTGTCCAGGAGTTGCAACTAGTTTCTGGTGTTTGTAGGTTGTGTTAGGAGTCTACCAAGTGGTACCCGGTACAGGTGGGCTTGGGACAGACTAGGCACCGTGGCACGGTGTACCAAGCGTAGATCCATCCGTCGAGGTGGGCTTGGGAACCCTGTTCACATCGTTTGGGGCCGTGAGCGACACCCCGGCCGGATCTCCTTGCGGATGGAACCCGAATAGGCGATAAACCTGGACGAGAGACTTGTGTGGTTAGTCAGGTCGTGGCCGACTCCCTCGCCAGGCTTCCGCTTGAAGGTTGCCGAGGTACACGACGTGTACATGGTGGTAAGTGGCGAGAGCGTGTGTGACGAAGTACACCCCTGCAGGGTTAATATGATCTATTCGAATAGCCGTGTCCGCGGTAAAGGACTTCTGGGTTGCCTGTACAGTTCATAGACAAGTGGAAGTGGATACTCTAAAATGCGCAAGATAAGCGTGAGTGCTATGGATGCGTTCTCGTAGGGAGACGGGAGCGAATCCATAGTGGTGTATTGAGATGGCGAATATGTGGACTCGTGTGCGCCACCTCAAAAGAGTTGCTTGCAGTCGTAGTTCAGGATAGCCACCGAGTCAAAGCTGGCTTGCTGCAGTTAAACTCCACCACCCCCCTTTGTTGATACCGATGCATATGTAGATAGTTCTGATGTAAGTCTTGCTGGGTACATTTGTACTCACGTTTGCCTATTTTATGTTTTGCAGAGAGACGTCAGTCTCGCTAGTAGTTCCGTGTGGACTTCGACGTTTAGCTTGATACCTCAGCTACGATCTTGTGCCCTCGGCAGGATCTGGGAGATAGTCAGGCTTCGCAGCCTTTTTCTTTTGTAGATGTCTGTACTCAGACATGTTAAGCTTCCGCATGTGCTTTGACTTGTATGCTCTGAATGTTGGGTCATGAGACCCATGTTTGTAATATCT